>NC_136493.1:18343150-18410650 GCF_053919585.1 Euprymna scolopes
ATGATGTCGTTTTTTGGGCGTACGGAACCCTAAAATAAACCCTCTTATTATTCGTGATAGCAATGTTCATGAATTTTGAGATATTGACGATTTGTTCTCCTTTGACGGTTGATTTCCTGTGATATGGATTGTAAGCAATCATCTCCCTTTTTCCTTTATCTATGGCATGGAATTTAAATTAGAAATGCTGGATTATATATCTTTTCATTGTTTTTTTTTTAAATAAAATAACACGTATATAATGCTTTCGTGCAATTACTGGATGAATCTAACTATCTCACATGGAAACTTCAAGTTAAAAGAGATTTACTTCAAGATGTTGTCTGTGGAATCCTGGATGGAACAGGATGTGTTGCCCAAATTGTCCCGGGGGTCCAAGCACACAAATCGGATATATAACGGAGAGACTGTGTCTAATCCACAATTTTTCTTTCGTCCCTGATATATTTAATTGAAGATCCAACTGATCCCATGATCGTTTGGAAGAAATTGGATGATTAATTTCAAAAGAAAATGTGGACTGATAAATTAGCCTAAAAAGGAGAAAATAATATTCCATTGAATTACACATTGTCTCTGTCAATGAACACAAAATAATGGTTGTGATATTTGATGATTTGACAGTTATTGTTGATGTAATTATAAATCAGATTGACTGGTGCATCTATTGAGCACACATGCATGATCCTAGCCCATATTTGTGATAGCACACGAAGCAAATCCGGAAATTCCTTAATGGATCTTAGTAACCAGGCATCTGCCACATAAAAAAATCCAAAATTTAAGAAAAAGGGAGATACTAATGCAGAATTGGCAGTCATGACATCAAGACACCACGTCAGCAGAACGGGAGCTAAGTGTTATCATTGTGGAAAAACCGGACACATTAAAGTTGATTGCCGACTACTTGCTGAAGACACCAAAAAGAATGTCAAGCGGAATTATCCGAAAAAGAAAGTGTGCTTTACTTAGAAAATACAGGATAATTCAAATGTTGTCGGATTTTTCTTACATAATGTGTTGTCTAAAAAATAAAATTACAGACTGGATTGTAAATCCTGGTTCTGCGTATCGCATGTGTTATGATATGAAGAAATTTATTAATTTCCAAAATACTACTTGGTAATGGATTCTCCGTCGATGCATTATGGATAGGAACAACAGAATTGAATATATTTGTACCAAAAAAGAAAGTACTACAGATGCAGGCTGTATTTAAGTCGACACTCACTCAAATTGTGCTACAACTTATTAAGTGTGTCAGGAGCTACTAAATCTGACGAAACCTGCATATTTGCCGAGAGAGGTTGTGAAATTTTGGACTAACAGAGAATAGTAGGCACATGTTCGAAAGTTGGGAATATGCGCTATTTGAACTGCAATACAAAATAGAAATATCCCATACAGCACTTACTAACTAATGCAGCAACAAAATACAGAATATCAACTTCTGTGGACCGTGTTTTGTAAGAACGCGTAATCGTTCTTCATTTTTCAAAACAGACAAAAACTGAAACACTCAATGTCTTGGGATTGTGCATAATGATGTTCGTAAAGGTGAATTTCGAAATAGAACAACCAAAGCAAAAAACTCAAAGGAAGAACTACTGATTTATCATCTCAATCCAACATGGAGAATCAGTATCTCTGATTGGTCGAAAACGTCGCCACGATATTAAAAAATGCCGAAAGAGAACGTGTAGAGAAGGAACAAACAGATCAGCAGTAATCTCTTTCAATTAGATCACTGGCGGAGCAAATGAGATGCAGGAAACTTCCACAAAATTTCCAGGAGGGTTCATCAGGAATACGTCAATAACTGAACCGTCGACTCGTTGGTCAAATTGTCAATGGTCAGTTTTACCGGGGCGAAAAAGATGACCGTCGAAGAGTCGAGCCCTCCCCCCATTCCGATCCAAAACTAGTCGAGGATTAAAGCGAACAAAAATTGGATAAAAGACAAGAAAGGAAAAAGAGTCCCATAAAGTTAAATGCGGTGATGTTCTCGTTGAAAAACACTGATAATCCACTGGTAATAGAAGTAGGGGAATATCAATTATTCTAATAACCGATTTTCAAACAAAATGAGTTTCCAGCAGGTGAAAAAATTTGTGTGCAAATTAACATCGCATTTGTCACATTTTCTTTTTCCTAAAAATGAAAATCTGAAGGACTTATGCCTTACACATTCCTGATATATATCTCTTTATCTCAGCACTTGATAAGCAATCTTACAATTTCGCAGGCTTAGTAATTTAGCAGAAAAACAAAATATTGCGCAGTTGCCTTTCCAACCTATATAGTTGTGAAGCAGTTTCAAGATGGTATCAGATCTAAAGTTAAAACGGCTACCAAAATTTGCACAAAAAGTGAATGTTTGTTTTGTTCTGTGAATTCTACAGTTGATATTTGGAACCTGTTATTACTGTGTGATAAGGCAAAATACATAGTTACTGCCCAACAGAGGGATGGTAATGAGATTGATAATTTTGTAAATTGCTAACTAATCACAGGTAACTAATATTCTTCAATTAATGTGCACATGTTGAAACTGAATATTTAATACAACGTGTAAATCCATATAAACGTTCAGAGGAGTTGGAGGGAAAATTTAAACAAAATGACATGTGAGAAGACAACTTCTGTAATTAACGGAACTGTATTAGAAAACTGACCCTAAATCTAATGTCATTGTGGAATTGTATTTAGGATAGCAATGTCCTACGATTTTGAGATATCGAAGAGTTGTCCTACTTTGATCGTTGTTTTCCAGTGATATTGATTCGTCAAACTAAAATTCATTTGTATTATCTGTTCAGTCTTTTTTATGGTATAATGATATCGTGTGGTTTTCGTTCGCATCGGGCGTTAATACAATAGACATATATCAGGACTCATACACGTATGTTGGAGACAATCCGTAATAATAGGAAATATTATGACCTTGCATTAACCAGATTATAAGATAAATAGTTTTACAGATTTATAAAAAGCGCCACCATAATATCGCGGGGTTCTTATTACATATGAAAGATTTCGCTGTAGAATTTGCACAGATTCTGCTAGTATTCATTATTTGAACAGTGAATACATTATTATAATCTAATGTATGTATATATATATATATATATATATATATATATATATATATATATATACATATATATATATATATATTTGTGTTGGGACAATTAATCGGAATCGGGAATCGGAAAAATCGAAAATTTGGGGTATTGTAATCGATATCGGAATCGGAAAAAATATAGTCTAATTTCCGATTCCAAACCGATTCTTAGAAAATTTTAAATAAAAAATAAAGCAAGCATGTTTCATTAGGAGTTGTTCTTTTAAAAGATAAGACTAAGAATGGCCACAGAATGAGATATGAATCTCATTTACAGATTTAACATTGAATACCAGGGTTTATTATTTTATTTATCGGTCATTTATAACTTGCCTATTGCCTTTGTAATCGTTTTGAATCTATTCGCTAAAATTTCTATGTGCCCTCTTCAGAGGGACGTCATATGATTATTAACAAGTTTTAAATACTGGGCGGGGGTGGGAGGGTTAAATTTCGTTTCCGCCAACGGTACGTTGGGTGGTTGTCATCGTCTTCCTCTAAAATAATTAAAGTTCTATGCTACCTTTTTGCACACAGGGAAATCCTCAGATTTTCTTAACCTTATTTAATTTGTTTTTATTAGATTATATTGTAGGCAAAGTAAATATTCTAGAGTTCACTCGCCTATTCAATATCACAGGTTTAAAAAGCTTTCCGCACCTATAAAATAAATGGGCACATGGTGTCTATTAGAAATTTTGAACTTTAATATCAAAGATTTTACATGGTTGGGATTTTTCTTTCTGGTGCTGATTTTGTATGATCACAACATCCTTTTAAATTCTTCATGTTTCATCATAATTTGTTTGGTTTTAACACACATATGCACATGTACATATATACACACAATGCATACACACACACACCCACACATATTTATATATATATGCATACATACATAAAGAGATTAATATGGAACGATTCCAAAAATGTTCTTGTTTCCCATCATTTACCGATTCCGTTCTAATTTTCTAATTTCAGATCCATTCTCGATTGCGATTCCGATTCTTTTAAAATTTATAATTAATTCTGTTAGAGATTGTTTTGTGAATTTTTAAATTATTACAAAAACACCCGGATAATTTTCTCGTATATTTTCCCCAATTGTTTTTCCTTGTAATACATTGAAAATTATAACGCAACAAAATATTAATTTTATTTAAAAAAATAGATCTTGTCAGTTCGTCGTTAGTGTACAACATTCTGCTTGAAAGTTTTAATAAATAGTTGAAAATAGTCGACGATTGTTATGCAAAATGAGGAAACGATTTAATAACAATATATTTAACAACGCCTCCTCAAATTGTGACGAACTTATTTCTAAATAATTATGCTACAAATTAGAAAGCCATTTTACCATGGAGAGGGTGTGGTTTTGTTAACTATTATGTGTTTTATCTCTATGAATGAAGTAAGTTTTATTTTAATTATAACTTTGATTTCCTTTGTTGTAAAAAACAAAAACAAAAATGAAATGCAAATAATAAGAATAAACATAATGTTAATAATAATAATAATAATAATAATAATAATAATAATAATAATAATAATAATGATAAGACATTTGTAGAGTAACACTTTCAGCTAAATCGCCATTTTAAAATTGCTTTTATCTGGGATTACGTGTTAATCCTTTGAAAACCTTGACGGAAATGGAAGCACTCATTTTGTGTGTAAGATCAGTATTCTGAGTGTAAGATCAGTGTCGAATATAAATTTAACGTAAAATAATCTGTAATATGTTTTTTGGACTTCAGAAGGCCAGGATGCGAGATTTCACCTCGTCATTTTGGTTTACACAAAAAGGATGCCAGTGCGTCAAAGTTAATTCCATCATAAAAACCACAAATTTTTAAATAAAAGCTTATTTGTACATGTTTATCTAGCGCATACACAAAAATGTACCTATTAAACACCACACGTCGATGTTTTGCTTCTAAAACATAACTTAATTTTTATGAATCACTGTGTTGTGAAGAAAGGACTAAAGTTTAATTTTACAAGAATCTTTATGCATTTATAGAGCCAATATATATATAAAACTACGTAAGAAAAACAACAGTTAATATTTTTTTTTAATTTAAGTCATGTGATGATACACCTAAAAAGAAAAACACGATTCTCTATTTTTAAGCGATTACATGTCGGCAGCTTGAAACATTTAGTTGTAAAAATAAAACACCAAACAATAAGTTTCGAACATTAAGTTAAAGCAAAATGATCACGCCATATTGAGCAGCCAATATTTTAGGACACGTAACCAACTTTATTTGTTTTGGGGAAGGTTAATGCCCCAAATAAAACTTTAGTATAAAATATGTGATTGCTAAAAGTGATGAAAACCGTACTCTTTTCCTAATAGTTACCCTGAGATTGGATGAAAATACTAAAAACAAAGCAATTACATGGTAGTTTATGATTTTTCTCAAAGAAGTTAGAATTAGTGGTAAAATACATTACTGCTTAAAATTTTTATATATATATATATATATTATATATTTTACATAATATTTATATATTGTTTATGTAGATCCGGTAGATATGTTTAATAATAAATATATAAGTTGGTATATTAAATATTTTGTATATAATTATATATTATGAGTTTCAAATTCCACTCCAAAATAACTTCAAATCGTTATTAAATTTGAATTAAAATAAAGTTAATACCGCTTCTAGCAGTCAGGCAATGCAAAAAGTGAACTCATTCTGAGTTTATTCTCAAGTATATATATATATATATATATATATATATATATATGTATATATATATATATATATATATATATATATATATCGGTGTGTGTGTGTGTGTAGTGGGAAGCTGTCTTGCGTCAAACCGATATAACTATTTCTACATGTCTGCATATTCTATATACTAAATTCCAAGTCCGTATATCAAAAACTTGTGGCGTATTTAGATTGAGAAGTGTCTGCATGCACACATTATCACTTATATATATATATATATATATATATATATATATATATATATATATATATACATACATTTAATTCTTTGTTCGTTCGTCATTAAATATCACTGGACCGATTGCTTTAGCATTTTAGTATATGTTTACTGTACCCATGCGTGTTTTTATATAACTCTGTTTAATTATAACAGTATACCTAATTTGTCTTTAATAAATACGTGGATTTATTTGTAACGATTTAGCCATTTTTTTTTCATATAGGGGCATATATTTATCGCCGCCTTTCATCACGTAGCATCACTAAAATGAACTTTTATATACCAAACTGACTTTTCATTTAAAAATGGAATTATTTCCCTTTCGTTAATATATGTTGTTTAATATTTCGTGTGGTATATATATATATATATATATATATATATATATATATATATATATATATATATATATATATATATATATATATATATATATATAAGTGAAACTGTTGGATGTTATTCTTTTGATTATATTTGTTTGGGGGAGGCACAATTAACAAAAATAATAAAACGGAACGAAATGTAAGTTTTCGTTCCATTATTACAACAACCGTAAAACAGCGGATACTTCGTAATTTTTATCGTAAGTTACCCATAATAGATCTGGTAGCTGAGTGTCAAATATACTTAAAATAGAAAAATAATAAAACCTTTTCAAAAAATACTGGAAATAATCTGGGTTCCTCCTTCCCTGAGTGTTTCCAATAAGGGGGATTGATTTATTAGGAGTTGTATTAGAAGCTGAGCAGTGCTCAGCCTGATCCCTTATTAACACCGTTTAATTGTTCAATTTTTTGCATTTTGGTTTAATTTGTTAGTTTGCAATCCCTTATAGCTCACTCAAAAATTGAACAAAAGTTGAAATTAAAACGAATGGTACCTATGCAGAATTTGACCCTTACGCCCGGATTCCAATTATGGTTAGGATTCGACCAGCGATCACCGGATTACGCCAAGCGTTGTTCAAATATTGAAACACTAAATCAACAGTTTATTTATTTTTTGCATAAATACATAATGATGTGAGCATTTCTTCTGCTTATTTTCTTAACATCTGTTGACAAAAAAAATGTGTACATTCTCTTTAAAAAAATATTAAAAATTTCTCTACTTTCACATAATTACAGTGTTCATATAAAACATTCCTCTTTTCTTTTTATAATAGAAATTATGTTTTCAAAAAGAATTCCTTACTGCCAACGTTCTTTAAAAAAACAAAAAACTTCCAACAGTTTATGGTAAAAAATTAATCTTTTCTTGGGGGAAAACAAATTTATTGATTAAAAAAAATGCAAAAAATAAAGAAAGTGATCAAACAATACAAAATGTGGGACGTTCAGCACTATTTTTGAGGTGCTTATCTATAATTGTGCAAATATAAACCTTATTCTTTACAAAACGCGCAACGCTGCTGTTGGAAGTGATATCATATACACATTAAGAACAATTATAATTTATGAGCTTACTAGCCATGATTGTATCAGTTATTTTACAATTCTTTTAAACATTACATTTTTTCTATCAATATTGCCTGATGTGTTTACTTTTGTCCAGCTGAATTGTCCCAGGAAATCCTAAATTTTAAAATCGAAATATTTTTAAAAATAATTTTGCATTACATTTTACCTTCCTCGTATACTTGTAAATAATTGTTGTATATAAGAAACTCAGACTTGATTTACTTTCAACCGGACGTTTTTTTTTTATTCAGAAAGAACACCTAATAATCTGATCACACAATGAAAAAGAGTCTGAAGCAGTGCACACACTCACACACACACACAAACACATACACACACACGACTCTAAATCTCAAATCCGGACGCAATTTTCGTCGCCTACCTCACCATTGAACGATATTTTTATATAACAATAAAGAATTGGCTTTCTTCCAGGCCCAGATGAAATTTTCTAGCAACGATTTTTTCTTTTAAATAACTAATATAATTCGAATGTTCGTCACGATCGCTATTGAAGCAAACCCAGATTACATATTTGCCAAGAAATGCTCCCCACAGTTCTGTGACTGAATACACAGCTTTCAGATGAAAGATCGACCGTATTGAGTCCAGTGAATAAGATATTCACTTTCCATAAATAGAGTCGTGAATCAGACATCTGTTCATTTGGTTCCAGGCATTTTCATCTATATTAGACTTTGGCACTAACTTGCACAATGGTAAGGTTAATAAGTAACGCAGCGCACGGTATAGTCTGTTGCGGGATTTCTTTTCTCTTGACCGAAAAAAATAGATTGAGTACTAATCCGATGGACCATAATCCGATTATTTACGAAGAATTCGTTAATCAAGCAAGACGCAATCAGATACGGCATGATAAATTAAATAAAATCTAACATGATGAATTATGTTTCGAAATATTTTAGATAAGGATGAAGAATTATGTTTCGAACTATTTTAAATAAGGATTATAATGTTCTATCACTTAGATAATTCCGACTATTGTCTCCATTCTGAGGGTCATCTTAAAAACGTTATAGAGGATATAATCTCTGGACATATCCATTTGCGTCTGGTCGAACTCGGGAATCTTTCTAACCAACTCATATATCTATACAGAATTTTAAGAAAATCATATTATTGTACCTACAGCGCTCAGTAAACGCCAACCAAATATCCTTTCATAGCAGCTTAAGATTCAATAATTCCATGAATTAGTTAAGTAGTTTTAAGTCAGAGTCTTTTGCAACTAAGCACATTCAATACCAATGAAGTGGGAGAAGTATTATGCCATTACAAACTCTTCGAACCAGCTATTGCTCGTTGAATGAGAATCAGCTGATTCTCATTCAACGAGCAATAGCTGGTTCGAAGAGTTTGTAATGGCATTATAATTCTCCCACTTCATTGTCAGTGAAATTAAATAAGGATACGTTTAAACTGTCGTATAGGTTCCCGGTTAGATAAAAAGAGGTTCGCACGACGCATTGGCCGAAACGTTGTGAAAGTATTCTCACGAAATTATACACGAATAAATCATCCTGTTTTTTTTTATCATTTTATAAAAAATACAAGAATTGAAATTATTTAAATGTATTAATAGTCTATCATATTTTTAAGGATGGAGATTTTTTAGAATTCTTGATAATGTTCGCGTAATTTCAAATTAAATGCTTTATTGAATCTGCTAGATTAAATCAGTTTCATATAAGGAACTTTTTACATTACTAACAAGGATCCTTCTAACTAGGCAAACCTTGGTCTCCGTATATCTTGCCCAAGCAACTCCTGCTTCGATGTTTTAGCAAACGCAGACGCAGCAATGCACTAGGTAAGATACAGAATGACATTCTGTAGAAAGTAGGCATCAAAGTTGTTGTATTAACAATGGGACAAATAACGATCAGAATTTATTTAGATTACAAAATTATTATTTTTAATTGTTTATCCGGTAAAGATGATACCGCGCTGAGAGATTAACATTATTATTTAGGGGGTGTAACTATACTGTACATTTACTTAACAGGTGAATTATGTTTTTTATTATCATAATAATAAAATTCTAAGCAACGACACAGAACACAATTCAAGGAGCACTGTAACAAAAAAACGTGCAACTGTATTAATAAATCCATATGCCCCCTTAAGGAAAAATGTCTCACAACCTCTGTAATTTATCAAGCTAATATTAGGGCTAAGGAGAACCCCACCACCTACAAATCTTACATCTGCCAAACTAGTATTACCTTTAAACATGGATATACAGGTCACAAAATCTCTTTCCTAAACCCAAATTACAGAGATAAGACATCATTAGCTACATACTACAATGATCTAACGAGTAAAAATTTGACACCTATTGTTGAGTGGCACACCCTAAAAAAAGCAAAAACTTGCCAGACACAAAACTCACCTAGCTTTCCTTGCTTAATCGAAAAACTATTTATCACAAAATTCAAGGATAGGGATAAACTCCTAAATAAGAAACAGGAAACCTCCATAAATTGCAGACATTACAAAGCGCATCTACTCTCTCATCTGCGAACCATTCGCCAAATAATTCAACTCTAACACGAATCATATGGCATATGCGGCAGTAGAACACCTACATATCCTAACTTTCTGAAGTTCAACATTTACAAAATCCGAAATAAATAAGTAAATAAACAAATACTAAAATGAATAAACTGACGAATCTTCACACTCAGCACAAAAAAAATTCTTTTGCTGAGAACTAATTTTCGGATTTTATTTTGAATTCCGTTTTCAGAAATAAAGGTTGTTGCCTGATGAGGTCTCTAGTAGGTAAATACTGGTAGACCAAAACATGGCCATGACTGTGTAGCAACAAACTATTGCTTATGTAAAGACAAATGTAACTTGCTCTATTTCTGTATTGAGCACTCTCGTATGAACCTCGTTATATTTCACTGGTTAACCTACTTCTGGAAAATAGCAACCTCAAATTATATATATATATATATGTATATATATATATATATATATATATATATATATATATATATATGTATACGACGATTGCTACTTCTTGACATCTATTCCTTAAGTATTAATGCGTCCGTGTGCATGTAAATAACTCGCCAGTCTAGCTTTAGACGTGCATGAACGTTTACAAATGTGGCATAAAAACTGCCCTTGTTGTAAAGGAGATCGCATTGTTATATTGGGAATCTAACAGACTAAATCGAAATACGAAATCTATACACTACTCTATAAATTGACTACTGCTAATTGATATAAAATCGTTAACAGATTTAATAATTGTATATATTAATACAGAAAATAATGGAGGTGTTTGCGGTAGTTTTTTGTTATTATTAAATTGTAAGATGAAATTACAAACTGTGTTTCAAATGTTCAACCAATATTCTTTATAATACCATTTAAATTTAAAAAAAATAGTTTCATCAAAATAATAGCAACAACAGTAATATTCATAATATTATCCATAATAACAAGACAAATAGTAGCAGTGTTTGTAATAGTTATAGTAATATTATTAAGATTGTACTAGTAGGTTAAATAGACTAAAAAAGTCTCGCAAAGGGATAAACAGAAAAAGTAAAAAAAAAAAAAAACGCACAGCTTAAAATTGTTTTAATAGCAGTATATTATATGTTTAGTTGTTTGTGATATATATTTTTGAATAAGGAATAAAAGGCTGTTGTAGTTTGTGTAAAGCTCTCTGCGTAGTTGTGTCAACAGTTTTTCCTACGAACCGCATGTATATAGCCTCTGTTTTAAAAACCCCGGTCTATATTCTGGAAGTTTAACATAAATACAACTATAATTGTTTTCAGATGAATAAAAATAGCGACAAAAATTAAAGTAGGAGGAGTAATAGTAATAACAAGCTGAAACCACCGTCAATAATTTTCCCCACTCCTTATCTGTGCCTAAATCAAAACGTAGATTCCATGAACAAAACTTCTTTATTAGAACTGCACGCCTGTGGAACTCTGTTCCGCTTGCCTGTTTCCCTCCCGACTTCAACCTGAATGTCTTCAAGTCCAACACAAACAAATTCCTGATGAACCGGCCCCCCTAAGTAATGACACTTTATCAATTCTCCAATACTATTACTACACAATCCCTTAGATTACTGTACACACAATAACCCTTATCCCCGAGTGACCCTTGGGCCTTGATAAGTGGTGACCTCCATGTAAAAAAATATATTAATACTAATAGAAAAAGTCTTAGTAGTAGTAGTAGTAGCAGAATTAAAGTATCTGACAAAGCTAGCTAAGTATAAATAACAATGAATTCAATAAGACGAACCAGATTTCAAATTGTTTACTGTTATTTCGAAATCGAACTGTCGTAATTTTAGTACGACAAACCCCACAATTTATGCATTTTGCTTATGGGATTTCAGGAAAAGATGTGTTCGTTTGCAACCAAAACGAATTAAACAGAAATACTACAATAATTTAGCCCTGATGCTTACGGAAACAAAATAGTAAGGTTAGTTTACGAGAAGGAAATAAAAGAAAATAATTCGATGCTAGTGTAGAGAGTAATCCGCCCTATTTTTAAAATCGAATTTCCAAGCTTAATTAAAGTTTTATTATATGTTTTTATTCAATTGTAAGGTTGAAGTATAGAATAGGTAAAAACACGCTCCCCTCCTCATGTTAAGAATGTTTTTTTTTTAAAATAATAACGTTATTATTTACGTCCGGATCACTCTCTGCACTAATACCAATAATTTAATACAATAAATGAGCAGATAACTGGACTTACATATCTTACTATTGTACATATATGAATTTGTTTTTACTGAAGTAGCCGCTAGCATATCTGTTTGGTACGAATGTCAATGAGCGATACAAACTACTATTAAACGTTTGATCTACTAAGGCAAAATTAAATACGAATATTGGTCGTTTATTCTGATTAGTGCATCCGTACTTTGTAGGTTGTAATGACAAATTAATGCCTTAACGGGGGGGGGGGAACGAGACATGTGAAAAAGTTTTCGATGACTAAATAAAACGAATTATTTTAATTATGTTTCTGTATATTGGAATAATAAATTAAAACAAGGAACAGTTATAATACGGTATTGAATGATACATTTTGTTTTCTCTAATGAATTTCAAATCGTCTTTGCGAATATTTTACCTTGTTCGGATACCCTTTCCTGAAAAGCGACCGTTTCTGATGTAAAGATGGATGTCGAACTACTGATCGAGTTTATTTTGTTATTGCTTAAACAAAGCATGACAGAAACGTTGTTCTGAAAGCATGAATTAAAAACGTGGTTTTAATGTCTT
This sequence comes from Euprymna scolopes, assembly GCF_053919585.1. Taxonomy (NCBI): domain Eukaryota; kingdom Metazoa; phylum Mollusca; class Cephalopoda; order Sepiida; family Sepiolidae; genus Euprymna; species Euprymna scolopes. The sequence continues at coordinate 18,356,006 of NC_136493.1, forward strand.
GTATGCATATTATGTAATTAACGATTATATTAAAGATTAATAATTTTAGGTGACATGTGTGTAAGTGTGGTTATGCATGAATCATCCGTGTTTCAAGCCACGTTGCAGGCTTTAATTTTATGAGATTGAAATTCATTACTACTACCTATGTTGGATTACGCATTTAACAGGATGACTCGAAAATGGGAAATGGCAAGTTCTTATTCTTGCGTGAAAATACGTTTCATTAATTGCTAGATTAATATTAACGTTTTCATGAAGATAATATCGTTAATTCCCTAGACTATTGAAAGTGTCAGGGAAAAATCAGCTTATTTTATCAATATAGAGATATATCATAGAAATGAGCTTTAATTCCAAACAATATTGATACCATAAATTACCATATAATCGATTGAGTAACAAAACAAATTGTGTAAATATCTGTTTCTCAGTGATAATTCTTAGGAATAAATAGCGGTTTTCGTGCATTTTTGTTTAGTTGTTTTTTTTCATGTGTAAAATACTATAAAAGAGATAATTCGATTATCGCTAATACTACCCGAAAACTTTGTGGTTAATATGTAATAAAATATCTGAGTATATAAGTGTTTTCTTTTTGTAATATTTGCAAATTCATTATCAGTATTGTTATCAATAATATATATCCTTATAGTATACCACCCATTTCATAGATGGTTTAGAAAAATCCATTGAATTCACGTTGATTATTAAAGTTAGTCAAGTATCATTAATAATACGTACGTTGCTCAAGTTGGATGTTGTATATCTGTTATTTTAGCTTCCTGACAACTTAAAAAGAACTATACCCACTTGTATAGAAGTCTATACGTTTGTATTGTTATTTGAGTTATACTAATGCATATCTTTGACAACCTGAGAAAACTTGTTTCACTTCAATCCAAATTTAATGATTTTGGTATTAAGGAGTCATAGCATATCAAGGTATTTATGCCATTCGAAAATAAGGCTGAATATATTTATTAAGGAGATGGTGTGAGACAACCTTTAGGATTAGTCCCTTAAGCTTGTTAGAATTTGATTATTAAACAGGGCGACACAAAATATACTTGTTTACATTGTAGGTTCATCGACAATTTTATAGGAATCAGGCCCGTGACATCGTTTCCACACATGGGTAGTCGTGAAAAACAACTTTGCTCATGGAAGTGTAGGAACACAAGAACATTATTTACTGTTCTTGTAGCTGAACGGTTTAAAGACTGATACCAAAGAAATAACTCAATCAAGAACCTATCACGAAACAAAAAGAAATGCTACAGTAGGGAAAGCCTGAAAAACTTTCTATCTGTAAGAAGAAGGCCATAGAGAAGAAAACCACCCCGTTAAGATTCCATGTCGTTTTTGGACGTCACAGCTAGTTAACCCTTTAAGAAAAACATACTCAAATTTAGCAACTGTACTCTTAGATCTGAGTCTGAGCCCGATAGAGAATTTCGAAAGAGAGCTATTAATGAAATCATATTATTGATCAAACAGTTTTTCACATGCTCCTTGAAAACTATTTATTGCGAATCTTCATCTAAATTTTGGAGTGATGGTCAATCTTAGAATGATGTCTGGTCACGAGGTTTTACCTAGTAGGGGACGATTCCTTTCATTTATTGCAGTATGAGGATATGCCCGTTGGTTATGAAAATAGTGTAGCTTAAATGGTTATGTATTGATAATAAATACACAGTTCTTTTCCTTGACCAACATTCTCCAGGTCGGAAAAGAGATGTTCAGAACGATTTGCTCAATTTTCCCTCTGCAGTGTTTACGTAGCTTAATGCGTAATCTGCATAACTATCAAAGCAAAATTTGGAGTTATTTCGGAATCTATTAATGATGAAGATCGTTATGAGTTATACCAGATATTCGATTTATAAATACAGCTCGTATGATACAATGTGTCCCAGACATTTGACAATCGACAACTTATTTCACAAGCCTATTAGCCAGAAAATATTTGATGCCTGGAAATACAATTTAGAAAGTAGTTTATATAAATATAGCAGGAAATTAATGTGTATATGTATGTGTGTAAATATTTAACTGACTATATTTTTTAACAAATTGTCACATAAACTGATATTAACAGGAAATGATAATCATAAACGACGGATTGTTCGTAACAAGTAAAAACTTCGTTTTGACTGGTTAATTACGCGTAAAGGATTTTATCGGCAAGTTGAAATGCAAACTGTTCATTTAAAATTGCTGATAATTTAACTTCTTCTGCGCATGCCCATATTCACTTAATCTTTTTACACCTAAACCTTCATTCACAAATTCTCCATAGCTTAGTCGGTAGTAGTAAATGTTTTTTTCGATTCTAGCTTATTGTACCGAAGTCATTTTTAAAAAAAAATAAATTGCTGCTATATATTAGACACAATATAAAACTCAACAGATAATTGGCACTTGAATAATACATACGGAATCTGCATGAATTAAAATATATTTAAGCGTATTTTTGGCCAGATATTGCCATCACTCTCGACAGTAGTTTAGTATAGTAAGCTAATGACGTCAACTATTTTTGTACTATATTAGTAACTTGTTGATAGTGAGAAATTATCAGCTATGCTATAGATTATTATAAAAATATAATAGGAATGTAAAGAGATTACACTCTTTACTAGCAAACTGAAATTATAGAAAAAAAAATGATAAAATCCAATATGTTTTGATTCGAAATGATTTTAAACTTTGAACCAGTTATTCATAAGGTGGATCACGCAAAGATGGTCAAGGTATTTAGTCCAAGTAGTAAACTATTGAATAGGCACGATTAGAACGTGGACTGCTGACTTGTCAGGTAGGCTTTTATCATTGCCCGCATCGCCCAATAGATAGTGATAATCCATCGCCATTGATAAATAACTGTTTAATAATAAGGAAAATGAAACACGAACGGGAAATTTTCAAGCAAGATATGGAAATATAAATGCAATCTCGAAAGAATTCAGCACAAGAAGATGTCTTCATAATGCAATCATCCTGGCGCGAGAAAGAGCAAATTCGAAGCTATTATCTTTGTAATAAGTGTAGACAGATTTGAAAAAGAGGAAACGTATTGGCTAAGGCTTGGAATCGTTTAGAGCGCAGTGAAATATTTGCGAATACTTAAATGGCTTCTTATCATTCTATAATACAATTGTTTTCCAGCGAGTCAGTTAACAAACGGGGCGAGTGTTTTTCGCAGATCTTTGAACCGTTCACAAACAATAACATTCTGTGAGATATACGAGAGAAGTGTTTCATAATTTTAAACGTTGTTGGACGTGACGACTATTTGGAAATATATGAATTTTGAGATAAATAATTGCCAAGAAAAATATTTGCGCGTGAAGGTTATTTACAAAAAGCGAGGTATATTATTAAGAAGGAAATAACATCTGTTCACTATATATTTAAACATATATGATATATGCATATATTAATATATTTTTTATCTATGTATCTATATATAGAGCAGCAGGCCGGAATCGGAAAAAAGCCAAAGCTATGCAGGATATGACGACTCCAAAAATATATGTTAATTATTGAGGGGGTAATAAAATATTAGCAGACATTTCTTTTCTTTTGCACGACGTGTGGATCTAACTTAATGAGCTAAAAATGGATACATATGTGTGTATGTATTTGTATGTACATATCTATATATATTTGCCATCTACCTGCCAGTGAAAATAACGTTAGACATAGCCATTGCCCTAAACACCAAATTAGATAACCCCCCCTCTCTCTCTCTCTCTCTCTCTCTATATATATATATATATATATATATATATATATATATATATATATATATATATATATATATATATATATATGAACTTAACGACGCCACAAGAACCCGTAACTGACCAAAACTTAACCACCACATTCATAACCATTCACCGTTCAGGCCCTCTATATCGGTCAAACTACATTTAAACTCTTAGACATCCTACTACCTATATAACTATGAATATAGCTCAAACTAACTCTTAATATCCTAGTCTTACTAATAACTCTTATATCCCCGATACATATAAATTAAACAAAAAAAACATTTAAGGAAATAACAGTGGGTCTCTCTCTTTCACACCTTCACCGCATTTAATTTACAATCATTATTCTTTCACCGTTTCCTCATATTATCTCTATCATCTTTATTTTTTAACTTATTCTATTTATATTTTTCATTATGTTTTTCCTTATTTTTACTTTTATTATATTTCATTATATTTTATTTTTATTTTTATTTGTATTTTATTTTTAGCTTTATTTTTATTTTTATTGTATTTTTATTTTTATTTATTTATTTTTATATTTAAGATTTGTATCTTTTCTTTTCTTATTTCTATTTTTATTTTATTGTTATCTTTATTTTTATTCTCTTTTTAGTAATGTAAAAGTGTATTTTATTTTATTTTAGATAATATTTTTTAAATTTTTTTTACAAGCCGATATATCTTTACCCCCTCCCCATAATCAGCAAAGCAAACCCATATAGACCTCTAAATATTAAACCAGTAGCATATATTGGAACATTGTTTTATTATGCGTCTACCAAAACTCCCATTATTAAGTACACCCTTTTATATATTTTATTTTTTGCCCTAACTTATTTTTTTATGTTATATCCTAACTTAACTTTATGTAAAAGGACACATATCAGTGTATATATGTTGTCTGAATATGTATGTATACAATTATCGATATGTAAGGTATTATAAAAGTGTATGTATGTGTGTGTAGATGTGTGTGTTCCTATGTATGTATATATGAATCTATACTCCACTAAAGATATATGTCTGCGCATATGTGTATGTGCATATGTGTATGCGTGTTCATAGATATATGGGCGTGTGAGTGTATGTATATATGTGTATATATGTATACACGTGTCTGTGTGTATACGTATAAAAGAGTGTGTGCATGTATGTGACTTTTATTGACATGTATGTTTCCGCGTACTTTCTGTATATATTTGCATGTGCGTACGTGGATGTATGCACATATGTTTATATACCTTTATATATACGTGTGTATTTGTATATATATATATATATATATGTGTGTGTGTGTGTGTGTGTGTGTGGGCATGCTCGTGTTAATACGGCTATGTATGTGATCGTGTGTGCGCGTGTATTGACATATGTGTTCACTCTTGACTGCCTAAAACAATTCATTGTCGGATCTACGCCTGGACTTGCCCTGGCCACTGCGAGCGTTCTAAAATGAAACCCAGCCAAACGAATATGACCAGTTCACTGAACCTTTCCCCCTTCTTCTCTTTCCCTCTCTCCCTACCATCAATCCATATCCTCCAGTGTATAGCTAAACAATTTTACTAAATACAGACAAATTTTAAAACCCAAAATTTAAATGCCTCCCCCTTCCTCCCCTTACCCCTCCCTATTATCTCCCCCTCCCCATATCACTACACCTTCACTCACTCCTAGTTGAATTAACTATCCCCACACACTGCAATCTAATGTATTTTAAACTTCAAAACTTAATTATTGTTGATCTGCTGCCTCCTCTTATATTCTCTTCCCCTCTTTCTTTTTTCCTCTTTTTTTTCTCTTGTATTTTTTCTCTCGTATTCTTTTTTAAATGTTTCTTATAAATAATAGTCATTTCTGTAAGGTCTGACGAGGCTGCTGGATCGTCAATAGGGTCCGGCAACCGAAACATATGTAACTGAACAGATAAAACGGTAATAAAAAAATAAAACACACACACACACACATATATATATATATCTATCTATCTATCTATATATATATATATATATATATATATATATATATATATATATATATATATATATATATATATATATTCTTATTTTACATGGGTCGGGAACTGACCACGTGTGACACCATTTTTATCGAAATTACGATAGTTGAGTTGGTAGTTTCTAAAACGTTAAAATTGTCAATTCTATTTCTCTTATACTTTTTGAACTCTCTTAAATGTGACAGGCTTATTTTATATATTGCACAGATTGTCGATTCAATATTATTCTGAACTTTACTTTTATTATATTGTTATTATTCAATCGAAACCCCCAGTTGTGTACACTAATTACAGTAGATGTATTCATAGAAACCAATCCAGTAATAACCCGCAAGGCAATTTCCACAATTGATATTAAAACGAAGTACCGCACCTCAATGACGTCTATTGTCTTTAGTCATGTATCTGTTACCCTCAGAAACAAAAACATTTTTAAGAGGATTATTTTGAAAAATATGATTCTAGGTGTGTCTTTACGCTGATAGAAGCGATTAATTGAAATACGGTCAAACATGTGTCGGTTTCTAATCTGATCGATAAATTACCATTTACATACAAACACTACATTTGATAAACTAAGGATTTATGTAAAATATATCACTAGCGAAATGTTCGTTGTTATTGGATTTGTACTAGAAAATTAACTATTAAAAATAATATAATGAGTGTTAATAAAAAGAAAAGAACCCTTTTATCATCTTTGATTTTCAATATTTTTATGATATGGAATTACATTCGATGAAGGAATAGTTCAAAATAAGAAGAGTTATATGGCATGATTATAATAAGATTCTTTACACTAATATGTCGGATATGCCATAGCGTACAAATGAATTATTGAGAGTAATATATGTGTTATGCCTTTACATTACAATAAATGGTTTACAGTAATATTTGTGATGTAACATAAAGATCCTGTAAATTATTAAAATATTTTTTGTTTATAGAACATTACATTTACATAAAATTTTAAATGGAAATTTGTGATATAGTTTGATTTAAAATGAATTAATACAATAATTAGTGTGATATAACATTACTCTCAAATGAATTGTTTGCACCATTATTTGAGAGATGAAATTACTTCAATGAAACTGTTTCTAGCCATGTTTGTGATTAACATGGAATTAAAATACACTCTTACTAATATTATTGGCGCTAATTCATATTGTGACCAAAATATATGCAACATGACATTAAATTTTGATAAGGTTAAAATTAACATTGCTGATCAGGAATTGCATTTTAATTAGTTTACAGTAATATTACTGATATGATATTTCATGTTGATATAATGTGTTTACATTAATCTTTATCAAATATATTCTTTGCATTCATGTTTGGGATATGACAATGAATGCAAGTGAATTGTTTATACTATATTTGTGATATGAAGTTAAGTTAAACACACAATTTTTACAATAATATTTTTGATACGATATTAATTTCTAATGGATTGTTTCCTTTTGAAAATAATTCATTTTGCATGTGAGATGTTATCTCAAACTTTTGTTTATAGTCTAATTAATATTGTCATTACCTTTTTAAAATTGATAACAGTGCTATGTTGGTGCATTCATATAAATTGTTTAAAATGATATTTTGGTTTAGACATTCATTAGAATACATTGTTTACAAAAATATTTGTGATATACCGTTGAATAAAAACGATTATGTTACAATGAATCCAATTATTGTTTACAGTAATATGTTTGATTTATACTGAGACTGATTCTGGGCATAATATTATACCTCTATTTAAAAGAGTCATTTGAGATGTGCAGTTTACTACCCTGACGTATGCTACGCCCGGTTACTCTATTAATACTATTTGTAAGTGATAATTTCTTGTTCATTGTTGAGTTCCCACAAGATTGTTACGTCATATGTATTACTGTAAACAATTCATTTTATATTACTGTACACAATTATATTAAATAAGTTACATCACGTTTATAAGTGGAAACGATTCATTTAAATGTGACGTAACATACTAATTTTACTGAAAACATCATATATATTGCGGTAAAATAATTTATTTGAATTACAGATGCCAACGCAACAACAAAAAAACACAGACAAAGTAGATGCTCTCAAAGCAGGAAACAAAAGAAAGAAGGAATGCCAAAAAAAAATCAAATCTGCTCAAACCTTAATCAATGAACCTAACACAGCGTTTACGCAAAACACGATATCGAAAATCATAGATATTTTTACTTCCGTTCCTGATCAATACCATATGTTTGCGAAGATGGGCAAGATTTTAATATGTTCCTTTGCAATTTGCGACGGCTAGGAACTAGGGAACACAATAGATTCGTAAATCACAATCTACCTAAAAAACGGGCCTGGTATTCAATGAAACCTTTAAATTTATTTCAGAATTTTTCCTGTCCCAATACATCCATGTTCTATTAGTAATGACAATGTTTTAATTTAGATATACAAGACGAAAAAAATGGCTATGGTTCGCGTTCATCGTACACAAAGGGTATAGCGTCTTAATCCGAGCGAAATGAACGACAGTTTATTTTTTTATATACATTCTTTGTTCAAGGGATATTGTCGATATGAAACTCTGAGATTACATGGAGAATTAAAGCACAGCTAAAAAAGAATCCAATCTCACTATGCAGAAAATTGCAAAGGATTACCAAAACGTTTGTCAACATGAGGAATGGTTCTTATTACATAAACCAATTGGGCGTAGCATACATCAGGTAAGTAAACTGTACATCTAAAATAACTCTTTTATAAAAGAGATATATTATGCCGAGAACCAGTCTCAGTATGAAGCAAAAAATGAATTGCATAAAAATGGCCACCCGCAGTTTTAAAACAAGCGGAGTATTCAGAACAATATTTATTGACAGACTCGTATCATCCATGTCGAGATCTGCACCCGGAAAAATTATGCTCGTTTCAGCATAATACTTTTCATAATTGTTGCAAAGTTGATCACATTGTAAAAAATAGATACAAATAAAATAAGAGAATCAAACAGAAAAATGCAATAAAAAGTCACACAAACATTTACGTAAATACGTAAACATCAAGATATTTAACACAATCATCAAATTACAGTTGCAAACTGGGTCGAATCTTTCAATTATAAAGTTGCATACGAGTCAGAAATTTAATAAGGCGCTTCTATAGAAAAACTAATGTCAGCAATAAATATATTTCATCGTCAATAAATCTGCGAACTTATTCGGAACAGATTGGCTTAACAGGTTTAACCTTTAAGATAGTTCAATTAATAGTTTCTTTCAAAATATCGTAAACATGACCTCGAATACCGTAGAAATAAGGACAGATAAAAAACATATTTTCCGAAGTATTTTTTGCAGGTTTAAGCAGGTGCACCATAATAGAGGAAGAATTTTACGCTGAAAAAATACAATACACATTATATAAAAAGAGCAATGTAGCATTTGTGTGCCTGGAAAAACATACCAAATTGTAAAATACGGTATATTATCGAAACTCGACTTTAGTTAGCGCAGAGCGCCGACTGTTTACGTCCAGAAAAATATATCGAAATAGACACAGATCTGTGCTGATTTTTCGACGGACCTTAATACAAAATTCAGAGGCCAAAGTCCGCCTGTCCCTAACGTGGAGGCGGTACTTACGATCTTTTAGAGGGAACCTACTTTCTAAAGTAGACTTGAGTGATGCCTATTTACAAAAAAGAATGCGGAAAGCCCCCCCCCCAAAGCTTCTTTGTATAATCACATACAGCGGCCTATATAATTTCGAAAGGTTTCCTGTCAGTGTCAACGGTGCGCCGTCAGTTTCTCAGGAATTATAAAGAGTATGTTCGTTGGCTTGGACTACGCGACAACTAAATTCCACGATATAATAATAATGGGAAAATTCTCATAACAACAACAGGAAACATATTCATAATATTTTCATTAGGTTTTCGAAAAATTAAATAAAATACAGATTTATAGTAACGCAATGGAAGTGGTATTCTATTATGAATTAAATAAGAAAATTTGGCCACATTATTCATAGAAATTAGAGGTGATAGGATCGTAAGAAGTCTTAAGCCATTAGAGACATACCGACTATACTAAATGTGTAGGGTCTCCAAAGCATTATAAAGTTGACTGACTACTATCCGTTTTAATAAAGAATACACACGACTTATGTATCCGGCTACATGTATCATTAAAACACAAAAAACTTGGGCTGAACTCCTGAATAGCAGACGGTACTCCAATGAATTTTAAAAGCATAAGATTTTTTTCATATCGCTCTGAGATTCTATCAAAAATTGGATATAATTGTACCGAGCGACGTCAGTTCACACTGCATGTATATTACACGAAATACTTGATGGCACGAAAAAGTCAATACAGTATTTAGGAACGCTGTTACCTACGAAGAGACAAAATTTGCAAATAAAATACTGGCTTTGGGTACGATTATAGACGTATCGAAGTTCTATAGGTAGCATATACGGAAGACCTGTCATGATGACAAACCGACCAAAGCATTTCATTACGATTTCCGTATCAAAGAAAACATTAACAGTGTATACTTGTATATTATCATGATAAATAAAAAATTTAAACTGAAATAATTGTTATCGAAAAAATTAGTCTTCCTGATGGACTATCTCGATTACTACTTTCAGAAAGGAAACTATCCAGGGCTCAATAATAGTGGCATGTCGCACTAACTGGGGAATTTAAACAATGGTTTCAAAAATCATTAGAAATCTCCGGTTTACATTATTCGAAATAAAAAAAATCGCGAAAGGGCGAATTAAATTGCAAGATTAAAACTAAGAACAATACAAAAGAGAGAATGTGGTGTACTCACTTGGAAATGTAAATTCATTGAATGACGGCATGTCGACGCTATACAATAGCCACCTTGCTATGCCAATTAATTTAATTGAACTTATCATAAAGTCGGTTTGCCAAGTAGTTTTTCACAAATGACATCAATATTTATTGATATTTAAACGAAAGCATTAAAGTGTGTTTTGCTGTAAAATGTTTAGCAAATATTAGTATTTAAAATCAACTAATTTATTGTTTTATGTTTGGCTTAATGTTTAAGTTGGTGGGATTAAAGGCTTTTCATTTGTATAAAAATAGTTATTCTGTAGTCCATCTCAGAGTCAAATAGTGTCCCTTTTATTACAGCAAGACTGATTGTTGTTTTTAAAAACGTATGCATATATAATGACTCTATCAAAAAAATAATACCGACGAATAGTCGACAATTAAGTTATGCAGGAAATACAAACGACATGAAGGTTACATATAAAACTATAATATCTCTAATAATATATATATGTATATATATTTATTTATTTATTTACTTATATATATATATACATATATATATATATATATATATATACGTAAGTTTAAACACATAAACGCATATATATATATATATATTTATATATGTGTGTATACACACATTTTAATATTTATATAGTAATCAAATCCAAGTAAAGCTACTAACAGCGTACAAGGTATAATTTGTCAGAAAGAAAATAAAGTATGACTGTAAATTAAAATGTACAGGGAAACTAATTTGATTTTGGAGTATTCTGTTGATCAATAATTTCATTGTAAAGTTTTATTTATAGTTTTAGTTTCTTTTTTATTTAGATATTTACGCTCTCTCTCCCTCTCTCTCACACACACAGACATATATATATATATACATATGCATATATTTTTAGATATTTATCAAAGTGTAAAGTTATATAATGACAAAAATTAATTAAATCTCATTGTGTTAATAAATTAACTAATCCACTGCAATCGCTGTTTTAATTTGCTTTCATCAATTCAAACTATCGTAATATTATTTAAAGACTCGTCAGCTGTTTATTATTAAACACTGTTTTTTATATATATGTGTGCGTGTGCACATACACATATATATACACATATATACATAATTATATAGATATACATATATATATATACATATACAAATATAGAAATACATATATAGATACACACATACATATGTATACATACATTAATAGATATACATATCTATATACATAAATATATAGGTATACATATATATACACACATATATAGATATACATACATACATCATATATATACATATATATACATGATATATAGATATACATATATACACATATATATATACACATTTACATATATATACACACACATATATATATATATATATATATATATATATATACAGTAGCGTCCAAAAGTTAAGGGCTAGTAGTTTCAAGACAAGTTTAAGTACTTTTTAAGAAAACCCGTTCATTTAAAATACTTAATATGCATATATACTTATCGATATACTAATCACTCATGCCTCGCCTAAATTTCATAAGCATCCGTTGTATGTTTTTGAAGTTATGACCAATAACACAAAAGTTTGTCCAAATGCTCGTGGTCCAAAGGTTAAGGGCTACGCGGTATACTCTTTAATTATTATAACAGTAATCATCGTTTCGCGGTCAGACAGGTACTATGAATAATCCTACTTCAAATTTTTACTAAAGAACATTAAAATTATTGTAATTGAGTAAAAGAAATGAGTGTTTGTATCGCACTAGTACAACATGGCAGCAAAACAACGTTGTCCCGTTTCTGTCGAAGAAGAACAGCTCATTATTCATCTTCATAGTAATGGCAAGAAAACTTCTGAGATTGTTGACACCGTAGGAAGGTATCCTAGTGTAGTAAAGCGTATTGTGACACATTTCAAGCAGTCAGGATCAGTGGCAGCTGCCCAAAAATCTGGTAGACCTCGAATCACAACTGATCGACAGGATCGTCTTATTGTCAAAATGTCACTTAAAGACAGATTTAACACTGCTGATAAAATATCTCGAGAACTAAAGATACGGTCTATTGTTCAAGCGTCAAACTGTTACACGCCGGTTGCACGCTTCTGGATTGCAATCTCGAGTGCCAGCAAGGAAGCCTCTTATCTCCAAAAAGAATCAGAAACTCCGCCTCGCTTTTGCCCAAGAACACGTTGTGTGGACAACCGAAAACTGGTCCCGTGTGCACTTTAGTGATGAATCGAAGTTTAACGTTATCGGATCTGATGGCAACACGTATGTCCGGCGAAGAACTGGTGAGATATTGGAGGTTAAGTGCGTGAAAAAAACTGTGAAATTTGGAGGAGGAAGTGTAATGGTTTGGGGCGTTATGTCAGCTGCAGGCTGTGGACCACTGATTCATCTGCAAGTTGGAATAAATGCAGAAGTTTATAAGCAGATTCTACGGCAGCATGCAGTTCCTAGTCTTCAGTCGTCGCTCTATCAACCTGCAATTTTCATGCAGAATAACGCTCCTTGTCACACTGCTAAGAAAGTAAAAACATTTTTAGACGAGGAAGAAATTGAAACGATGCGTTGGCGCCTTCAGAGTCCAAATCTTGATATTGAGAATATCTGGAAAATAGTTGGTGAACGAGCTCAACTTCAGTGCCCAAAAAATCAAGAAGAACTCTGGCAGTGCTTACATGCTGAATGGAGTGCGATAACGCCAGCGTTTTGCAAGTAGTTGGTGGATTCCTGTGCCAAGAGGTGTCAAGAAGTCATAAATAGCAAGGGTGTGTTTACCAAATACTAGTTAGTTGGTAATTTCAGCCATTCACAGCAAGGACAAAAGCCGCTATCGTGTTAGCCCTTAACTTTTGGACACACAAATTTTGAACAATTTTATTTAAAATAGTAGTTATTAATAAATACTTAGTGTAGGCTAACGAAATTACGACCCATTGAAGATATACATGTTATCTATATAATTGTGAAGTATTTTTTTGTTGTTCGTGTGCATTTGTTTCAAATATATGGTTAAACTTGCTGAGGTTTTACTAGCCCTTAACTTTTGGACGCTACTGTATATACATACATACATTTTTTTTTTCTATTTCGTGGGTTAATGTTCGAACGTTCTGTTCGAGTGTAAAGAGAAATTTTCTGTAATCGCGAATGTTTTCGACATTCGTGAGTCATATAAGGAGAGTGGTAATTTTAAAAAATGCTCAATATATAAAGGGGAACTTCACTAACGTGTTTCAACGATTTCCCACGATTTTAAGCTTTTTTTTTCAATAAATTCACAAAGCGAATTGTTTTAATTTATCGGCCGGATAAAAACGACCCACGGATGTCAGAAACGTTCGCGACGATGGAAAGCATTGCACATCTTAATTGAAAAATAAACGAATCGACAGAAAAATAAATTAGATGTATCTCCGTTCAACAGTGAAATAAGCATAAAATGAAATAAAAAATACTGCCCGCATATATATATATATATATATATATATATATATATATATATATATTTGTGGGTGTGTAATGTATGTGTGTGTAATGTATATATGTGTGTGTAATGTGTATATATATATGTAATGTATATATATATATATGTGTGTGTAATGCATATATATGTGTAATGCATATCTATATTTATATAGAATGTGTATATATATGTGATGTGTATATATGTAATGTATGTATATGTAATGTATATATATGTAATGTATATATATGTAATGTGTGTATATATATGTAATGTATATATATGTAATGTATATATATAAATATGTAATGTATATATATATGTAATGTATATATATATGTAATGTATATATATGCAATGTATATGTATATATATGTAATGTATATATATATATATATGTAATGTATATATGTATATATATATGTAATGTATATATATATATATATGTAATGTATTTATATATATGTAATATATATATATGTAATGTATTTATATATATGTAATATATATATATATATGTAATGTATTTATATATATGTAATATATATATATATGTAATGTATTTATATATATGTAATATATATATATATGTAATGTGTATATATATATGTAATGTGTATATATATATATAATGTATGTATATATATATATATAAGGTATGCATATATATAATGTATATATATATATATATATATATATATATATATATACATGTAAATGTTGGTTTGTTCTAAACGAATTAAACCATATTTCTACGTTACCAATTTATTTGAAATTTTCAGACAACCCATTTTTAGCGTCGAGGTATGGTTTTATGTTTTAAATTTAATTTACCTCGCGAATTATTAAAATTAAAATATTAAATAAAATAAATATTTTTTAACCGTTACTGCGAATCGGTTCTGTTGATAAAACTGAACTTCCGGTTCGATTAATTTCACAGCCACGAATTGACGAAAGATTTAATTTTCTGTTTAGTAAGTAAAAACAAAAACAAAAAAAAACATAATTCATTTGTTTATTTTCCATATTTTTAATTTACACATTTTTCTTTATTATATGAGGCCAAAAAATAGTGTGTCGCTTGCTATTTGAGTTTTTTGGAATAAAAAAAAACACGATTTAAAAAAATACTGCGGATCACGGATTACGGATCACTCTCTGCATTAGAACCGAAAAATGTTACTAAACATTTATCATTCAACCACGGTAGTCGTTGAATATATGCTTAAGTCCGAAATTGAATGAATCGAGACACATTCAAACCCGCACCACTAATTCCGTTCGAAACCAAATTTCAAACAGGTTATATAGTTGGATAGAACACCTCATTAGCTACATTTTGAAAAAAAAAATCGAAAATTGGTTCAGTAGAAAAAAAGTTACAACAAAATATGTGGGTTCACAAACAGGAGAGTAAGTACATAAGTGACTAAGACTTTTTTATTTTGCATAACTTTTTTTGTATATAAATATTTTTTACTGAGATTTTGGCAATATGACATGTTAGCGTAACGGTTAGAGTACCTGGGTTTGGTGGAAAGATTTTAGGTTCAATCCTGTGTATCGTTTTTTTTTTATAATTAAAAAACCGAACTTTTTTTTAATAACTAATTTTTTTTAACTCTCCTTATGATTTTATAGCAAAAAATTGTGAATTTATCGATTAAAAATATTAGTGAATTCTATGCTATACATATTCTTTGAATGAATTCAAATTTTTCGTTATCACATTTGATGAAAAATGTAGTCCCATTTTGGCAATGCGTCTGACCAATGATGCTTTTGAACCCGCGACCAGCACTGCGATTTCATCAGCATCAGCCTGGGCATAAATACTCCTATTTTTAAACTCCTTAAAAAAAGGATTCAGCATACAGTTCCATAGTAAAGGTGATAAAATCCCACTTTGGGGGTTTCATTTAACTACTTCCCTTTTAACAGTTGTCCTCAGAAGTTCTACTTGAACTGTTCTGGGCCTCACCATATACTCAATCCATCGGATGAGTACTGGTGGCACATTGAGTTCTCGTAGCGACTTGAACATACTACTGAAGGGTATGTTGTTAAAAGCTCCAACGATATCTAAAAAGACACCGACAACTTTTTTTTTGTTAGTTTACGCTCTATACAGATCACGAATTCATGAACCGCAGTCTCGGTAGAGACCCTGGCTCGGAACTACTGTGATTGAATAATAAATATTTCATAAATGTGTGGTTGAGAGCTAATTTTTTTGACAATCATTAATAAATATTATAAATGTATATATTAATACAATAGCAATGCCTGGAAAAATCATGGATTATATGGAAAAATGCGCGCATGAACAGCAATATTCTTAAGATTTTATTAAACATGGAAAAGTAAAGGACAAGAAATTCAACCTGGAAAAGTAAAGAACAAGATATTCTAGTAAAGTAAAAAATAAGAATTTTTTAGACTTAAAATATTGCAGCTAAAAATAAAATTTGAATATTGATAAATATTTTATTTATTATTTGCATATGTTGTTGTTTATTGTTGAGTTAGAAAGAATTAAATGATCCTAATTATGATATAATGAAATTATTAATTTTTATGTAAACTATAAAATTATTAATTCCATCTACTAACTAACTAACTAATGAATTAATTTTATTCAAACAATTTTCACTACATAAATATATGCAAATAATAGGGGGGAAATAAGTGCAATCCAGCGACTGACACCCTTTCTAACTAAACAATAAACAAGAACATATGCAAATAATAAATAAAATATTTATCAATATTCAAATTTTATTTTTAGCTGCAATATTTTAAGTCTAAAAAATTCTTATTTTTTACTTTACTAGAATATCTTGTTCTTTACTTTTCCAGGTTGAATTTCTTGCCCTTTACTTTTTCATGTTTAATAAAATCTTAAGAATATTGCTGTTCATGCGCGCATGTTTCCATATAATAAATAATTTCTCACTTTTACAAACATTTGATTTTAATTTTTTTTTTAAATGACGACTTTTATCGACTTTTTTTTTAAATATCCCCCCAAATGGTGTTTATTAGCCCCCCCCTCCAAAACTGATGTTTATTCCGGAACCTGTTCTTAAGATTTGGAGGTTGGGGGGGGGGGTGATTCCAAGGTGGACCTAAGCTAAAAAAAAAAAAATGTGTTTTTTTATGCGCACATAACCAACAATTTTTTTATTAACTTTTTTTTATTTTTTATTTAAAAATTAGTAAATTTTAATTGTAGCGTCTACCCCGGACCTAATTTTGACAGTGACATTGAACATTCACCGTCTCCGGAGAGCTCCAAGAAAAAGACAAAAAATTCGAGGAGTCTATTCACGCCGCTTCTTACCCGAACGAATTTTCTAAAGTAAATTAATTTATCGTTTCATCCCAACTTATCGCCAAAAACATTTGACCAGTCGGGAAGGATTTCTTCTTCTTTATTTTCGGACTAAAAATAACACGAGTGTGATACACCAGGGCAAATAAATTCACACCTATTATAACAAGCTAAGTCTGATTATTTGTTTTTAATTAAATTTTCGGGTTTGTATTACTGTACACATAGATTCGAAAAAGTTGTCAAAAACAAATACATAACAAATAAATGTTATCAAAGCCAAGATAAGTTACTTTTCTACCAAACTGGATATATTTTTTTGTGTTTTTATTCAATGTAACATATTTATTCAGCTCGAAAAACATACAGTGTTTACAGATGTATTCGAAAATACAAGATGGCGTCTCACACCCTCTTTAACACCGTAAGTATGGAAAAAGTTGTTATAAATAAAAAAACTATACAAAATACTATTAAAAACCCGCCGAATATATGTCAACCTATGTCATGGTAACATATATTGAGCGAGTTTTTAACAGTATTTTATCCGTTTTTTTATTTATAACATCTTTTCCCACACTTACCGTGTTAAAGAGAGAATAAGACGCCATCTTGAATTTTCGAATATATCGGTAAACACTGTGTGTTTTTCGAGCTGAATGAATATGTTACATTGAATAAAAACACAAAAGATATATCCAGTTAGGTAGAAAAGTAACTTATCTTGGCTTTGATAACATTTATTTGTTATATATTTGTTTTTTGACAACTTTTTCGAATCTATGTGTACAGTAATACAAACTCCTTTATTTCATTATAACAATAATGAACCAATTTAAATCTTCCGGCATGCGTTTAAGGGTTACGAAATTATCAATAAATCGTTTAGTTACTAAGCCAACGTCAGTAAATAAAAAAAAATGTTACGTGCGCATGCATTAGCCTTGACTAGGGGGGGGGCTAAGGGAGCGACCATTAAATAATTATGCTGGTCGCCATGGAACTCAACGCCCAAGGAGTACCTAAAGTGGCAGTTATGCACTTATGTTATCGTGCTATTTTTTAAAATAGTATTTTCATGTTAAATTCATATTTTACAATATGTTTTTCTGGGTTTGTATTACTATACACATAGTTTCGAAAAAGTTGTCAAAAAACAAATATATAACAAATAAATGTTATCAAAGGCAAGATAAGTTACTTTTCTGCCAAACTGGATACATTTTTTGTGTTTTTATTAAATGTAACATATTTATTCAGCTCGAAAAACATACAGTGTTTACCGATGTATTCAAAAATTCAAGATGGCGTCTCACACCCTCTTTAACACGGTAAGTGTGGGAAAAGATGTTATAAATAAAAAAAAAACTATACAAAATACTATTAAAAACCCGCCGAATATATGTCAACATATGTCACGGTAACATATATTTAGCGAATTTCTAACAGTATTTTATCCGGTTTTTTATTTATAACACCTTTTCCCAAACTTACCGTGTTAAAGAGAGAATCAGACGCCATCTTGAATGTTCCAATGCATCGGTAAACACTGTATGGTTTTCGAGCTGAATGAATATGTTACATTGAATAAAAACACAAAACATATATCCAGTTTGGCAGAAAAGTAATTTATCTTGCCTTTGATAACATTTATTTGTTATATATTTGTTTTTTGACAACTTTTTCGAATCTATGTGTACAGTAATACAAACCCGTTTTTCTTTTATTAATTTGTTAAATGAAAGTACAGATAACCCGGTCGGTTTCTAATGTGATGAAAATCTAGCCCCCCCCCTAAAAAAGGGGTACTCTGGATAATAACAAAAGATTAAAATTGCCTCAGTCTCGAAAGATTTCTTCTCTACTGAACGAGGAAACAAACGGTAAAGTGTAGTTCACCTTCTGTTTCTCTCCCCCTCTCTCTTCCTCTCTTAATATCTCTCTATCCATCTCTCCCTTTCCCTCTCTCAATCTGTATTTCTCTCTATATCACCCTCTCCATCTCTCTTTGAGCCCCTTTCTCTAACTCCCTCTATCTCTCTACTTTCCTCTGTCTCATCCCTCTCTGTTTCTAACTCTCCCCCTCTCTCTGGGTATCTATCAATCCCTTTATCTCTCTATTTCCTTCTCTTTCTCTATTTTCCTCTCACTTTCTCTTTTCTATCTATATATCTTCCTCTCTATCTGTCCATCTCTAATCCCTCATCCTATTTTAGTCTCCTAAATTTATTACAGTGAATAAGGCATTGTCAAAACATGGATAAATCCTATTTTAGTCACCTAATTTACTGACTGTGAGAATAGAAGTTATTTAGAAATTACTGCTACCTTTAACAGCACCAGAAGTAACTGGTAAAACCTTTCTAAATAAATTTATTTTGGCAGCCATTTTGTAAAAAAATGACATAGCCTTAGCCCTTGCTGCATGAGGAATACCTGCGACCTTGCTGCCAATTATTTATTCTACTTTAAAACATTCAATTTTTTCAAAAATCTCATGTTCGACATCTCCAAAACATCAAATATGGGGAAAAATAATGCAGAAATGCAAACTTATTGTTTAGGATGAATGCACAATGGTACGCAAAAAATCACTTGAGGCTCTTGGTCGATCCTTGCAAGATTTGCGTGGCAATGTCAGACCATTTGGGAATGCAGTAATATTGCTTGCAGGAGATTTCAGACAAATGAAACCTGTTATTCTTCAATCAACACCAGCAGATGAAATAAATGCTTGCCTCAAAAACTCTACTTTTTTGTTCCATGTGAAGCTATTAAACTTAACTCAAAATATACATGTCCAGTTGCCGACTGTTCAATCCGCACAAAAACTTTTGCATCACTTGTAGAAAATTGGGTACGAAAAAGTGCCAGCTGATCAGAGTTAAGGGCAAAATTCTTTGACTTTTAACTTCTGTAATTTCTGTAATTTTATTTCATCAAAAGAATAGTTAGTTTAAAATGTTTTTGCAGATATTCAAATTATCAGAATTCGATTTGACTGAGTGAATGAACTATTCTTGCAGGTCAATACAGAGATGTAAAATTCCAAGTGAGGTAGTCAAATACAAATTCATCGACACTGTTGTGAAAGCAGATAAAGTGGTTAATTATCAAACAACTATATTTGCCAGGGATGCCACCGCATGTATTGCAACTGTAATTTTGTGTACTAATGATCGTGTTGTTAAATAAAAACCAATCCAAGCTTTGCAATGGCACATAGCTTGCAGTAAAAAAAAATAACAAACAATATCATAGAAACAACAATCTAAACAGGACCTTTCACAGATGAATATATCTTCATTCCATGCATTCCTATGATTCCACCGGATACATCATTACACTTTAGGAAATTGCACTTTCCAATTTTATTGTCATTTGCATTAACCATCAACAAAGCACAGGGAACAATCTTTACAATTGTGGGTCTTACAGTTACACACTGACTGTTTGTTCACATGGACAATATATATTACGTATTCAAGAGTCACCACACCGGAAAATCTCTATATCAGCAAAGAAAATGGAACAACAAAAACGGTGTACCCATGCAAAATGGCAAATTAAACCTATAAGGAACATGCTTTTTCTCATGTTGGAACTTTTTCCATTGCGCAATTTGAGCCACAGCAGCGCGTGGCAGGGTACAGCTAGTATATATATATATATATATATATATATATATATATATATATATATATATATATATATATATATATATATATATATATATAATCCCCTTTTCCGAAAAGATTTTGCTGATGAAATTTTATTTAACATCTGATAATTCAGGAGTATTTTTTGTACCAAAATAAGTAGTGCGATTTTTTCGTAAATTATCGCCAATTTAATAATGTTCTCATAATAAGACAGGTGAGTTTTGCGAACACATCGTATTTTAAAATGGATTCTTTTATATTGCTAGAGTTTAAAGAAAAAAGCTTTTTAAAATAGAGCCGAGAAATGTCCACAGTTTAAGCAATAATCGAATTATATTTTGTCGACGATGACGAAAATACGATGCTAATCAAGTTATCATTAGCTGATATTTCTTCCCTCAATGATAAATGATGTTTTATTAATTTAGCGCACATACATTTTTCTGAAATATTTAATAGGTGCTGATTGATTTCTGTTGGCAAAATGCCTGTGTTTATTTTAGACTTTTCTATTAAGAATGTCTTTATTTTTACACCTCTGTCTTATTCAAAGAATACTCGTGATAGTTTGTTGCAATTAATATAAGAATAAAAACTATTTTAATACTATAACTCAAATATTAAATCATATTTTTTTTTGTTTCGAATTAAATACAACAATCATTAATGTATTTGCATTAAATAGGTAAATAGCAATAATTAATCATAATAATAATTCATTTTAAAAATGGGAAAGTATATATAGATTTGTAACATATCATGAATTATAGCAAAGATTTGCCGGACATGGATGCTATTCCATTCCTGTAAGCATAGTACGGAATATGCGAGATTCCACACTTTTTAGTACATTTAGTCAGGTTCCTAATGGCACAATTTTAACGTTTGTGGGAACTTTTTGGAGATTTGTAAATCTATACATTTTTGGAAAGGTTATTGTCTAAGGAATCAGAAAACTAATGTTTGCATTTGCCCAGATGCCTATATGGCGGCCATATTGGATTTACAAAATGGCCGCCGTAAAATGTACGTTTTGTAATATCTTGGCTTCTAAATACGCTGATACACTGATTTTAACTGCTAAACCTACATTTTCAGGATCCAGGAAGCCACTGGTGGTAGTTATAAAATTTTCCCATATGTATATATGGCAGCCATATTGGAATTTACAAAATGGCTGCCGTCAAATGTATGTTTTGTAATACCACGACCTCTAAATAAGTTGGAACAATGATTTTAACTGCTAAACCTACATTTTCAGTGTCAAGGAAGTCAATGGTCCACGTTGTCATTCTATCTTTTGTACCCCACCCCCTTTTGAAATACATAATCCAACATATGAGTAAAAAACTTAACAACCCTGGCAGTTAGTCAGACAATTATTTTTATTGAAATGCCTTTTAACTGTAAACTTTGAATGTTTGTGCAACCATCTTAAACATAATTAGATGTTTGATCATAGTCTATGTATAATAATCATCATCAACATCATCATCAACATCACTTTCATACATCACACCTTGGGAATCTTCATCGTTTTCGCACTGGCTGCTGCACCGACACATATCAGTACAAGCTAAGTCTTTAGACCTGCAGGAGCATCTGCCAGAAGAACAGTCAAATATACATTTGCATGTGATCATCTAAAGAATGGCCTTAGGGGCTGGGAGGACCTCTGTGGTCGTTGGTTTTAGGGTGCCATCCAAATCTTTGAAGTACCCATTTTCCAGGGCATCCAATTGTGAAATCTGCAGAGCAATGGTTGCTTGTGCCCATACCCTTGCTTAGACATGGACTCTTAAAATATGCTGCTTTAGAGCTCCAGGTGTTGGAGGGAGCCTGTCACTTTCTGCCCTATGCTTGCAGAACAGATACCATACAAAGGATTCCAGTTTTGACAGCATTCCATCTGTCACTTCTGCTTCATCCATAAGCATTTGCAGAGCATTGACAACATCTGAGTCTGCTTTGAGGTAGATCTGTAGCCAGGTTGTCTTGCATATACGAGAGAACCTCCCTGTGTTGTCGGTCCCAGTGAACGCATGGAAGGCTGACAAAGCCTTTGCTCTTTCTTTACCTAGAGCTCGTCACAGTGGTTTAATTTGTATAACACAAGAGGACATAGAAATGGACGTGTTTTTCAGCAATAGGTCATAGTTTGCTGTGACTAGCACTAAAACGTCCGTATCTGGAGAGAAAAATACTAACTGTGCATCAGGTGGGTTTCGCTGTGAAGCCAGCACAGCCTGGTGGATAAGCAGCGTGTCTGCTTCCTCATGGTTATTTACTTCAAAGACCAGGTCTCTGTTGCTCTTAGTGTATCCAAAAGCAGATATGATGATCAGCTTGGATGATTCCTTGTTATACTCTAGAGTTTGGGCAGCAAGATTGTCAGATCAGCCTTCGTCTTGTCATGGGAGAGGAACCTCCTCATTGGGATGTGTTTGATGTTAGTGTCATCTTTTCTTGATACTGAACAGAAGCTTGTACTTGTCTTCGTTTTTCTCTGGTTGCACTTTTCAGAGAATCTGCTCAGTATGTGTCAAAAACGAGGATGATTTCATCATAATCTCGTGTTAGTTGCATCAGTCTGTCATTGAAGCAGCTACTCAGATCCTTGAGTGTCACTAGAGTCGCTGGTTTCTTGCTCAGCTTCTGCACAAGCACCATGCCATCCCCCAGTGCTATCTTCCGACTTGGCTGATCAGTAGATTTTGGCTCTGTAAATCCTGTATACGTTGCATCTTGGTGGGTAGAATTTCCAGCTTGAGGTGACTGGTCTTCATGGGGCATGTCTTCTCTTATCAGCTTCACAAGTAGATGGATTAACTTGGACTTGTTGTAGCATGGCAGCATTGTTCCATCAGGGGCAAACAGTGCTCTTGGTGTCAGAGTGAATTCATGGTTTCCTATGGCCTCTTTCTGGTTGATGTCTCGGCTTGACCTGGCAAGTACCATCAGCTTTGCAAACAGGTCCTTGGTCTCCTTCAGATCCACAGTATTGTCTCTGAGTTTCACTGTAATCTTCTTGTTCCCAGAAAGGAACATCTTGTTCTCTTTCTTCACAGGGGTCCAGAGGCTGTCATCTCCATTGATCCGTTCTGACACGTAATCCTTATACAACTTCTGTCCAGTGACATCAATATTCAAGATATGTGGTACATACTCATCTGGGATGTAGGCATTAGTGATCACATTGTACAGCTTTTCCACTTTAGTGATAAAGGAGTTTCCATGGCTGAGCAATGCTTCCTTGATCTTGTCGACTGTACCATGTGCCCTCTTGACTACACTTGGTCCAAGCTCATGATGCTCTGTGATTCTGTCAGCTTCCATGCCAAACTGACTCTTGAACTCTTTTGACAGACGTGAAAGTTCTGGAGTGGCCAGAAAAAATCTCTGTCTGGCATTGGCATTGTTGGAGATGCCTATTATGCCAGAGCTAGTCTTCATCAGTTTGTTCAGGTGTTCACATGCATGGTCTGCCCCATTAAACACGAAGGGAATGACACTTTCCGTGACTGATATATTGCCTGCTCGTAATTCCTCCCATGTATGAGGGTGATTGCTTCTCAAGTCATGCATATCTGCAATGTATCTTGGCCAGAGTCGCTTATACTTGATGCGGTCGATGGCAAAGAACAGTTTGCTAAGTGCTTCTCCAGCTTGCAGATGGAGTTCCAGGTCAGCATTTCGAGTTGCTGCTACAAAGAACAGAATTGCTTCCACCCAATCTAGGTACCTCATCATGGCCTTGAACATTGCATTCTGGGATTTCTGTTCCTTCCATTTTTTAAATGCTGTGATTACCTCAGCAGTGGTCAAGGCTTCCTGAAGGGTGCTGTTTGCTTGCTTCACGGATTCAGCCTTCATGTCTTTATCCTCAGAGCAGGCAGCTTCTACTCCTTCTGCTGCCGTCAGGCACACATCTTTCAATTGTGGGTTGTCCTTGAAGAACACCTCCAGAGTAATTTCATAGAGTGCTATGTATGAGTAGTTATGGGCATGGAGAGCTCGCTTGTAGTGTGTGTATTTCAGGATTTGCCTTGTCGTGGCAGGACCATACACACCTGCTTCCACCTAGGCATCATCTATGCCTGAGTTCTCCATGGAGGCACCAAGCGCTCTGAGGGCAGCCATTATTACATGCA
This sequence comes from Euprymna scolopes, assembly GCF_053919585.1. Taxonomy (NCBI): domain Eukaryota; kingdom Metazoa; phylum Mollusca; class Cephalopoda; order Sepiida; family Sepiolidae; genus Euprymna; species Euprymna scolopes. The sequence continues at coordinate 18,381,246 of NC_136493.1, forward strand.
GTTCACCCAGTCTGGGAACAACCATTTGTTTAAAGTCAGGTCTGGCATCTAGGAGCTGCACCACCTTCTCATAAAGAGCCATGTCAAAGGTAATGACTGTGGGGTGATCTTCCCCAACTGCCAACTTTCTCAGCTTATTTGCTTGTACGATCACAGTTAGTAGAGTTGACCACTCGTGTGCCACCTCAGGGAGTAGTGGCAAGGCTCCAACCTGTGTCAAGGGAAGGCTTTCAGACAGCAGTGAGTTGTATCCTGCCCAGCCTGGAATCTTGCTGGAGGTTTCTCGAGGTTTAATTCTGGATAAAGCAGATGCAACAACCCATCCAAGCTGTGTCAGCTGATAGGATTCTGAGATCCCCTGGCCAATGGCAAACTGTTCTGACCTCTTGGTAGCATGTGGTTTGGGCTTATTACAGTGAAGCATGTCTACATGATAGGGTGTGACTGATATACTCTTTGCATCACCTATAATAAAAAGTTCTGGAACAGGTTCTTTAGAAGGGTCAACTTTCTGGTACACTGCTGTGATGGTTCCGTGGGTGGTTCCCTTCCCATCAGGAGTATCCTCTGCAAAATCTGTGTTATCTACGGCGAAAAACACAAAGGTCCCCTTCTTCAGGAATGGTGGTACATAGAGGCCTTGGTATGCTCTGGTGTTTTCTACAACAGCATTTGCCAGAGCAGTTTCCATCAGAAGGACACGGCGATGTGAAATAGCGTAGCCATGGCATTGAGAAGATTCAGCAGCTTCTTGTTGCGTGTGTCATGGTGGACAGTCAGTGCCAGTTCCAGAACCTGAGAATTCCCTCGTGAACGGGGTGACTTAAATGCTGATTCATTGCTTGGCTTGTACCTTACCTGTTTATTGGATTTGAACTCATACATGATATTCTGGCTCACCGTCAGTGTTGCTCGGTCAACATCTTTAGTTCTCTTTACAGTTTCCAGCTTATCAGCAGGCCCAACCATTATCCAATGGATTAAGGTGTATAATTCAGCTGGAACATCATTATTGTCACTATATACCTGCATGATATTTCTTTCCTTGGGCTCTTTGAAGGTTACAATGCTTTTCCTTATCACCTGTGCTGCTTTGTAGATTGTCTTCATGCTGTTCTCCTCCTTACCAGTCGTCATTGAGGTATTAACCATGCCCTCTTCACATGCATCTGGGGAGTAGAGGACAGTTGGCTTCCTTATGTTTGGTCGAACAGACTTCAGGTGTGGCAAATAAGTAAGGATCCTTTCTTTCAGCCATTTTCTACTGAATACAGATACATGACCTTAAAAAACTTCCGAACCAAGCATATTAACATAAGTCGTTTCAATATCATCCATCCCAAGGTATGCTTTGTTTTTTGTTTCTACATCAATAAGATTTATCAGCTCAAGCAGACTCGCCTTTTGTAGAAAGGGTTCTTCAGCAGTTTTTCTAGTGTTAGTATATCGAAGAGCATGAACACATTTTGGGTCCAGCAAGCTTTGTGGTATAGGGCATCAATTGCATGTGCATCACCTGGTGATATGCAGGTGTTCAGCCTAGTTTTCAGTGCAGGATTATGGGACCTTTCCACAGCGTCTTTGAGAGTTTTACCTGCATTCTCAGTCCTGATCTGGTACAGTTGTTGGCCATTGTCCTGTTGGCAGAAGAAGCACTCTTTTTTTATCCAGTGGACTTGTATGTGATCGTGTGAATGGCAATGCAGAACCAGATGTAGAGGTGTCTGGAACAGCCTCTTCTGTAATTCCTCTTTTCTGTCCAGGCTTTTTGGCAGTGTAGTGTCCTGTAGCTAAAGCGTGTGCGATGCGATCTCTTTAACGTTGTATTACAACTTTGTTAGTTGCACTCGAATGACATGAGCGATGCCAGACCGCCCTCTCTTCACACAATGTTTCTGGTGTGCAGTTCTGCAATCGCCTTTGGATTTGGATATAGTCCCCATCATTCAAACTAGCCCACTCTAGAATTACTTGCAGTACGAGCCCATAGGACTCTAATCGAGGATGTTGCACCAAGACTTTCGTTTTATCATAGGACTGGCAGAGAATGCACTGCTTCCAGTTAATGGACTCCTTGGTTTGACATGCTTCCTCTCTACTTTTCGAGACATCACTCATGCCTCATCTACAAACAAAGAGAGAATTACAGTAATGTTAGAATAGCAATACAAAAACTACAAGTTCTCAAAATATCAGAGGTAAATTAACAATTTGAATTAGTGATATAAAAGCAAGATTTTTTAGGAACAGCTGAAATAGGAATTTATAAATGATACATATTTTTTATTACAAAGATATTGCAATAAAACAACACCACATTAGTTTGAACCCAGTTATGCATCTAAAGGTTAATGTTAAAGATGTAGTTGCTTTATAACTACCACCATTGGATTCTATGACCCTGAAAATGTATGTTTAGCAGTTAAAATCAGTGTGCCGACTTATTTAGAGGCGAAGATATTAAAAAAACGTACATTTTACAGCGGCCATTTTGTAAATTCCAATATGGCTGCCATATACACATCTGGGAAATTTTTATACTCACCGCCATTGGTTTCCCTGGCCCTGAAAATATAGGTTTAGCAGTTAAAATCAGTTTTTCAGCTTATTTAGAAGCCGCGATATTCAAAAACGTACATCTTACGGCGGCCATTTTGTAAACCCAATATGGCCGCCATATACGCATCTGGGCAAATACAAACATTGGTTTTCTGATTCCTGAGACCAAAACCTTTCCAAAAATGTATAGATTTGCAAATCTCCAAAATGTTCCCACAAAAGTACATTAGGAACCTGACTAATTTGAAGACATTTGAAAATTCAGTATGCTATTTTATGCACATATTTTAATGATTTAATGTAACAATGAAAACCTACAAAAGAAATTGTAATACCTTCATCTAAAGCCCGATGCTCACAGCTGATGAATTAAAAAAATATCAGCTGGACGTAAGAACTATTTAGAAGAATGTATGAATTGTTTTTTGTAACTTGGAAAAAAGCAATTGATATGAATGGATTGATTTAGATTGCTTTTGGACCGTTTTGCATATTTCGAGCATCGGTTTTTGAGTTAGGTAAGAGATTCAAGGAAGGCAGGGAGTCTGTGAAAGATGATGAGAAGTGTGGGAAGATTAATGTGGATTGCTCAGATAAAGACGTGAATGTATAAGGGGAGTCGTGCATACATAGAGACAATACGTGCACAGTTTACTGTCTGTGTTGGGAGTATACAGACGATAATTCACGTGGAACTTATAATGCAGAAAATTTGCGTGAATGTATCAATGCACAACCCCAGGCTTGCCAGAGAATATTTAACCAAAAGGAAAATAAAAACAGTCCCTCACCCTTCCTGTAGACCAGCACATGCTCCCTGTGACGTTTAGTTATTAAGCTGAAGGTAAACCCTAGAGACTTTCGTTATGGGGGAATTGACGAGATGAAAAAGGATCTGACGAGAATCATTGACTTGCCTAGAGAAGAGGGCTTCAATGGGGCCTTCCAGAATTTGTTCTAACGGTGCACAAGTCCATTCCAGCCGGAGGAGATTCTTCGAAAAGGAGCAGTGTTTCATCTGTGTACTATAAACAAAAGTTACTATAGGAAAAGGTCTAGAAACTTATTGAAAGTACTCCGCGTAATATGATTTTTAGAAAATATATTTGGTCGTATATCGTTTCCCGATGTCACACTGGTAAACTGCCGCTTTCGGGAATGTGGACAGAGTGACACACTATTACCAATCAGAATTATTTGAAAAAGGTCGACGTTTTATTGAAAGTACGTGGGGTGTGCAATAAGTAATGCCCCTGACCCACGTCCGACAGCAGTGGAGCAACGAAACTTGGAACGTGAAAATCAGAGGGTGCAAGGTCTGGAGAGTAGGAAGGATGTGAAAGGATTTCATAACCACACGGCCGTGCTTCTGATCTGGCAACATGCGAGTTGTGGATCGGACCGTTGTCCTGCAGGAGGAGGGTACCTTTGCTTACCTTGCTCCGCCACTTGATTTTAATAGCTTTCCTTAATTTCCTAAAAGGTGAGGCATAATAGGCTCCTGTCATTTTAGTACCCTTTCCCAGGAAATCTGTCATTAATACTCCGTCCTGGTCCCAGAAGTCTATGAATATGACCTTGACAGCGGAGGGCTGCACCCTTGCCTTCTTTGGAGGTGATAATTCCAAGTGCTTCCACTGCATTGACTGGGATTTGGTCTGTGGATCATAGTGATGGACCCAGATTTCATCCTGTGTAATCAGTCTTTTGAAAACACATTTACTCATCTTCTAGGCACATCTCTAAATTGCTCCTTGAGCACTCGTTGCGTGTTTGCTACTGGAATGGTGTGAGCAACCTTAAGATCCATCTGGCAGACACCTAATCCATATGCGACCTGGTCATGAATGAGTTTCCACATACGCTGTACTAATCTTGACATCTTGGTCTACTTGTCAAGTAGAAATGCGCCGATCTTCCCAAGTGGCAGCCTTAACTTGACGGACAGATGGCTCATCAAATGAGCTGTTTCCACATGCTTGAATTGACGATGCAAGCGGTTTACAAGGTCATAAGATGGTGCATTATCACCATAAGTTTCTTTCATTTCATCAAAAGTCTCCTGTGGTGTGCGTCCTTTCAAATACAAAAACCGAATAACGGATCGACATTCAACAGGGTCCATTTCACACCTGACTCAGTTCAAACAACTGTAAAACAGAAACCACAAATAGTTCCGAGCTGTAATTTACCACATAACCCGTAGAGAGATAACCCATTCTACATGCAACATTTCAGCTAGATCAGACAACGGGAGGTTGGCCAGGGGCATTACTTATTGTACGCCCCTCGTAAATCCGTATGGTTGATTCGTAAAGCGCTGAACAGAGATTTAACTATTTGCGCGTTATGTTGGTGAGATTACGTCATTAAATGATTTTCTCCATGTTGACTGAAAAACTACATGTGTTAGGTTCGAGTCCACTTAGTTCAAACATAGCACGGTAATCTAGCAGACACCTGACTTTCTCCTTCCATCAGGGAATGGAGGTAAAAACTACTTGTCAATGGTACTTATGATTATCAATTAAACTAAACGTGGGTTGGTGTTAATAGTACAAACATTTAATTCGTTTTGTGATACTTATATTAAGATATTTTGAACGTCATTTCAAAAGTTAAGACTCATTTTTTAACTAAAAACTACGAAGACGTGAGTCATACCATAAAAAAATGATTTAATCTGTTATGCATAGTCAATACAATTCTCAATATATTTTCGACAGTGATAAATGGAAACTGCCCATTGGCATTCAAAGTGCGATGTGTCCAACGAGGCTCGTTTGAAAGGTAAAGGCCCATTATTTTTTTTAACGAAAGTACAAATCACAGGCATACGGACGACCGTTCGTTCCTCAGGAATTGATTTTTCTACATCACCACCACAATTCCCAATTCTCTCTTTCCTGTACCTCAATAAAACATCTCTGTGCCCAGGAGATGCTTTAGAGTCTCAGAATACCAATAATTTCAAGAGAGACATGGGAATTACAGATCAACTTGGCATTTATATAGTATATTAGTGAAAGAGGAGATGGCTATAATGGGCAGTATTAATGATCGTAAACCTCCTGGGAAAAGACTCTTTTGCATTCTTATTTCAGTTCTGCATTGTCCATTAGCCGTCAGTTAAATTATCTTATTCTTAGTGGATTTTTTAAACAAATTGCTAATTTTCCCCTAAATCCTGTATGTTCGCAAGCATTTATTATGCTTGTTTTATTGATCACTTGCAGTCGATACAGATCGATATTATTTTTAAATTTATGAAGACATTTAGGTCTATGTATAATACATCATGAGTTCTCTTTCTTTATTTGTCAGCATTCTTTCCGTTCTTTTGGGAAGATTTTAATGACAAATTAAGAAGTGTTAATATTTCCTCCCTGTTATGCTGTTAATAATTTTACACATGATTGCTAAGCAAGTAATATAGCCTGTAGTTTCTGGGATGTTTTCCTTTGTTGTCTTTTCGTATCAGTGTGATTCTTTATTTGGTCATCTATTCTTGAATATCTGCATCGTAGGTACACCTTCCATGTTTTAAATAAATCATTCATACTTGGTTAATTCTGCATGCGCGTATTTCGTCGTAAACTAGTGTTCTTCATCTTGCTATTTTTGATTGATTGAGGGCTTTTTTATATTTTTATACATAGTCATTACAGTTATGTTGATCTTGATTGTTTTCTTTTTTATCCAATTTTCTGTCCATTCTTTGACTTAAACTTTATCTAATCTCTTTAAGTCGTTTATTATTTTTATAATGTTTTTTCGCTGTTATTAATCTCTGCAAAACGGTTTCGTTTTTGTCGATTTTCTGGTTTAGTTCATCCCTTGTTTAGATTTTTATAAAATTGGTTTTAAATTGTTTTCTAAGATATAGTTTTGCTTTCACAGTCCCGATTTTTATCAGTATTATCATATCCTTCTTTCTTTTACCGTTATTTTAGCTGTAGTTCTTAATGTTTCTTGTTTAGCTAATCCTTCCGAGTCAAGTGTGCAATTTTATCTATTATTATTATCTATTATTGTAGTAGGTTGTTTACTTTCTCTGTTTCTGCTTTTAAATTAGCCTACTCTGATTTCTTTATTAATGTTATTTTTAATATTAGGATAATTATTATTAGCCCTCAATGACCTCTCTAACAAGTAATCAAAAATCTCTCCTTGTAAACAACTTGTGGGGTTCTCTGGAAACTGTGTGACTACAACTTCACCTAAGTTTCCTGTACTCTCCACCCCTGTCAATCATATTTGCAAATGACTTGGAGTTGTCGCAAACGCAACTTACCATGAATTTCTCGTTGGAAGTAGCCATTGGTATTCACTGTAATTTGAGTATATATAAACCTCCCCAAGGTTTGGTCACTGCTCTCTCTCTCTCTCTCTCTCTCTCTCTCTCTCTCTCTCTCTCTCTCTCTCTCTCTCTTCGGTCGCTCTTTTCTCCTTGCCTCGACTCGACTCTTTAGTTTCGCAATTTTTTCAGGGGGGTTATATGGTTATGGAGGCGGAAATAGAGAAGTTTTAGATATGCATCTTTAGTGTCCTTGGTTTCATATACCACTTAGATGCAGTTGTTTGCATAATTCCCATTGTACAGACATTTCTACTTGGTCCTGTCTGGTATTGCATTTCTTCTGGGCCAGTTTGCTGCATTCACTTACTACATGGTTTATCGTTTCGTCTTTTTGCCCGCAGAGTCTGCATTTGCTGTTTTCTTGTGTTTTGTCGAGCTTTGCCTTGACGTGGTTAATTCTCATCGAGTTATCGTGTGCTTCGGTTATAAGGGTTTCAGTTTCCGTGTTTATATGTCGTTTTTACGTTAAGTTCAAGTGTGTTCGTTATGCTCGTCTTTTGTTTTCCTTATGAATCTTCCATATAGTTGTTTCTCTTCCCATTTGCCTCTTTTCATTTTATTCTTTATCTCTCTATTTTCTATTTTGTGGGGTTTTTTCAGTGTCTCTCTCTCTCTGCTATGATTATCCTTTCTGTGTGTTGCGTTATGTACTTTTTTCTAATTCTTTTTTTGTGTCATGCCCACAGTCTTATATACAGACTAGTCTTCTCCCGCCTTTCTTTATTACGCAGAGTCAGTCAGCATCGTCCTTTCGGTATAGTGCGTTTGCATTGTCATTAGTTTTCTAGTCTTCTGATCGAGCGGTCTTAGTTCTTCTTTGATCAACCTTATAAACCGTCCAGAGTATCTTACACGTGATACTACCCATGTATCTAGATTTCTGCTAAATAATATAGTTTCTAGAAGTTATTTTGTTTTCCTGAGGTATTCCCTTCCACTTTTCTTTTTCATTTCTGTTTCTTGTATGGTGAACTCACTTTTATTTATAAACTTCTTATTCCCCTGGGGCCTTCGTCCTCGTTTGGTGGGGTAGTTCCATGCCTTCTGTTGACTCCAATTTTTCCCTTCGTTACATACACAATTCCATTTTGATATCCTGGCTGAAGATTCTGATAGTGTTGATTAGCGTCTCCAGTTCTTTTTCTGTCCTTGAAAAAAGTTTCATATCGTCCATGTACATAATGTAGTTCTTTTTTCTCTGTATTAGAGAACATGTATCCAGCTTGACACTTTCTCAGTATATTGTTTAGGGCCATCATGGCTATGATGAACGGTAATGGTGACAGTGAATCTTCTTGGAAGATGTATCTGTGTATGTTTATTTCTATTATGTGTTGTCCATCTGCCGCAACTACAGTCTCCATGTTATCATTGCATTTAATATGACGTTGGTGATCCTGCTTGGTATTTTATACATTTTTAATCATTCAATTATCCATGCTTGGAGGACTCTGCCGTCCGCTTTTTGGTAATCGATCCATGTCATATCTAAATTTTTTTGTCTTCTATTTACTTATTTTAGGATTTTTTATAGCAGATAATGATTTCCTTTATTTCCTTTCTGCCATCGTTTGTCATCCTCAGGGAGAAGTCGACACTTATTTACGAAGTTGTAGAATTGTTCCCTTAGTTAGTATTTTCCCATAGTGTGTAGGCACGCGATAGGTTTTTAGTTTCTTGGGGCAATTCCTTTCTGTGTGTTTTTCTGTATCAGTGTGGTTCTCCTTTGGTCATCTAATTTGGAACGTCTGTTTCTTGTATACCTATTTTCATCTTTTAGCTAGTCTTTGCTTCTACCTTTTTTAATACTATTTGGAGATAATGTACCCGCTTTGTGGTATGAATTTTATACATGTAATATTATTTTACTTTAAGTTAATCTTGTTATTTAAGAGGGGTCACGAAAAACCTACTAAGTGTCCAAAAGACGGGCGAAAACATTACCCAACGAAACCACATCTTCGTATTCACAACAGCACTGTACGGGGTCGATGTAAGAAATACAGCTTTTTCAATTATAACACTGAAAAATATGATAACCCTCATAGAAACAAACGTCGAGGAATTGTGTGTCTGTATTGCAGAATTTCACTGACACAAAAACTCGAAACCCGACTGATGAAAAACGAAAAGATGACACACGTTCATTAAAACGCGGACGAATTTGAGCATTTAAAAAGCCAGCATTTCTTTCATTAGAAGATTCGTTTCTGTTAACTTGGTGTTCTTTGAATGAACAGTTTAATGGCGTGTTAGTGGGATGAAAAATAAAACGGATTTTCTACGAACGTCAGGACAGGAAAAACTAAACGATTTTCGTTTTGCGTGTGCCAAGAACATAGCAAGCTAAAGAAACACTTTTTTTGTTTTTGCACGAGCATTTAACGGTATTCGGCAGTTCAAAGGAAAACTTTAATTTCAACATCAGAAGAATAGAGCGTTTTCTTCCACTGGGTAAACCTTCATATCAAAACTAATGCAGTGCCTCAACGCTGCCAAAGAAAAAAAAAACAAAACTAAGACATATATTCAGGTTGTAAAATACAGTCAACAGAAAAATAATAAAGATATAAGGGTATTCATTTTCTTTTTGTTTTCGCTGTTAAATATGTCATGACAAATCCCTATCGGATTCGTATTATTTCTTGATTAAAAATGCATTGGCTCTTGAGGAAGTAGTATTTTTCCCAAAGATTATGAATTAAAACACATCATTTAAATTGTAATTACAATTACATTTTTGAGTGCATAACCAGTGGAGAATTAATTTTTAATTCCCCTTTTTTCAGTAGTTCTAAAATGATTAACGCTTTGCTAAACTCCCCAGTTAAAAAAAAAAAAGAATCGGAACACTCTTTATTTTCCCAACAAGAGATAAGGTTAGAAAAGTTGGTGAAATTACGAATAAAAAACATCACGCACAGACAATAATTATTTGAACACTTGAAGCATACATATACAAAGACCAGCAAATACAAAAACAATTGATAACAAAACAACAGCAACAATAACAAGAACAACGAAGAGATCTAAAGATGAAAGTCAACAGGAGATGGAAGGTGCACTTGCTCAAGTTCTTAAAAAATAAGTAAACTGAGTATAATGCAGCAAATAAGAAAAATATACACAGATAATTTAATCATTCACAGTTAAATGTAATAAGGCAGATAGCTATTAGTTGCGTACTCTCATGTAATGAATTAATGCGTGAATGTAGGATTGACAGGAAATTCGTAAAGATAAACTAAAATGACCGAAAAATGGGCTGAAATTACTTGAGCATAATTACAATGCCGGTGTTTAATGTGAGGAATGAAGGGGAAATGGGGGCCAACATCCCGGGGAGTAGGGGAGGTATATCGTGACAGTTGGTATGAAGGGTTTGCCCTACATTGACCAAGGTATTATGTGTGGTGTTTGTATTTATTTGCACAAATTAGGCACAAGGCCGTTTTTAATGTGGAAAGAGAAAGGAGTGGCCAGCTCCCAATGGGTAGAAAATGGGAGCTGGATAGTTACAAGTGGTATGAAGGGTTTCCCCTACATTGTCCAAGGTCTTATATGTGGGGTTGCTCCCACATATTGTCTTTGCTTGCAGTATCTGCCGGAACAGATACTGCAATTTGATTTTGGCCAAAAGGCCAAGAAATAGCATAAAAAGCTAAGAACAGCATCTATTATCAACAGATCTTTGATTTTAACAAGAAAATTTATTATTCGGTATTGAGAAGGAGGTGAGAGATTACATGGATTCTAACATTCTGAGGCAAAGTATTGTCGTTTTTTCATGTTGTGGGAAGCAATTCCCCTTTAGACAATACTTAAACAACTGTGTAAATATGGGGGATATTTGAAGTTTTTCGATGAGTATATTTGAATGCTATTGAATACAAGTGGGCAAACTTGTTAGTTTTCAAAAAGAAAAACAATATAAATTTCGCTATTTTTTACTAGTGACAGCCTTTCGTTTAATATACGAGGAGCGTGCAATAAGTAATGCCGCTGACATACTTCCCAAAGTAGTAGAGCAACGGAACTTGGTTATTAGTCTTTCTCTACATAGGAACCACCCAGAGTTATGCATTTCTTCCATCTCTGGAAACCGTTTGTGTAGAACACTCCAGGCTGGTCCTCCAACCACGACGTAACTTCAGAGATCCAGGCTGCATCATCTGGGAAACGCTTCCTTTCAAAAATAACTTCATGGCTGGTAAGAGGTTACCATCAGAGCGTGCAAGGTCAGGAGAGTAGGGAAGATTGAGGAGGACTTCATAACCACGCGCCTGTGCTTCTGATCTGGCGACATGTTACTTGTGGAGAGGAGCGTTGTCCTACAGGAGGAGGGTACTTTTGCTGATCTTGCTCCGCCTCTTGATTTTGATAGCTTCCCTTAATTTCCTCAAAAGTGTAACATTATAGGCTCCGGTAATTGTAGTACCCTTTGCCAGGAAATCCGTCATCACTACTCCGTCCTGGTCCCAGAAGACTGTGAGCATGACCTATCCAGCGTAGGGCTGTATCCTTGCCTTCTTTGGAGGTGGTCAGTTCGAGTGCTTCCACTGCATTGAATGGGATTTGGTCTCTGGATCATAGTGATGGACCCAGGTTTTACTCTGTGGTATCAGTTATTTGAAATACTTTTACTCATCTTCTTGCTACATCTCCAAATTCATCCTCGAGCACTCGACGCGTTATCGTTTTTGGAATGGTGTGAGCAACCTGCGAATCGATCTGGCAGACACCTTATGCATATACAAATGGTCATGAATGATAGTTTTCACATACCCTGTACGAATGTTGACTTCTTGGGCTATTTGGCAACTAGTAATGCGCCGACCTTCCAAAATGGCACCCTCAAGTTAACGGACAGATGCCTCATCAATTGCAGAAGGGGGCGACCAGGTCTGGGAGCTGTTTCTACAGACTTCCGGCCACGTTTGAATTCACGATGCAAGCGGTTTAAAAGGACATATGATGGGGCATTATCAACATAAGTTTATTTCATTTCATCAAAAGTCTTCTGTGGTGTGCGTCCTTTCAAATACAAAAAACCGGATAACTGCTCGACATACAACAAGCTCCATTTCACACCTGCCTCAGTTCAAACACGTGTAAAACAGAAACCACAATTAGTTCGAGCTGTAATTTGCCACAAAACCCGTAGAGAAATTAATCTTTGCGCATGCAAAATTTCAGTTAGAGCAGTCAACTGGAAGTGTGTCATGGGCATTACTTGTTGCACGCCCTTCCTATCTAGTTTAAAATTATGTGACTATATATGCATGTGTGTATTCCCAGCTAAAATTAAGAAATATACAAAAGAGCCTAGCACAAATCTGACATTGCCGGACTATTTTTTTTTATGAGAACGTTTATTTTTGTTTAAAAAACCGCTACTGTCTACGGATCATGCTGAAATATTAAAACTAAATTCAAAGTAAGAGAGGAAAATGTCTTCTCGTTTATTTAATGACTTTGATGTTCTTTAGGTTTAATTATTTTATCTTTTGTATTATTTATTAGCCACCCCACAAGAGCAGTCTGAAATAATTAAAATAAAATCAGACAATTAAAGACTGTTTTTTTTTATCTGCGGATAATTTCGCTGACGGCTGATTTAAAGATCAGGTCACTATTAAATATCTAAATATTAGTTACGTAGTTTCCCAACATTTTTTAATCGTAACCGCTTAATTATTTTTAAGAAGAATATTTATATAAAAAAATATATTCGTTCAGTGAGGGTAAAATGGCCTAGTTTTTTGTTGGAAATCAGTTTTTTATATATCAAATAAACACTACTATTGACGGCAAGCCAAAATACGAATATTATATTATGATTTATGTTACGGTGTATGAGTGACTCAATCCAAAATGATTAAGACAGGTATGTTGATAGGATGTATCGTCCTGAAAATAAAACAATGCCAGACTTTCTTAGTATACACTTTTGCACAAAATATCTACGTGCCATTATCGGAAGTCGTAATACTAACAATATCATATCTGGATAAATGATCAATATCGTTGATAGTCCAAGAATGCAGAAAAGCCGGGTTGTCTAAAACGAAAAATAATACTATTTTAAAATGGTATTCTTCTCTTAAGAAGAGAAATTGTAACAATAGACTACTTAATTGTCTTTTTTATATGCAACGCCGGGTTTTCCTGCTAGTTATTTGGTACATCTTAATTTATTTTAAATTTACGTTTTATACTCTTAAATTTCTTCGAATTAAATTAATTGAAACACCTTCATTGTCTTATTTTATATGGCCCGGGTTACGCCGTGTAATTCTGCTTGTTTTTTGTGCATTTATTGAAATTTGTGCTTTTGTTGTAATTAGTTTAGCCTTTTAATTGATTGCGAAAACATTTTTATTTAATATTAGCAAGCACTCCCGCGCTACTTGATTGCTGTAAACTATTTAAGAAATTTTATTCATCGGGAAACATATTCTTGAAAAGAATAAAAACATAAAAAACAAAAAAAAAACACAAGGCAACTCTAAATATTGTGTACTTGTATTGCTTTCAAAACGTTTTATTTTGTTACTAAGATTTCAGTTTGCAAAAACAAAACAAAAACACAACGATTCTCCAATAATCACTGCTGATATTTCAGAATTTTAATTCTCTTAAGGAATGTGTTTGTCAAACAACATGTTCAAATAATGACTAATTACATTCATTTCATTAGATAAGAAGGGAAACACACTATAAGGACTATTTTCCTACATTTTCTAATATTCCAGTGTAAGTGTTTTGATTTATTTCCCAATTTATAAAAATCCCAATCTGACTGCTACCATTTAATTGGAAATTCTATTTAGAAAAGTCTAATGGCCATTAGTCGCGTGCTCTCGTGTAATGAATGAATGCGTGAATGTAGGATGTACATGAAATTCTTAAAGATAAACTAAAATGACCGAAAAAGGGTTGAAATTTCTTAAATAAATAAAAAGTAAATAACTTAGAATGACTTTAATAAACTTAAGGAGGAATTGAATGATCTTAAGAATGACTTGAATGCTTAAATATTAACTGGACTCCTTCAAAAACAAATTAAATCTGGAGAATGACTTTAATGGCTTTAAGACTGGCTGATTGTAAAGTGGGTGATCATTTTACATTAAATTAATACAGAAAAGTGATCCCCCGCTTTATATCACAATGAGTACAACATGCAGTTAGAACATATACTACATTTCGATCTTGGCCAAAAGGCCAAGAAAAGGGTATTTATTTGCTCCCCTACCAAGAAAATTAGGCACAAGGCCGATTTTTAATGTCAGGAGTGAAGGGAAAATGGGGGCAAACTCCCTGGGGAGTAGGGGAGTGGATAGTGACAATTAATATGAAGGGTTGCCCCTGCATTGACCAACGTCTTATATGTAGGTTTGGTATTTATTTTCTCCCCCACCGAGCAAATTAGGCACGGTTTTTAAAGGGAGAAGTGAAGGGAAAATGGGGACCAACTCCCCGGAGAGTAGGGGGGCTGGATAGTGGCAATTGGTATGAAGGGTTTCCCCTACATTGAACAACGTTTTATATGCTGGGTTTCCCCCACATCTGATCTTTGCTTGCAGTATCTACTGGAACCGATACTACACTTTTATCTTGGTCAAAAGGCATAGAAAAGAGGTATTTATTTCCTCCATCACCAAGCAAATAAGGCACAAGGCCGATTTTTAATATCATGAGTTAAAGGGAAATGGGGACCAACTCCCCGGGGAGTAGCGGAGCTGGATAGTTACAATTCATATGAAGGGTTGCCCCTACATTGACCAAGGTCTTATATGTGGGCTTTCCCCGACATCTGGTCCTTGCTTGCAGTATCTACCGGAAAAGATACTAAACTTTGATCCTGGCCAAAAGGCCAAGAAAGCTTAAAAAGCTAAGAACAGCATCTATTAACAATAGACCTTTAATCTTAACCAAAAAGATCAAGCACAAAAGTGTTACGGACACACCGACAGAGCGACCGACCGACCGACCGACCGACCGACCGACTGACCGACGGAGTGACTTATGGAGTCGCTTGCATGTGACTTAAAATATGTTGTTTCAAAAATAATTTAATTCGATAAACGTATCTGTAAATAATGTGTTATTTTGTGTGCGGTTAATGTATTGATTTCACAAACATTTTCTTGCAAATCATCTGCATCTTCATGATTATTTCATACATACATACATACATACATACATACAAAATAGATACATACATTTATATATTGATAACTAAAAATTTTCGACCCAAACCGATTAAAAAGATTGCCTTATCTCTGGATACCCTATATATCAAACTTCAAATGTTTAGACCAGAAATTGTCTAAGTAATTTGGTAGAGACCGAAGTGGACAATTTTTAAAAAACTTTAACCTCTATTTCGACCCCTTAACATTTATTGCTTTCGGATCAAATAACGTTAAGTTAGATCCATGTGCAGGGAACCTACGTCTTAATCTTCAAGTGCCTCGACCCAAAATTGACATATGAGTTTAGTAGAGTTCGCAAAGGTCAAATCGCTGAACTTTGCCCCCTTAACAGCCAATTTTTTGTCCGAAAACACCGTGCAATGTTTCTCCTAAATCTTAATACCCTGTATACTTAATTTCGTGTCTGTAGACTGAACAATGACAGCGTTATTGCATAGGGAAATGTACACAGGCAGACACATTCACAGTTAGACATACACTTTCATTTTATATATATACTAGCATTTAAAGCCGGCGTTGCCTGTATGTTTGGATGTATGTGTTGACCAAAAAAAAAAGTGGTAGTAAGAAGGCAGGATCGAACCCGTACCGCGAAGAAGGAAAAAAAAGGGGGGAAACACTTGACGTCTTTGCTGTAACGGAAGTGACGTTAGTTTTAATTAAGGCTAGAAAATCGAAAGAAGAGGATGACTTTAAAAAATATCGGCGAAAAACGCGTTCCTCCTGTAGAAAATGCCCAGTTTAAGGTGAAGATATTTATGTTTTTAGCCAACTCATCGATATTTGTCGTCTGAAAGGACGAACCTCCAAACGATACTGATCTTGTAAAAATATGTCTCATCTTTCGAGAGTTTTAGGCAGATAATCAAACATACATATATACATACATACATTTATGTATTGGTAACTAAAAATTTTCGACCCAAACCATTTAGAAAGCTTGTTCTATCTCTCAATAACCTTCATATAAAATTTCAAATGTTTAGATTAGAGATTGTCAGAGTAATTTGGTAGAGCCGCTAATGTCAAATTTGCAAAAATAGTACCCCTATTATGATTCCTTAACATTTATTGTTTTAGGCGTAAATCAAGTTATTCAGTTAGATCTATCTTCGTTAGACCTATATCTAAAATTTCAATTGTTTATACCAAAATTAAAGCGCAGGAGCTTGGTAGAGTGATCAAAGGTAAAATCGTTGAACGTTGACCCCTTAACAGCTAAATTTCTGGCCGAAAACAAATTGCAAAGATTTTCCCAACCCTCAGTACCCGGTATATCAAATTTCAAGTCCGTAGACTTAGAAAAACCAGAATTAATGCGTAAGGAAATGTACACACACAGACACAGATACACGTTCAGATATAGATATACTAGCATGGGTGACCGGCGTTTCCCAGGTATTTGGAGTTGTGTGTTAAGAAAAAAAAAACCCAAAAACCGGTAATTTTTAAAAATTGTACCCCTATTATGACCCCTGAAAATGTATTGTTTTGGGCTTAAATTAAGTAATTAATTAAGCTCCATGTCCAAAGAACTTATATCTAAAATATCAAGTGTTTAGACGCAAAATTGTCGGAGGAGTTTGGTAGAATTCTCAAAGGTCTAATCGTTAACTTTGACTTTTTAATCGCCGAATTGCTGGCCGAAAAAACAATTACATCGATGTTCCCAAATCTGCGTAGGGAAATTCACACACACACACACACACACACACACACACACACACACACACACACACACACACACACACAGATATACAGGCAGATACACAGAAGCGTTCACTTTTATAGATATACTAGCATTTCAGCCCGGCGTTGCCCGGATGTTTGGAGATGTGTGCTGAGCAAAAAAAAAAAAAAAAAGTCATTTTTTTTAAATTTGACCCCTATTATGACCCCTTAACATTTATTGTGTTGGGCTCTAATCAAGGTATTAACTCCGATCAATGCCTAAGGAACCTATATCTAAAATTTTAAGTGTGTAGACCCAAAATTGTCGGAGCTGTTGGGTAGAGTTCTCAAAGATCAAATCGTTGAATCTTTACCTTTTAATGTCCAAATTTCTGACCAAGAACCGAACACATCGATTTTCCCAAATCTCAGTACCCTGTATATCAAATTTCGAGTCTGTATACTAAAAATTGACAGCGTTATTGCGTAGGGAAATGTATACACACAGACACACAGATGCACAGCCGCACACGCAGGCAGACGCTTTCACTTTTATAGATATACTAGCATTTCGCCCCGGCGTTGCCCGGGTGTTTGGATGTGTGTGTTGAGCAAAAAAAAAAGTGGTAGTAGAAAGACAGGATCGCACCCATGTCGCGAAGGAAACAACGAACGGGGGGGGGAACTGACGTTTTTTGTCGTTACGACCACCCCAAACCGGAAGTTACGTAGGTTTTAATTGAGGCTAGACATAGAAGGTTAATGTTTTTATCCAATTTTTCGATATTTGTCGTCCGAACTGTCGACTTGGAAACAATACTGATTTTGTAAATATTCGTCGCCTCTGTCGAAAATTTTTGGTACACATGCAAACATACATACATATATTTATATATTTGTAACTAAAAATGTTTCGATATAAATCGATTAAGAAGGTTGCACTATCTCTGAATACCCTTTATATAAAAATTTTTAATGTTTAGACCAGAAAGTGTCTGAGGAATTTGGTAGAAACCGCAGAGGTCAAATTTGTTAAAACTTGGATCCCGATACAAAGACAGATACACAGACACGTCCAATTTTATAGATATGCTAGCATGGATACCCGGCGTTGCCCAGGTATTTGGAGATGTATGCTGAGCAAAAACCAAAAAAAGGGTCATTTTTTTTATTTGATCCGTAGTATGACCTTTTAATATTGATTGTTTGGGGATCAAATCAAGTTATTAAGTTAGATCCATGTCCGAGGAACCTATATCTAAAATCTCATATGTTTAGATCGAAAATTGTCGGAGGAGTTTGGTAGAGTGATCAAAGGTCAAACCGTTGAGTTTGTACCGCTTAATAGCGAAATGTCTAGCCGAAAACGAATTTCACAGATTTTCCCACATCTCAGTACCCTATATATCACATTTCGAGTCTGTAGACTAAAAATTGACAGAGTTATAGCGTACGGAAATGTACAAGCACAGACACAGAGACAGACAGACACACATACACTTTCTCGTTCATATACATACTAGTATGTGTGCCCGGCGTTGCCCGGGTGTTTGGAGATGTATGCTGAGCAAAAAAAAGGTCAATTTTTTAAACTTTGACCCCTATTATAACCCCTTAAAACTGTATTGTTTTGGATTCAAATTGAATTAAAAAAGTAAGATCCATGTCTCAGGAACTGATATCTAAAATTTCAAGTATTTAGACGCAAAATTGTCGGAGGAGTTTTGTAGAGTTCTCAAAGATCAAATCGTTGAACTTGTACCCCTTAACACCAAATATTTGGCCGAAAACCGATCACATATTTTTTTTCCAAATCTCAGTACTCTGTATATGAAATATCGAGTCTGCTCAATGAAAATTAAATAGTTATTGCGAAGGAAAATGTACACAAACACAGAGGCACGTTCACTTTTATAGATAGATAGATAGATAGATAGATAGATAGATAGATGGATAGATAGATATATTGGATTCAAGATATAGTAATGAGTTAAAAAGTATTAAAAAAGACTCATGCGCTACCTGCGAAAATCGAAACCAAAACGTTCAGCTCACGATTTATTTTGCCTTTGCCGTCAATGACTGCAAGGTTTAAAATTAAAACATGAACCATTAGTTATTACGTTATGCATTCGTAATGCCGGCGTTCGACCTCCACCTACTAAATTTCATTTTTCAAAACTTTCAGTTTTCAACAGATTTTTCCTTCTTAAAGCCCAAATATAAAGTTTTGCATGGATTCAAATACCTTATATATCAAGTTTTGTCTGTAGACAAAAAAAAACTCTAGGAGGAGTTTGGTAGGCAAATTTTGTTAAACAAAAATATGTAGGTATACGTAAATATATATGGAAACAATTTCGTGTTTACTATAACCTTTTTAAGCAAATATAATGCAAGTATGATAATATAGAATATCTGAATGAATCTAATTACACGTAATAGTTTACTAAATATGATCATCCCATAAGAAAACCGAAAAAAAAAACTAATAGGGAATTAATCAAAATGAACGTTTAAAAATATACCGATTTGCTAGATCTTTTGCTAGTCAATAAAATTCCACAATCCATAAATTAGAAAATTGTATTTTCGTTTTAAATAAATAGAAAAGAGGGTTGCCTCGTGTGACATTTAGTATACTAACAGAAAAGAGGTTTGCCTTTTTTCTGTTGTTCTTGCCCTTCTGGCCAAGACTGCAATCAAATACCACATGTAGGGGAACCCCCACATATAAGATCATTGCTCTGGTAGCAATCAGTTATTGGTCAATGTAGGGGAACCCCTTCATACTAAGTGTCAGTATACAGCTCCTCTACTCCCCGGGGAGCTGGTCCACATTCCCCCTTCACTATCCACATCAAAAAACGGCATTGTGCCTTTTTTGCTCAGTAGGAAAGCAAATAAATACCCCACTGTTGTTCTTAGCCTTTTTGAGGCAGGTGTTGCGCAATCCCAACTACACATGTCCTGAATCGCCGTTGTTAAATTGTAAAATGTCAGTTGCAGGTAGAAATTCTGGACGACAGGAAAGAATATATATATATATAATATGTATATATATATATATATATGTATATATATATATATATATATGTTTGTGTGTGTTTGTGTGTATACATACGCATATATAAAAACTTCAGTACATATATGCGTGTGTCTGTGTGTTTAGTTTTGTTTCTGCTAACTATATATGTAAGTTTTTGGTTACAATATTTTTATTACCATTTGGTTTTACATTTCAAGGCGAAAAAAAGCCCCAACTTTTCAATTATTTTTTATACGTTTGCCCCCGAGAAGTTGTGGTAATGCTTTCCGTTATTCAACGAAACGCATCTAAGACGTGATTGGTCTTCCGGTTTTGGAATACATATATATATATATATATATATATATATGTATATATATATATATATATATATAATGAACATTTCTCTAGACAAGAAAGGGGCCCATTGTATGTAAGGACCACTACATTACTATTGCAACATCAGTCAATTTTTTGGGTCAAAATATCTCCTTGAATATTAGAATTCGACTGAAGCAAAGGTTACAAGTTTGCAGAATATAAATCACTTTTTATATATGTAGAGTTAGGTTGATTTTCGAATCAATAGCAAATAAGGTGGTATTTGTGAAATGTTTTCAGCGAACAATAGAGCTTCATAAGTTAGGCTAACTGAGCTACCGAAATTATATTGACGTCATTCTTTCTTTTTTTAAAGAATATCTTCTCATAGTTAAATATTTTGACTTAAAAATAATTAATTCAGCATGTTATTGTAATTTATACTAAATATAATGAGAAATGTTTTGTTTCGAATGTATTTTATTAATATTATATACATAATTTATCTGGTGCATATGGACATGTAGAAAATAATCTCTGATCAGTGTCAGCCTTACCAACACACAATGAGACACCCAATAATAGAGTATGGGTATTACACTTTTTTGTGAATAATTACACATGTATTTTGTTATTTTTTTAAATGAATAATAAATCACATATATAAAAGGCGCTATGTCTTTTTCTCGTTCGATATGTCTGTCGATCTCCATATTTATAAAATCTATCCCTTCTGAAACTAAAAATCACAAATGATTGGATTTTTATGACCGGTCATTTATGGATTTTTTGCCGATTAAAATAGTTTTTAAGGCTTCATTATAAAGCAAAATTAAGAAGAATCGTTAATCATTTTGAACATTTATCTTAATTTATTTTTAATCAGTTGATATGTTTGTCACGTTGGTACAGTGTGGACGTCGCCAGATTTGAATCCATCAGTTTCGTCGGTTTCGGTGTTGATTCGAGCTGATGGCACTCAAACGCTTTTTTTACTTTTAAAATCACAACTCTAATATAATATATTTGAAATCAAGACAAATGAAAACATAATATTTAAGCGTATTCTACGACCGTGCCATACCGGATTGCCCTCCCCTGCTAGTATTGTATAAATAACAAACATTATAAGTAAATAAACAATATTGACTTTTTAAGGTCTCGAACCCAACCCTTTATTATTATTACGGGGGTATTTGTTCGGATTCCAGTTAGGCTCTGGGACATAGTTGCTGATTCTCTGTCCCAGAGCCTAGCTGGAGTCTGAACAAGGTACCCCCGTAATAATAATAAATGGTTGGGTTCGAGACTCCTAACAAATTGTTCCCCAGTTTGATACAGAACACCTGATGAAGGCCGAAGAGCAAAACGGCCGAAACGTTGTGACTATAACAACCAAGATGAGGAAGTCAGTCCGACAATCTCAATCAATGAAAACACCTCATCTAAAAAAAACAAAAAAAAAAACAAATACAGCAAATTACTATTAACTTTTTAGTAAATAATTAAACACATTTTTTTACAAATATGAACTGCGCCAATCGCTTTATTGCAGATTAGTAAAATATCAATATTTTACTTAATATATACAACAAAAGAAATAAAAAAACGTATAATCTTAAGGTTAGTTATTTCCAAAATCAATATATTCACCTACATGCTATAATCGCAAAATTAATACATTTTATTTTTTATCAAATAAATTCCGCCGTCCATCGGTTTATTGCAGGTCTCTTAAAATGTTGTAATAGGAAAAATATACAATGTCTAATCATCAAAACTTTACTATTTAATATATTTTTCTGTTAAAGAACAATCAACAACAGCACATCCTAGGTGCTAAGCCACAAATGAATGAATTATTTATCGCCATATCAACCATTGAAAAAAAAATAAACGAACTTTGTTCCCCGAGAACGTCAGTGGTTTAAACTAAAAAGGAGTTATGGTTCTGGCGACATCAACTACATTTGTCCACGGGGTATCCTTTAAAGATAATTGCACTTTTCTCTCATGAGCATTTCATTTCTTTTTGATAACCGTAAATGGCACCTTTTTTGGCATTAAAAAAAACGTAATAAAACGATGGACAGTATAAATACTTGATAATAAATAAAATGTCATAAGTTCATGAAAATCGCATAATTTGAAGAAAAATTTGGGGGAAAAATAACTTTGAAACTGTCATATGATGATACAATTTTAATTTCTTGCGACGCATATTTTATTAAATATTGATAGTTTTACTAATCTGCAGTGGTTTAAGCAGTTTATAAGTGAAACTATTTTAATAAATAATTTAATTAATATGTATTATTACTGTTTATTAATTGCGCTTGTAGTCTATTTTGGTTTGGGACGGAAGTATTTAAAATGCAGTAGTGATAGTGTGTATAGCAACTTTATATGGTACACTGAACGCATATCTAATTTTATTAACACATTCTATGTGACGTGTGTATAGGAGTCTATATTTTCGATTGTGCAAGTCAGTAGAAATGCCACATTTTAGTTTGAAAACGTATTTCTTTTTTAATGTACAGATAAAATAGACGTTCCGTTAGAATATTTTGTCTTGTTTCTCTAGATGCCACAAAACATAAACACATACACACACACTTGTGTGTGTATGTGTTTATATATATATATATATATATTTATATATGTCTATATATATATGTATATATATATATTATTTTTATTCATATAGACAAGTATAACATACTCGCTGCACTAAACATGCTAATGTTTCATAGCAAATGGTTTAGAGAAAAACAACTTAAATAAAGAAGTAAAATATATTTTTTATTTATAAAAAATGAAATATTAAAACGCTAATTTGAAGTTGAAGAGGTTATACCAAGTTGTATTTTCGAGTTAAAAATAGATAACGGTCTAGGGAAAAAAGATGCTCAAAATGAATAAGCAAAAAAAAAGAGATAGAAGAAAGAAAAAAATATAATAGAAAGGAAGAGTAAACTAGTTGAAAGAGAAGACCGAAATGCGTAGGGGATACATTAGGGTCGCTATAATTACATTACCTCTCAGTAAGAAATAAAGAGGGGTTGGCACAATATGGCAAGTTTATAAACGTTTAATTTAATATATCAAAACAAGCAAACGAGTTAACGTGGGGATGAATAGTACGTTATAAGCAAGCGTTTGTAATAATTCTTACACATAAATACAGGATACAAATACATAATATGAATAAAAAATTAAAATTAAATATCACAAAATAAAATGTTTAACAATTTCAATTGATGAGAAATTCAAATTATAATATATATGAGTATAATAATAAAATTAATAATAGTAGACATATTAATAATAATAATAATAATAATAAATAATAATAAATACAATTCTTAATGGTAAAGATAATAAATGTTATCATAATAATGAAGATAATTATAATATTGATCATAATAATGATGAAAGCGATAACGATGTTAATAATAATATCAATGATAATAATAATAAAAATAATTTGATAATAATAATAATAATAATAATAATAATAATAATTATTATTATTATTATTATTATTATTATTATTTGATATAATAATTACATATCTACAGACGCTAGTGTTTCATCCTTTCGAGAATCTTCGGTGCAAGGTGTTACGATTGACACTAATCGATATATTCGAACCCGGCGAGACAAGTAAGACTTGGCTTTATTAGCAAGGACCGTATCCATTCGGCTACCGTTAACCGCGCGAAATAAGATTGAAATAAAACATTTTATTTTTAAATGTTTTTTTTACGTCAGTAAGAGTGATCTGATCGTTATACAATGATCTATGCATAAGAGCTATATTGACCGACTTAATTTTACTAGAAGTGCTCAGAGATAAGAAACGAGTTTCTTAAAGATGCTGACATAATTATTTATTATAATAATTAAACACCTGAATACACTAGTGTTTCATCCTGTTGGGTAGATTCTGTGCAGGGTGTCAGGATGTACACTAGTCGAACCCGGCGACCCGCCATCTCTGGCTTGATTAGCGAGGATCGTATCCCTTCGGCTACCGTTAATTGTGTGAAATGACGGGGAAATTCAGTATTTTTTTAAATGTTGTTTTACGCCAGTCAGAGTGATCTAATAATTATATGATGATATCTCTCTTTCTTTCTCTCTCCATCTCTTTCTCTATCTCTCTCAAGCTATTATTATTAGGAAATATATTATAACTTTTAAGAAGGCAATACATATAAAATAGGTGTACAGAATGTTTAATTCTCCGACAGGGAGTACACATACACTTTTAGAAAACTTAGTCCACGGAGTTTCGAAAATTACATTTTTTATCCACGGAGGAAAAAAACTTTGCAAAATACACAATAATTTTGCAGGTAAATGCATTTTAAAAAATTACAAATACGAATTGAAGTACATTGGATAAAAAGATTTGCAACGTTAGTGAAAGTTTATAAAGTTTTATAATGATTATGAAAGCAGAAACAAGCAAAAACATAAAAAAGGATATAGTAAACACCCATTTAATACGAAAGCAAAATACGAGAAGAACAGAATAAATTCCAATATGTTCCTTAAAATTCATTAGAACGAGAAAAAATTTACAGACGTCAAGGGAAAAATGAATGCGCCTATAAAAACCATCAGGCACGGAGAAGTAATATGAAAGTTAAAAACAAAATATTTTAAATATGACGGAGAAGGCTATATAGAAATGGAGAATAGCAAAAATAAAGTGAAGACCTACGGAATAACAATATACATATATATATATATATATATATATATATATATATATATATATATATATATATATATATCTTTGCTGTTGGCGTTTTTAGCGATACAAAAACATGGAGACGCTGTTATTCCAATGTTTTTCTCTACCTTAGCGTTTTTATGTGGTATGAGC
This sequence comes from Euprymna scolopes, assembly GCF_053919585.1. Classification (NCBI taxonomy): domain Eukaryota; kingdom Metazoa; phylum Mollusca; class Cephalopoda; order Sepiida; family Sepiolidae; genus Euprymna; species Euprymna scolopes. The sequence continues at coordinate 18,406,307 of NC_136493.1, forward strand.
TCATTTTGCTATTCATAAATATATGAATGAGTTGCACCTTATTTTTCATGAAACGTATTTATTTATTTTTATTATTACATATTAATTGCAATGAATGTATAGTCATGAACAAGCATATTTCTAGTTTTCAGTCGTTATTTATGCACTTAATAGTATTTAATAATATTTGACTTTAAATATATATATATATATATATATTTACACACACATATAGAGAGAGGGACATATAAAGATATATATCTATATATATATGCATATATATATATATATAACTGTACATGTATGCGTATAAGAGAGAAAACGACCAGATTAGAAGGTGCTTACGCTCCACAAGATTTACTCTCTATCCCCTTATATTCCATGCGATATGCTTAGACGAAGGGAGAATAACTAGTGTATCTATCCATCTAACACTTACGTCCGTCTATTTTTAATGTTGAATAAAACATCTTGCATAGTGTCTCAATGTCTTGCGCTGAGAAATGTTCATTAAAACATTTAAAAAACGCGTTTTAAATCTATAAAATAAAAGAGTATCAATATCATTTTAATGTATAAATACTAGTAAGTAATTTATCACCACAGATATCATCGCAGGGTAAGGCACCTTGGATTGTTAATTATATATAATCAGATAGTTTTTTAATCAAACGAACGGAAGGGAATATATATTAAGTTCATATAATGTAAGGGATATAACGGCATTTAAAATAATAGAACATTTTTTGCCTTCGATCCCCAATTACCAAGAGATCCATCTTAATCTCATGGTCACATCTGCAATCGTTAGACCACTAAATTTAAGCAACATTGAATCTACACTACCATATGGATGAGCATTTAAGAACACCATCCATTGAATAGGTCAGATTCTCTACATTCAAGAGCTGCAAATAGCTAGCATTGTCATATCTTCTATATATATATATATATGGGACCGTTTGTGCATTTCATATTCCAATGAAAGTTTCTCCTTTTTATCATCAGATTTTTTGATATGTAAAAATTGGGTTTATAAAAGCTATAATTATTAAGATAACGCGAGTTATTCTTAAAAAAGTAGAAACAATGATGACTTCAAAGTATACATAAGCCGTCTGGTATGCGAAATATTAAAAGATAAAGAAGTCTTTGGACCAAACGTTTTATAAATAAAACAAAATATTTCTCTTCCGTATGGTATATTTATATCAGAAAATATGACTTTCCATTCTCTCTACTCACGATTTAATTCTAACTCATTTGTTTACTTCTAATTCCTCGTTAAGATTTATACAAAAAAGTCCGTCAAAATACATTTTGCCAGTAAGTTTCTAGATATATAATTTTACTAAGGTATGCATATATATATATATATATATATATATATATATATATATATATATACGCACACCTTATTAATAATATATATATATATATATGCATAACTTATTATAATATATAGATTAGAAATACGCCATTTACATTGCCAAAGGTGTATATATATATATATATATATATATATATATATATATATATATATATATATATATATATATATGTGTGTGTGTGTGTATACCTTTGGAAATGTAGATGGCTTATTTCTAATCTATATATTTATAAAAAAAATGAATCTGCGTGTGCGTGAAGACAATTCTGAACGAATTTGTAATCTACAGAATTATCATTTTGTATATATTGTAATCAAGATTCTGGAAAGCTATTTTAATACGTCGGATTTCTGTCTGTTTTTCAACTGCTGTATGACTGTACATGCGCGTTCGTGAAACATGACCGCTTCCTTATGTTAAGAATAGGTAGGTTTGAAAACATGTTTGAAAGATCGTTTCCTTATTTCTAATGGTTATATTACTTGACTAAATATCTTTATGATTTTATTTCGATCTCAGCTCGAGTATTTTTCAAATTATAAGACATGAAATCTCAGAAAAAACATAATACTCGCATTTATTTTTGTATATTTCTACTCCATTTTGTTTACTTCTGGAAAATAACAATCATGCATTAAGTAAAATATAGGATTAATGCGGATTTACATCCATGCAACCTCGTGGGTCTTCTAATATTGTATAGTAATGTGAAGTCATCGATAATAATAGAACCTGTATAGAGACTGCAGTTTCCAATTCAAAACGGGTTTACTAACCATATAACATAATTTAAATTATATATTGCAAAAAATATGCAACCATAACAACATTAGAAATCTGTGTAATGGGACTAAGAAAAATAAAATTGAATACCAATTAAAATTCAAGTGCAAATAAATACACACGAAATATATCTGACGGTTAAACGTTTGCAGACTAGAGGCATATCATATAACAATATCTAACGAAATTGTACTAAATAAACAGCAATGACAGTCTAAATTGTTTGCATAGATCTAGCTATATTTTGTCTTTTATATAAACTTATTAGGTTCAACAGTAGGAATTTATACGTTAATATAAACGAACAAAGAAGGTTGCGGGCTATTGCCATATTATGTTAATATAAGCCAAATAAATAACACCACTGTAATAATATCATTATAGCTATCAAATATTGAGATGTAAATTGATATGTCTATTTAAGAAATTGGAATAATAAATGTATAGCCAATGAGTAGTGTATATAACAATACATATGAATAAAAATATGATATATATATATATATATATATATATGTATATATATATGCAGTAAATCAGATTAATCAATACATATTTGTTTATAGCTAATTGTAATCCTGATTGTAGAAATTACACCTAAAAAATATCGACTAAACTTTTAAATATTTAAATCATATTCATAAGAAAACAGTGCTGAAAAGTGAAACATTAAATTATGGTCACTAAAATAAATAATCTAAATATAATAATAGTATGATTGACATTATACATTCTATATCTTTAGATATAAATGTGTACGCACACTTACTAATATAGAATACGTAATTTATAATATAATTTATAATAATAATAATAATTTATAAATGCATTTAACCACAGATACTTACTACATTAAAATAGACAAAATTGTATTAGTCAATATATACTCGTTTGAAATTAACTATAAATTCTGATTGAAATATGTATAAATGATTATAACAAGATGTAAATTATATATTCTAATTTTAACTAGACTAGCCATGATCCGTTGGGTCAGTATGTTATATTATCTATGGAATTCATTTATAAGCGTGACACTTGTGACGTAAAGAAAATAGTTTTTTTTCTGACATAACAGAAACAGTATATGAAAGTATATTAAAATGAAAAAATAGAATATAGATAGATTTCTATGAGTCGTTCTGTTTATTATAATTAATTATTTTTGAAAAAAATTACAGTTACTGAATTATAAGTGGTTGGCCATACTTATACGTAAATTTGCACTGAACAGATACCATAATACTTATTATAGTTAAATTCAAATTTTGATATATCTGCTTTTTTTTTACATCGATAATTTCTGTATTATGTTTAAGTTATTTCATAAACCCCACTCTTCCCATGTTTAATAATAATTTCGAAATAATAACGTTAATATTTCAGCGCCCCAATTGTTCCTTGGGTTTTTGTTTATTTTAACATCCACTCTTCCCATGTTAAATAATAATTTCCAAATAATAACGTTAATATTTTATCATCCCAATTGTTTTTTTTTCGCGTATAAATTATCCAAATAAACACTTTTAATACTGTCTGCTTTTTGCTTTACATCGTTCATTTCTGTATTAAGTTTAAGTTATTTTAAACCCTACTCCTCTCATGTTAAATAATAATTTCGAAATAATAATGTTAATATTTTAGTGCGCAGGTCAAATTCTATAGAAGAAGCGATGTGTGTTTATATTTTTACGTTGTTATGGGTTAATGTTTATGCGCACGCATGTGCAGTCGGATTTCGTAAACCGGAAAGTGGTTTACACACATCGTTACAAGGTCACATAAGTTTTATAATTATATAGATAACTAACAAAACGACGCGGGTATATATATATATATATATATATATATATATATATATATATATATATATATATATATATTATAGCTCACATTGAAATAAGTTTAGTATATCCTTTTATAAAAAACAATTAAAAAGTATTTTTTAAATGTAGTACAGCGAATTATATCTATTTTGGAAAGACTCACTTAAATAAAGCAAACAAAATAATAATACTATTATAGGTATTGGTTTTTTTTTGTTATTAGGTGTAAATATTCATAAAGCATAGTTAAAGAATTAGGCGCAGGTGGAATTTTGGGGCTTATACATAAGGATAGGTTTTTGTACATTTGAATTCAATAGATTATTTTAAGTAAACTATATATTTGTTTAGGGTTAATTGCCATT
>NC_136493.1:18415650-18455650 GCF_053919585.1 Euprymna scolopes
TTTTCTAACATGTTTTATTTACTATTTGCTCTTATATATATATATATATATACATATATGTATATATATATATATATATATATATATATATATATATATATATATATATATATATAAGCACTAAAAGATGAAGATTAAATGTTAAATCTTCTCTATATAAATAAAATGAACTCATTTTTTCCCGCGGATGTTGACCTTAATAGGATTAAAAATCAAGATATTTCATGCAAATATAATATGCACAAACGGCAGAACAATATCTGAGGTGTATTATAGGCTTAATATTTCTCAAATTCCTCGATAATCTTAGATTTCTATACTTTTTCTGCTGAGAAGTCACGGCCAAAATCGGTTAAGATCAATGGAAGTGCTAAAATATTTTCTCTCTAATAAATTCCTCCTCCCCCTGCCACCACTTAACACCGTTTGGGGATCGTTCACAAGGAACAGTTGAGAAGAGAGCACCGGTTTGGCTTCGTAGTTCTTTCATGTGAAGTTATTTAAAATCACTAAACTAAGCTGCAGTGCTCTGTGCGTAGTGGTTAGCGTGCTGGACAATTCACATTATATTTTCACGTTCGCGCCGACCTACCGTAGTCGTTTTTTTTTTTTTTTTTCCTAAACAACTGGAATGGACTTTTCTTGGTTGCCGAACTGTTTACGTTGCAGATTTTTTTTTTTCACACTTTAGTTTCCTACTTTTACTCATGACTCCGGGGTTGATCCTTCCTACTTACCTACCATAACATTTTTTTAAAACTCCCCCCGTCCCGGGAACAAACACTCGGGCAACGCCGGGTACCCCCGCTAGTATATAATAATATATCATATCATCAGAGGGATAATTGAAAGGAAAAAAACGGTCCTATTCAGATTCTCTTTTATTTCTCTGTGCACGTCCTTCTCATTGTCATTGGTAATATTTGATTTTTTACGATGCTGTATTCATTATAAGCTAGCTATATTTTCTCCTGACACTATTTTGCTCTCACGAGTAACAGTTCTCTGTCTTATATTTTAAGGACAAATTTCCTAATAAAATATTTACATTCGCTTGGATATTTTCTTTTTTTTTATATAAATTTAGTATTGCAAATAATAGCGAATTGAAATATATATCACCAAACGATCTATTTTTAAACCAATAAAAAATCGCCGATTAATGTTTGCTATATCAAATATATTCAGCTTTGTTACAATATATCGCATTACACATATCTATATGTGTCATGTGTGCATATTCAAGTTTAACGATTGAATTGCAAATATTATGCAGATTATTTCTAACGACTCTTACAGCCACTTCGCATTATTTCCTTGGATTTTAGCATCGACTCATTACACATTGAATAATTCTTCAAAGTAGAATGCTTTTTCATCGAGTTTCTTTTTAATTCAGTAAATAATACTCATATAAATTATATTATTGTTTCTGTCATTTCTGTTTCATTAGTGTTTTTGATTTGCCCACATTGTACTACTCGACTCTTTTCATAAAAAAAACAACTATTTTTGTGCTTTAAAGAACATCTCTATATAAAGAATATGTTTGATCACCTATATATCTCATGTCGTTAATTTCTTCAAGTCCTTCTAGTTATTAATATTATCTCTTTTTTCTCTCTATTGCTCATGATATATATATATATGCATTTATATATACATACATACACACATATACATATATATATATATATATATATATATATATATATATACTTTAAATATATGTATATACACAAAATGTTATGTTATCGCTTTTTACGTTTATGTTAACTATACTGCAATAAAGCTGTACAGTTTACTCACTAGTGACAAATATTGTTTGCAAACAAGGTAAAAATATAGGCGTAAAGTTCGATAGAGAATAATAAGAAGGCACAACACCCGATCATTTAGCAACTTCTTACGGAGCCATGAAAATTGCTGACTTAAGTGTTTGTGTTCATAGCAAAAAAAAAAAAAAAAGACTTAATAAAAAAAACAAATTAACATTATTTTCCGCAAATCTTTCATCTTTTCACTGCAGCTTGCTGCTTATCCGCTTGGGTGAGTTTTATTTTCGTTTATGAAAAGATGATGCTATAATGTTTCGCGTGGTTAGATTCGGATGATGACGAAAATACACCCGTAGTTATACTTGGATACTTTTCTTTCTGAATGGTTTGTCACGGAATTGTTTCATGTGTTCAAATATATCAATAATCCGCTTTACGTCTTCGGAGTGTTTACAAATGTTATATTGTGATAACCATGCTAAACACTCGACCTCGCTTTGGAATGTTGCTACGACACGAAGAAGCCATTCGTCAGTTTCCCTCTAAAATTTCACAGATAGGACACATGATCAGTTTTTATTGTAAGGGAATTTCAATAAAACTAAAAGTGTATTTGGAAACCAATCGTAATCGATTTTTCTAAAGAAATGTATCTCCCACTGACCGGGGAGAGAAGCGGCACGGGACACATCAGTATATATTTAACTTTACACCGAAATAAATGAATCAGATATATTACAAGGATATTGACAGAGCAAACAGCTGAAAACTGTATGCACATACGCAGCCACTAATGCTAATATATGTATAACATATATCTAATGTGTAAAGTCCATAAACAAAAGATGGATTTAAAACGTATTTTCCAAGAATAGTTTTTCATTCGTAAAACCTTAAATATTTTACTAACTAAGTTGAAAGGCTAAAAAGATGTGATCGGTTTCATTAAAACACGAGGTATTATGTGCTTATAAATTTATTTTTCCGCATAAGTACCACTATTAATAATACACGTTTGCGAACGATGAACGATCGGCATACTGTGCATGAGCGTCTAGATAACGCTTTGTTATACAAGGATAGTTTCAAAAGTAAAGCCTTCTATTTTTAGTTAAAGGTTTAAGAGGAACGTAGAATAAATTATCGCATTAATACGAGCGACCTTTTGTGTGCAAGGATATATCATGTAATCGAATGTACAAGGGATTTCACAATTGATGAATACTTCCGTCGATTTCCAGTAACCACCTTCTTACAGGACACGCGTGCCTAGGTTTTCCGTTATCTATTAGCATTTCCATGGTAATTGCTTAAATATGTAGTTTTTCTCGAAAAATTTACAGGGATTCCCCAATTTATTGATGCCATCGAATTTACAAGGGATTTCACAATTCATTTAGGAATAATTTCGTCGCTTTCCCATAACAGCATTCTTACAGGTTTCCTTTCACAATTTCCATTTCCATGGTAAGTGCTTTAATATGTCGTTTTTTCCTCGAAAAATTCTCTGAGAGAGAATTCCTCATAAACAAACTAGCCTTTCGTTCTCTATGCCGATTACCAATGAAAGAAAAAACTTTCTTTCCAACAACATTTTATATGTGGAAAATATATTCACGGTAATTTTCTCTGCATGTACGAATGTTGTATAGTCAGTTTATATAACTGTATATGTATGACTAGTATATAAAGGGTGTTTTTGTAATCGATGTTCGTGTATCGTCTAGTGGTTAGAATTATTAGGAAAATTACATTTCTTTGTATATTGAGATTTTGTATATTTCAGTCTCTTACGTGTATATTGTATAGATTTTCTATGTGCACGTGGGTGTTTTCACATACTCAGAAGAATATAAAAGGGGAAAATAACAGTCAATCTGAAACAATTACAAATAAACGCTTGTTCAATTTATACATGACATGGCAATGCCGTAATTATTCTCTCCCTCTCATCTGGCGGTAGAAATCTGAAGTCAATGCCTTAACTTCAAGATTGAATAACCGAAACACCGAGTGTTTTTTTTTTGCTCAACATACACCCCAAACACCCAGGCAACGCCGGGCACGCATGAAAGTATATATATATATATATATATATATATATATATATATATATATATATATATATATATATATATATAAAACATGTTTTATTAATCATTTGTTTATATATATATAATATATAATATATATATATACATATATATACAAACATACAATATATGTGTATTTACATACACACATATATAAACACACGCAAACATATATATGCATATGTTTATTTTATATATTTTTATGCATATTGATGTTCACTATAATCTGTGTATTAGGATGCACATGTGTCATTGCATAAAGTGAATACATAGATGCAAGAATACTTCGCTTATCTCACATTTATTAAAGACATGCATATATATGTATGCTATATACGTGTTTGCACCTAATCGTAATATATATATATATATATATATATATATATATATATATATATATATATATATATATATATATATATATATATGTCCGGCCTTGGCAGACGTGTTTTAAATATTCTCTTCAGTGCTTTTTTCTGTGCACATTTGAACTTTTCTTTTATTGATTTGGAACTCATTCCACTTGTGATTTTTTCCAAGAAATTCTGCCTTTTGGATCATTTTGGACCATTTGGAACTTACATGTTGGATTGGAAATTTTTAATTCGACCGTGTTTGGATTTTACCATTCTTGGATTTTTTACCCTTTACCGGACTATCCATTCATATGAAATCTTTTTATCATGTTTCTTTTACCTCCTACTCCCCTTACTTCACCCTTTTTTTAACAAAGTAAGATCTGTGACTTACTTGTAGTTTCATTAAATACTTTTACATGCAAAATCCGACCCCGCATTTTGCTAATTCCTGCCCTCTGATAAGAAGGAGTGTATTTCTTCGAAACTCCGCGGATTAAGGACTATCCACTTCTTTTTTTAAATTAAATATGTGTTTAACTCTTTTCCAATATGTCTTTTAACATGCCTTATTAATCATTTGTTCATATTATAAGCTCTATGCCCTTTTCGGTATTATTGAGCTTTTACATCTGGTTGAGATTACTTTACTTGTAAATATTAACTCATTAATATTTATAATATATTTTAAGTTTAACCTTTTGATTACCTTGGTAAACTTATTGTAATTTTTGTTCGCATATATATATATATATATATATATATATATATATATATATATATATATATATATATATATACTAGCATTTTAGCCCGGCATTGTCCGGGTGTTTAGAAATGTATGCTGAGCAGAGAACAACACGTCAATTTTTTTTTAAATTTGACCCTATTTTGACCCCTTAAAATTTATTGTTTTCGGCTCAAATCGAGTTATTAAGATAAGATCTATGCCCAACGGACCTATATTTAAAATTTTAAGTGTTTAGACCCCAAATTGTGGGAGGAGTTTGGTAGATTCCAAAAGGTCATATCGTTGAATTTTGACCCCTTTACAGCAAAATTTCTGCCTGAAACCGATCATGTAGATTTTCTCAAAAGTCAGTTGGCCCTGTCGGTGGGGCATTAGAATACGCCGACTGCCCCCCTGCAGAGGGTAAAAGTCTCTCAATGGGGGTCATGGATATGACCTTAAACTATATCCAGTGGTGAGGTCCCAGCTTCTGGGCTTTGGTGGAGTGTAGAGCCATCCTTTAATTTCCATTGCTCCTAGGTCCACTCTGACGCGGAGTGGTAGTACCTGTTAGGGTCCCAACTATGGGCTAAATAGAAACAGACGTGAAAACAACAAATATATTCTATTAAAAAAAAAATTCTTCAAAATCTTTGGAGTCGGCATTAAATAACCCGAAAAGGGTTGATATGCCGTAAAACAAAAACAACCAACCAACCAACCAAAACTCAGTACCATGTATATCAATTTCGGGTCTGCAGACTGAAAATTGACAGAGTTATTGCACAAGAAAATGTACACAGAGAGACAGGCACACAAACAAACACATTTATTTTTATAGATATATAGACTAGCATGTTAGCTCGGCGTTGCCTGGGCGTTTGAAGGTGTATGTTGAAAAAAAAAGCGGTGAACTTTTTTTTAAGTTGACTCCTATTATGGCGCCTTAACATCTATTATTTTGGGATCAAATCCAGTTATTAAGTTAGATTCCTGTGCAAGGAACCTAAATCTAAATTTTCAAGTACTTAGACCAAAATATTGTCGGAGGACTTTGGTAGATCTCAATATATATAACGGAATGTACTAAGACAGACACACATACTCCCAGAAAAGTTCATTTTTATTGATATACTAGCATGGGGGCCCGGCATTTCCCGGGTGTTTGGAAGTGTATTCTAAGCAAAAAAAATATAAATAAATAAATACCAAAAACAAAAACAAAAAAAAACTGTCAATTTTTTTTTTATTTGACCCCTATTGTGACCCCTGACAATTTATTGTTTTGGGCTTCAATCAAGTTATTAATTTAGATATATGCCCAAGAAATCTATATCTAAAGTTTAAAGTGTTTAGACCCAACATTGTCGTAAGAGTTTGGTAGAATACTCTAAAGTCAAATCGTTGAACTTTGGCCCCTTTACAGCCAAATTTCTTGCCGGTACCTGACAACATCGATTTTCCCAAATCGCAGTACCTGTATATCTAATTCCGAGTCTGTAGACTAAAAATTGAGAGAGTTATTGCGTAAGGAAATGTACACAGATAGACACAGACACACAAACACGCAGACACACAAACACGTTAACTTTTACAGATATACTAGCATTTCAGTCCGGCGTTGCCCGGGTGTTTTGATGTGTAGGTTGAGAAAAGAAAATGTTGTAGTAGGAAGGAAGTCTCGAACCAATACGGCCAAAGAGGAAAAGAACGGGGGGGCATGACGTCTTTGCGATTACGACCACCTCCAAAACGAAGTGAATTATGTTTCAAATAAGGATAGAAAATCGAAAGGAGAGGATTAATTTCCAAAATATCAGCGAAAAAAGCGCACCCCCCCTGTAGAAAAGTGCTCAGCCAATTTTTCGATATTTGTCGTATGAAAGGTCGAAGTTCAAAACGGTACTAGTATTGGTTAAATCCGTCGCCTCTTTCAAAAGTGTTGGACACACATGCAAACATACATATATGCATACATATATACATACATTTATATATTGGTAACTAAAAATGTTCGACCGAAACCCATGAAAAAGCTTGCCCTATCTCTGAATACACTTTATGTAAAATTTCAAATGTGTAGACCAGAAATTGTCTGAGTAATTATGTAGAGTCCGACGATGTCAAATTTTATTCACTTTGACCCCTATTATGACCCCTTAAAATTTATTGGTTTGTGCTCAAATAAAGTTTTTAAGTTAGATCCATTCCCAAGGAAGCCATATCTGACATTTTAAGTTTTTAGACCCAAAATTGACCGAGGAGTTTGGTAGAATCCTAAGATGTCGCTGAGCTTTGACCCCGTTAACAGACAATTTTCTGGCCTCAAACCGATCACATAGATTTTTCCAAATCTGAGTACCCTGTATATCAAATTTCGAGTCGGTAGACTAAAAATTGACAGTTATTTCGTATTGATATGTACACAGACGCACACAGAAACACAGGCAGACAGAGACACGTTACCTTTTATAGATATACTAGCATGGCTGCCAGGCGTTGCCCAGATGTTTTGAGGTGTATGCTAAGCAAAATTTTTTTTTTAAATTTTGACCCCTATTATGACCCTCAAATTTATTGTCTTGGGCTCAAATCAAGTTATTACGTTATATTCATGTCCCAGGAACCTATATCCAAAATTTAAAATGTTTTGACCAAAAAATTGTTGGAGGAGATTGGTAGAGTTCTCAAAGATCAAATCGTTGAACTTTGACCCCTTAACAACCAAATTTCTGGCCAAATCTCAGTACCCTGTATATCAAATTTCCAGTCTGTAGACTAAAAAGTGACAGAGTTATTGCGAAGGAAAATGTACACAGACACACATACATACAGACAGACACACACAGACAAACAGACACGCACACTTGTATAGATACACTAGCATGGATGCCCGGCGCTGCCTGGGTGTTTGGAGGTGTATGCTAAAAAAAACGGTCAATTTTTTTAAACTTTGACCCCTATTATGCCCCCTAAAAATTGATTGTTTTGGGCTCAAATCGAGTTATTAAGTAAGTTCTATGCCCATGGAACCTACATATAAAATTTCAAGTGTTTAGACCCCAAATTGTCGGAGGAGTTTGGTAGAGTTCCCAAAGGCCAAATCGTTGAACTTTGACCTTTAACAGCCACATTTCTGGCCGAAACCCGATCACATACATTTTCTCAATCCTCAGTACACTGTATATAAAATTTCGAGTCTGTAGCCTAAAAATTCACAGAGTTAGTGCGTATGGAAATGTACACAGCCACACAGACGGTAAGACTGCAACATAGACACCTTCACTTTTATAGATATGTAGATAGATAGATAGATAAATAGATAGATAGATAGATAGATTGGACGCAATATATAGTAATTATTTAAAAAGTATTAAAAAGACTCATACGCCACCGTCGAGAATCGTAATCAAAACTATCAGCTCAGGATTTATTTTGCCCCTGCCGTCAATGACTGGGATAGGAAAACATGTTTACTGCAAGGCAAAATTAAAACCAATAGCTACTACGTTATGCATTCGTAATGCCGGCGTTCGACCTTCACAAATTTCATTTTTTAAAAAAATTTTCACAGTTTTGCACCGACTTTTCTGGGCTAAACCCCAAATAAAAATGTGTGCATGGATTCAAATACCTTATATATGAAGTTTCATGTCTGTAGACAAAAAAAACACTCTAGGAGGAGTTTAGTAGGCAAGATTTGTTAAACAAAAATATATACGTAGTAGAATTTCAGCCCGCTGTTGCCCGGTATTTGGAGGTGTATGCTGAGCAAAAAAAGTGGTAGTAGGAAAGCATGCTCAGCGCTGAAGGAGGAAAAGAACGGGGGGAAAACGTGACATAGCTGCTGTTACGACCACCGTCAAACCGGGACTGATGTAGGTTTTAATTAAGGCTAAACAATCGAAAAGAATGGATGACTTTCGAAAATATCGGGGGAAAAAGCGACCCTTTCCTGTAGAAATGTGCCCAGTTGAGGGTGAAGAAATTAATGGTTTAAGACAATTTTTTCGGTATCTTTCGTCTGAAAGGTCGATCCCCAAACGATACTCATATTGTGAAAATCCGCCGCCCTTGTCGAAAGTTTTAGGCAGCCATTCAACCATACATACATACATTTATATATTGGTAGCTAAAATTTTCGAGCCAAACCGATTAAAAAGCATGTCCTATCTCTGAATACCCTTTGTTTAAAATTTCAAATGTTTAGAGCAGAAGTCTATGAGTAATTTGGTAGATACCACAGCGGTCAATTTTTTTTTAAAATTTGACTCCTATTATGACCCCGTAACATTTATTTTTTTTGGGCTCAAATTAAGTTATTAAGTTAGATCCATGTCCAAGGAATCTATATCTAAAATTAAAATTGTGTATGGCCAAAATTGGGTGGGAAGGTAGAGTTCTAAAAAGTCTAATCGTTTAACTTTTACCGCTTAAAATAAAATTTCTGGCCGAAAATGGATTACAAAGATTTTCCCAAATCTCAGTACCATGTATATCAAATTTCGAGTGTGTAGACTAAAAATCGGCAGTTACTGCGTAGGGAAACGTACATAGACACATACACACACAGACAGACAGACATACACGTTCACTTAGGGGGAAAGACCGACAGAGAAGAAGAGAGAAAGACAGAAAGAGAGCATGAGAGTGATTAAATAAAATTTGTAAATCTCATCAGATCACAAATTGTATAATACTGTAATTCTACAGCGCATACAAACATTAGAATAAATATATATAAAAAACAACATCCCATAAAGCAGACTAAATATGTAAGTAAGAACAATTATAAATATATAATTTTGAATTAAAATATCCAAATTAACATCGACATTTATGGTTTCAGAAAGAACGCAAAAAATATCGTTGTATTTTTATTCCATACATTTGCAATGAATGACTCCTATTAATATATATATATATATATATATATATATGTGTGTGTGTGTGTGTGTGTCTGTGTACATTTCCCTACGCAATAACTCTGTCAATTTTAAGTGTACGGACTCGAAATTCGATATACAGGGTAGTGAAATTTGTGAATATATTTGCAATCCGTTTCCGGCCAGAAATTTGACTATTAAGGAATGAAAGTTCAACGATTTGACCTTTGAGAACTCTAACAAACTCCTCCGCCAATTTCGGGTATGAACAATTGAAATTTTAGACATATGTTATTGGACATGGATCTAACTTTATAACTTAATTTAAGCCCAATACAATATAATAATAAGGGTCAAATAAAAGAAAAAACTTACCTCTGCGGCATCTACCAAATTACCCAGACATTTTCTGCTCTAAACAATTGAAATTTTTCATAAAGGATATTTAGAGGAAGGACAATCTTTTTAATCGGTTTGGGCCGAAAATTTGAGCTACCAATACATAAATGTGTGCATGTAAATTTGCATGTCTGCCTAAAACTTTCGACAGAGGCGACAGATTTTCACAAGATCAGTATCGAGTGAAGCTCGAGCTTTGCGACGAATACCGAGAATTGGATAACACATTACTTTCTTCACTCTCAACAGTGAACATTTCTACAGGGAGGTGTCGCTTTTTTCGCCGATATTTTCGGAAGCCGTCCTTTCTTTTCGATTTTCTAGCCTTAATTAAAACCTACGTCACTCTATGTTGTCGTAACAGCACTTTTTAAAAGTTTTTTGCTACACATACACCTCCAAACACCCGGGGAAACCAATGCTAGTAATATATATATATATATACATATATATATATATATATATATATATATAGATATATATATATATATATCCGTGTATGTGGGTGTGAAAGTGTATGTCTGTCTGTTTCCGTGTGTGTCTGTGTCTATGTACATTTCCCTACGCAATAATCATGTTATTTTTTTTGGTCTACGGCCTCGATATTTGATATAAAGGGTAGTGTAATTTGGGAAAATCTTTGTAATTTGTTTTCGGACAGAAATGTAGCGTTTTAGGGGTCAAACTTCAACGATTTGACCTTCTTAGAACTCTACCAATTTTATCCGCTAATTTTGGGTATAAACAATTCAAATTTTAGATATAGTTGGCTTGGACAGGGATCTAACTTAGAATTTGATTTGAGCCGAAAACAATCAATGTTAAGGGATCATAATAGGAGTCAAGATTTTTTTTAATTGACCTCTGCGGCATCTACCAAATTATTAAGAAAATTTCTGCTCTAAACATTTGAAAGTTTACATAATGGGTATTCAGATATAGGGCAATACTTTTAATTGGTTTCGCTGAGAGGCAATAGTGATTCAAACATTGAGGCGAACATACCGAAATTAGTTTCATTCAAGCAACGTAATTCAACTTAATAGTTTTCTCAATATAGAACCCTTTAGAATAATCGTATAATTTAGAAAGATTACACAGAAAACAATTTACATCTACAATATAAATTATAAACACCTAAAAATACTGAGTTATTGATTGAATAACCTGCCCTTTGTTTCGTTAAATCTCTCCGTTTGTATACTTTACTTGTACGTATTTGACAACTACAATAAAATAATTGCAGAATAATAAAAAGACTCATGTGTTAAATTCTGTAACATAATATCCTTACAAAACCGTTTTACCTAAAGTAGTTACATTTTTAGAAAGAAAACGTGCGTTTAATGTTTTTGTTATTATTTTTATGTTTAAATAATAAATATATGGGAACAGCCAAAGTAACATTAAGCATGTAAGAGTTAGATTAACGCCCAAGCAAATTAACTTTGCAAAAGAAATCATATAAATTGAGAAAATTGATTGGATTTAATATTAGACTGTTATAAATTGCGTTTGCTTTAGTAAAACCTGCATAATTGACAACTGCTACAAATAAGTTATTTAGCAGTTTTACAAGAATATCTTTCGTCTCATGGAAGTAATTAAAATTAGCAGGAGTTCTTGAAATTCCACAGACGCCTCACTCATATATAATATGTTGATTTCGGCATTCTGTAGATGTTCACTATAAATGGAGATATTCTGATATTGTTGTAGCTTTTTTGTTAAGCCAGTAAAACTATTTATCTAAGCTAGCACGAACGCCTGGCAAAGCCCGGTCGTAAAGTACGCCTAAATATGATATTTTAATTATTGTAGATTTCGTATATATTATTATAGAGTTCTATCGCTTTTTATATGTTATAAAGTTACGATATCAAACGTTTATATATATATATATATATATATATATATATATATATATATATAGTGAGAGAGTGAGAGAGAGAGAGGGAGAGAGAGAACGAGAGGGAGAGAGATGTGGTTTTGTTTTGGTCTTGGCGATATGTTTTGAATGAGTTCAATTATTTACGAAAGTGCAGTTTTACCTAAATGCGAGTTGGGAATAATTTTCCCTTTTAACCAATTTTGTACCCCCACATGGCGAGCGGTATATATATATTTTTTAAATATATATATATATATATATATATATATATATATATATATATATATATATATATATATATATATATATATATATATATAACTTGAGTACAAAAGTTTGACTCCCAAACCACAACTTACGAAAAATGTTTGCTAAAATAATTCATAAATATATAGATTACTAGAGTGACCATCAGTTCTAATTGAATCCGAAACCAAAACTCATGTAAAACTCTTGTTATATTTATTATAGAAGCACATAACAATTAAACGAGTCGGGTGTAAGCGTGGCACAGAAAATAACACACACGCTATCATTGTACAAAGCATTGTCTAAAGATAAGCTATATACCCATTGTCTACTTTTTTACAAGGAATCATCATTTATCAAGGCCCATAGACCACTCGAGGATAAGGGTTAATGAGTGTACAGCAGAATTTGGACAATAAAGTAATAGTTAGGAATAGAAATTCGATAAATGTGTTAACTTATATGAAACGACTCATCAGAAACTTGCTTACGTTAGACGTGAAGACAACCATATTGTAGTCAGCTGGAAAGCAGGAAAATGGAAGACAATTCCATAGGCGTTCACTTATGAGAAAGAAGCTTTGAACATGGAATCTCCATTTAGGGCTAGGAACATATAAAGAGTGGGGGGGATTATTGATAGTGTTTTCTGCTAGACGGTTGTT
Organism: Euprymna scolopes; assembly: GCF_053919585.1. Taxonomy (NCBI): domain Eukaryota; kingdom Metazoa; phylum Mollusca; class Cephalopoda; order Sepiida; family Sepiolidae; genus Euprymna; species Euprymna scolopes. Next base: position 18,428,698 of record NC_136493.1, read on the forward strand.
TCCTGTGAAAGTTTGGCGACGGGGGACCATACATTGAGGCTCAGTCGAGCGCTTGTCATTAAAATAACGAACGATAAAGCAGAGACAAACTCGTAACATCTCTTATGTGAGACAGAGGTTGCAGCGAAGAGAAAAGGACATTCCCCACGAGGCTAGGAAGTCTAGTTTAAACTCTATCAAGGAAGGACAAGTTCTTTCTAGTTGCTCCTGCCCAGGTGTGACAACAGTACTTCATACTTGGACGTACCTGGTTCTTATATAGATAGAGAATTGCATCAGCAGTGAGATATCTACTGGATTGATAGAAGTATACCACAATTTTTCCAGCAGCCTTGGCAACGGATTTAATGCATGTGTTATATTTCAAATCAGGAATAAAGGTCAAGCCCAGAAGCTAGTCAAAACATGGGAACTCCTCAAGACAGGATACACTCATTTCAGTTGATGCTAGATGGGGAACAGATTGTTGATGATATGAAGATAAAAGCTTAGTTGAAGATGAATTAAAAGTAACCAACCACCAATTATTACCCACGTGCTTAAAATCAGAGGAGAAATTATCAGAGAGAACTTGGTCATTTTCAGTGTTAGATGTGCTACCATTGATGGTAATATCATCAGCATAAATGTCTACGAATGATGTAAAAATGTGATTTGGAAGATCATTAATGTATATCAGGAAAACAGTTGGGTCCAGGATGGATCCCTGAGTGACTCCAGTATTAATACTCTGAGATTCTGATTTTTGCTCATCAACCGATACTCTTATGTATCTAGCAGAGAGAAATTATTTAATGATTGAGAAGACATTCCCAGCTATACCATAGCTGGAGATCGTAAAAAGATGCGGTAAAGTTGTATGCTATACCCTATCAATGTCTTTGGATATGTCAAGAGCAATTGCCCTAGAAAGGTTGCTTCGCTCGAGAGATTAACTAATCCTATGAAATATAACTGTAAGCACATTTCATGTAGTTGTAGCAGAACGGAAAATATATTATCTGTAACTAAGAAGGTTATTTTTGCTGAGAAGGTTGATTACTTCTCTATTTAACACATATTCCAGCAACTTACTCATGACGCACAGGAGACTTATTGGCTTGTACTGAGAGGGAGATGAGCAATCACCTGAATTCTTAACTGCAGGGCATACTGGTGAGATTTTCTAGGGTGAAAGGAGGCACTTCTCCTTAAGGCAACATTTTAACAGTTTGGTAAGTATGGGCGCTAGTTCTAGTTTATGTTTTTTTAGTACTATAATTGGAATACCATCAGGGACAGTTGATATACTAGAATGAAGGTTTTTGATATATGACGTTTCGTGTAATTTTTTCTGTGTAGCGTGGTTTTCCTTGCAGTTGAAACAGTTTGAAACGGTGTAGCATAGCGTCACTGTCACTGACCGTTAGCAACTTTCAATTATAATAATATTAAGGCATCTAATGTTTGCCATATTTTCATTGCTTCTTTTGATTCCGCTGATGAAGAGGCACATTATAAATATTCTTTAACTCAATTTGTAATCGGAAAGATATTGTAAAGGAAACATATCTACGCCGTCAAGCAGATAGAAACAAAAACACAGGAAGAAAGAGAATGGTCTTGCATTCAAATATCGTCCCATTATTATCTCTGATTTCCGTTAAGCAGCATCTTAACTACTATGTCAGAATCCTGTCTTAATCACGTAACTTCTAACCTTTAATATATATTTGGAGTAAATTATTTATTCAAAATAAATATTAATTGCGGCTGTTTTCCTCATCTTTATAGTTGTTGTTTCACCATGTTTCTTTCAACTATTCCTCTGGTCTTTCACAGGTGGTTAATCGCGGCGAGATAGGAATTCGGAATCTCTTAAGTACCTCCAAAATTACTGCCTTATATAGTGGCGTTTGTTGTCTCCCTATTTTTAGGCCAACTAATCGTTTGGCCTGCTTGGTGTAAGATTAAAACGGCTATCTCCAAAAAATGCTCACCTGAAATCGAAGATATTGAACACCTCGATCAACTATGCAACTAGCCCAGAAGCATTGTCTAAATATAGCGTTTTCACTTCTACACAAACAGGCAAAATTATCTCTTTTGTAAATACCTTAAAGATGTTTATGCGTTATTAGAAGAAATGTTCACTATTAACTACTGGCTACAAGCAATTAAAATATTATTGCCAATTAGAGTCTCTTAAAAACATCCAATCCTTTTCTCCTATTCAGAATTCTGGTGCTAGCATATGTGTTTTATTTAATTAGCAGTACATATTATTATGAGATTTTTTTGGTGTTTTTTTAGATAATCTTTATAAAAATCATTTACTTAGTAGTTACACAGATTTTATTATCGCCGATTTTTTCCATAACATTAATAACAGTGTACTTAATTGATAAACGTTATTTTCCCCTATTTCAATATCTTTTACGAATTATTTTTATTAATACACAAAAATGACTTGTTGCTAATTTTATTTCCATCTGACAACGACATTTATTTTAGCTACATATTAAGCGTTTACACCCCTAAGTTTCTGGACTATCCAATAGATCGCCGGTGGATCATTTAGATGCACAATTTTTGCATTCCATTGAAATTCTGTCGAGTTTTTTTAATATCAGTTTAAGTTGATGTTAAGTTGAATAACACCTTGCCCCCAATTCAAAAGATTTTTCATGCTCAAATTTGCGTAACAAGACTCTGCCGTGGGATTCTCTCTTTGTCCGACAATGTTTAGGACGAGTCATTTCCTCTCCTCTTCGGGCTTACGTGTGTAACACGTCTATTACTCATATTCTCTGTCTGTGTTATAATCGTTTGCGTTTCTTTTTCCTCGCTTAGCCGTCACATCTCACAGGACTTGGTTATTTGCATACGGTGACTGTTAATCTTTCTCCTGCGAGACACGCGTCCTTGCTCCTTTACACTAGTTCAACCTTAGCCCCCCCCATTGATATTCGCAATTGCTTTCTAGAAAACAATCTAAGTAGTGCTTATTCTTTAGATTTAATATTCTTGAATATTTACGTAGACTATTTCTTGTTAGATTTGTTTTGTGAAAGGTGCAAGAAAAATTAAACCATGTTACGTATCTATTCTACGATGGACATACCAAAAAATGCCTCCAAATAAAATGTCCCTGTAGAGGCCAGAAAGGAGTTATCTCCCTTTCGCTCAGACTTTGCATCAGTGGAGTTACCCCCCTTATAAAAGGACAGGCGAATCGCCATTATTTGTTTACACTCGTTCACGGCGACACGCTGTCGGATTGGAAAACCAGCTTGCTTAACGCAAACCTTACATGGCGCTACGAACATATTGTCGTTTTAAAACGTGAAATAGTTATATCGCAGAATTGCACTAAAGATATCGTTACACTATGAAACAAGAAAACGTTCACTTATTACGTCAACTAGTCGAGTTACAAAAAGAAAACATCGAATTACGGAAGGACTTCTTACAGGGACGAGCGAACACGCCGCAAACATAAATAATGCAGCGACCTTCTATAGGTTTGGACTCAACAGATAGCGAATGGGCACTCTTTTTAGACACCTGGTCACGGTACAAGGAGATGTGCAGACTCGAAAATCCAGCTGCAATTCGGAACGAACTGCGAGAAGCATGCACACCGGAAACGAACAGGTTACTGTTTGAGCTCGTTGGACCAGAACGACTCAACAATGCGGCAGAGGAATACCTTCTTCATCAAATACGACTGGTGGCCGTTCGAGGCTTACACAAGGAAGTCCGCCGACAAATGTTTCACTCCATGAAGCAAAATGAGGATGAGTCAGTGACCCATTTTTTATCGAGGTTACGTGGCCAGGCGAAATTTTGTGAATTTCGTATTCAGTGTCCGAACGAACCCACTTGCCGGCAGCAGGTTAATTACTCTGACGATATTGTTGCCGGGCAAATGATGGAAGGGTTAAGAAATATCGAACACCAGAGAAGGGTACTGGCAGAGGCAGCTACACTCCCTACCTTGGATCTAAAGTTTTCACGGTTGGTTTGCCTGGAGGCAACAGACGAGGCAACTCCACACTTTTCCGATACCACACAACCTCTCGCGATGTCTGGGGTACAAAGGTCGAATCAATTACAACAAATGCATGAGGCAAAGACCCTGTCGACCTCACGGGACACCAAAACTTGCAACGGTTGCGGAAAAACATCACACCGGGGTGGATCGATGAACCGGAAAGATTGCCCAGCAGTGGGACTCAAGTGCCACTTTTGTGGAATAGTAGGGCACATTAAAAAGGTGTGCCGGAAAATTAATAGGTCCAAAACGAGGGCTATAAAAAGCGGGGAGTCGTTCATATTTTGCACCACGGATAAAGCCCCTACTCACAGACAAATGAGAGACAACCGGCAAACATTCCTCACCTTGAGTGGAATGGGAAACAGTTCAAGGTGGGCGCCCCAGAACCGCCCCCCTCAGTTACAGCAGAGGTAACTGTAATGAACAAGTGCCATGCGACCTTTGGAAGGGTGCCAAAGAAGCCGATGAAAGTGAGCACCCACGCCATCCAAGCTTTCGCAGACACAGGAGCCCAAGCAGTGTATGTGTCTGACAACACATCCGGGCTCTACTTATCACAAGCGGCACTAAAGGAGCTGAAATTATTGCCATCCAGTTTTCCTACATCATTATCGCAAAGCAGTTCAGCGGAAACAGAAGAGACGGGCCCTTGCGGGTGCCCGCGCAGAGCACCGGCTCCGAAGAAACCAGCAGCAATCCCATTGGAGCCAACGGACATTAACAGAGAAAAATTGGAGCAATGGCTAAAGGAACATTTCAAGGCCAGCGCATTCAATACCTGTCCACACCAACCACTCCAAATAATGAAGGGTAAACCCTTTAGAAATAAAATTCCTCCCAGATGCGACACCGACGGCAATCCACACACCAATACCTGCCCCCCATCATTGGAAGGATAAGGTGAAACAAGATATAGACCGTGACGTGGCACTGGGGATAATCAAACCCGTACCGGTAGGCACACCAACTACTTGGTGCTCGAGAATGGTGGCAACAACAAAAAAGGATGGGTCCCCAAGGCGGACGGTGGACTTAGAAAAGTTGAACGAGGCGACCATGAGAGAGACGCACCACACTTCGTCCTCATTCAATCAGGTCTCGGTAATACCTGCACATACCAGGAAGACTGCACTCGATGCGTGGAACGGTTACCACAGTTTACCGCTGTATCCAGCTACGGCGTACCGGAAGAGATTTCGTCGGATGGTGGACCACCATTCGAATCCCAGGAATACGACTCCTTTTTGAGGAATTGAGGCATACGAAAACGTACCTCATCAGCGCATTATGCCCAAGGCAACGGCCGCGCAGAGTTAGCCGTCAAAACCGCGAGACGTATACTGGCGGACAATGCGGACGATTATGGACGCTAGTGCCATGATCGGGCGGCCCGAGCACTACTGACCAATAGGAACACGCCTGTCCAAGATCTGGACATGTCCCCGGCCATGATGCTGTATGGTCGGGTCATTAAAGACCACCTTCCTGTCCTGCGGGACAAATACCATGTTCGAAAACAGAAATAGGCAAACTAAGGGAAGTTGCAATGGCCAAAAGACACATGAGGAACGAGCAGTATTACAACCACATTGTCGCCCACTCCGGGAACTCCAGGTAGGAGATTACGTCCAGATCCAGAACCAGGACGGGAACCACCCACATCGATGAACAAGGACGGGGAGAATCGTGTAGACCCAGGGGTACCGACAGTACCGAATCCGGGTCGATGGAAGCATATGTGACATTGCGCAACCGTCGGTTTCTCCGCAGAATACGCCCGGTAGTGGATGGCCCTCGTAACATCAGACAAGAAATCCCGAACCCACCTATAAATGTGGAGACCCCACAGGCACAACCTCCGGAGGAGGCAATGGAGGTGGAAAACACGCCGACATGGAATCCCCAAGCGAGAATGAGGAAGAAATGGAAGTGGAAGATACCACGGGAGGATATACCCCAAAATACAGTCCTCCTCCCTTAAGGGAAACGTCAAGTCGGAGGACGAGAGCCCCAAGGGGTTTGTCGCCGCAAATGCGGGGGAAATCGCACGAGTATTTCTCCACATAAAAGATGACCACAGCAACTTGCTTTTGTGGTCACGAGGGGGAGGGGCATGTAGAGGCTAGAAAGGAATTATCTCCCTTTCGCTCAGACTTTGCATAAGTGGAGTTATCCCCCTTATAAAAGGACATGCGAATCGCCATTATTTGTTTACACTCGTTCACGGCGACACGCTGTCGGATTGGAAAACCAGCTTGCTTAACGCAAACCTTACAGTCCCCAAATAAAATGTCTCCAACCAAAATGTCTCCAAATAAAATGCCTCCAAATAAAATGTATCAAAACAAAATGCCTCCAAATAAAATGCCTTCAAATAAAATGACTCCAAACAAAATGCCTCCAAATAAAATGTCTCCAAACAAAATGCCTCCAAATAAAATGTCTACAAACAAAATGCCTCCAAATAAAATGTATCAAAACAAAATGCCTCCAAATAAAATGTCTACAAACAAAATGCCTCCAAACAAAATGCCTCCAAATAAAATGTCTCCAAACAAAATGCCTCCAAATAAAATGTCTACAAACAAAATGCCTCCAAATAAAATGTCTCCAAACAAAATGCCTTCAAATAAAATGTCTCCAAACAAAATACCTCCAAATAAAATGTCTCCGAACAAAATGCCTCCAAATAAAATGTCTCCAAACAAAATGCCTCCAAATAAAATGTCTCCAAACAAAATGCCTTCAAATAAAATGTCTCCAAACAAAATACCTCCAAATAAAATGTCTCCAAACAAAATGCCTCCAAATAAAATGTCTCCAAACAAAATGCCTCCAAATAAAATGTCTCCAAACAAAATGCCTCCAAATAAAATGTCTACAAACAAAATGCCTCCAAATAAAATGTCTCCAAACAAAATGCCTTCAAATAAAATGTCTCCAAACAAAATACCTCCAAATAAAATGTCTCCAAACAAAATGCCTCCAAATAAAATGTCTCCAAACAAAATGCCTCCAAATAAAATGTCTCCAAACAAAATGCCTTCAAATAAAATGTCTCCAAACAAAATACCTCCAAATAAAATGTCTCCGAACAAAATGCCTCCAAATAGAATGTCTCCCAAAAAAAATGCCTCCAAATTAAATGTCTCCAAACAAAATGCCTCCAAACAAAATGCCTCCAAATAAAATGTCTAGAAACAAAATGCCTCCAAAAAATGCCTCCAAACAAAATGCCTCCAAATAAAATGTCTACAAACAAAATGCCTCCAAATAAAATGACTCGAATTATTACACTTGATATTACACACACGGTTATATATATATATATATATATATATATATATATATATATATATATATATATATTTATATACTAGCATGGATACCCAGCGTTGCCAGGGTCGACATGAAGTTCGGTTTGGCCACACCTGCTATACTTAGAATATTGATAAGGTTTTTATTATTATATGTCAATTCCATAGGTATCCCAACAAAAATTTCCAAAATAAATGAACGAATGAAACCACGAAAATGTAATCCCACCCCCGAAAAAAGCAGAAGTGCGTGACAAATTCTCCAACAGATATTTCGGCAGAAGATATACGAAGAGAACCTATTCTCTAGATATTGAGCACCTTTTTATGATAATATTCCAGTTACAGCGAAGTTCTTTAATGCTCCCTCAGCTTAGAAAGGTTTGTTATTACGGTTTATTTCAACGAAAACAATCTGTAAATAATTCAGATTCAAAAATACTCTAATAGAATTTGTGTTAACCGAAATACACGTTTTAGTGTTATAAAATGATGAGCTACGACGTATTGTGTTATTAAAAGAAAACAAATTAGTAGTTACGATGTCAAAAAAATGTGAAGAAAACATTTGGATAAAAACGTAAATGAAAGTTGTTGTTTTTTGTTTTGTTTTATATAAAGAATCGTAGTTGAATAGGATTGTTTGTTTATTTTAAAATAAAAATCCAATAAACCAAAACGTTGACTGCGATATCGCGGCGATTTTTTTATTTGAACTGATTTCAAAAATAGCGCTTGAAAGTTTGTGGGAATTATTTTTAGTTTGACTATACGCCGAAAATAGAACAAAAACAAAAAAAATAAAGTTAGCGTCCAAGGGATATGATTCAAAACTCAAATAACTAAACTGTTTTATAAAAATAAATCGGTGTTGGTTAAAATAAATTAAATTAAATATGTTATCAATATAAATCGAATTTAAATAATAAAATTAAATAGAACACTTAAAACAATCCTCTCGCAATGAACAATAACTAACACACCGCTATTCAATAAATCCCATCCCCTTAATGTAATATGCAAAGTATGTACTCTCCCAATCGTCTCCTTTACTAGAATCATATAATATATAGGAATGATTTACAGCATTAAAGTAATGGTCATTTTGTATATATTAATCAAATTGTGAACAAACAAACAAAAACAACCAGACAGAAATACGAATGATTATATATATATGTACACACACACACACACACACACACACCCATATATATATATATATATATATATATATATGTTATAAATTTCTGTAAGTAATAAAAATTTCACTGGGAAATATTTAATATGGACATATGTTATCGTCAATAATGTTTTAAAAAAAGATTTACAAGAAAACTGTTATCGTCCATAATTTTAAAAAAAGATTTACAGGACAACTGTTTTCGCTTAAACTTAACAGACCTCTATTAGGAGATTTACAAATGGACATAAAAGACAACATGCATCGAATAAAAAAATATGTTTAATGTATATAAATTTGGTGTTTTATATATTAATTACGCCTAATATAAAAATATGAGTTGATTTTAAAGAATGTAAGCAGCTTAAAGCGCGCATTAGGGGTCTAAAAAGTGTATTTTACCATTGTCAGAGTACGATTATATATATATATAGTTATATATATATTATATATTATATGTATATATTACATACATATTACATATATATGTATATATATATTACATATATATATATATGTATATTTAATATATATATATATACATTACATATATATATGTATATATTATATATATATGTATATATATATTACATATATACATGTATATATATTACATATATATATATGTATATACATTACATATATATGTATATATATATTACATATATATGTATATGTATTACATATATATGTATATATGTATATATATACTACATATGTGTGTATATATTATGTATATATGTATATATATATTACATATATATATACATATATATATATATTATATATATGTATAAATATATTATATATATGTATATATATTATATATATGTATAAATATATTATATATATATGTATATATATATATATTACATATATATATATGTATATATATTACATATATATATATGTATATATTACATATACATATGCATTTATATTACATTTATATGTGTATATATATTATATATATATGCATATATACATATCTGCATATATTTCTGCGGAAATATATTGCATTTCCTTATAATACGCACTAATCCTTATTTACGACGCTCAATATAATTACATATATATATATATGTATATATATATATATATATATATATATATATATGCCATATATATTTGATTTCTATGTGATTTATCCTTGGTTACTTTATTATGGTTATAATATGTGTCTATTCCCCGCCAGATTGGTGACACTTTTATTTCCTTGATTTAGCTCAGATAAATGAGGAAGTAAGCACAGTTAGCAATCCTGTTAATTGGTCTATATTTAGCCATAATAAAATTTTGTACTATACATATATATGCATATATATATATATATATATATATATATATATATATATATATATATATATATATATTTATATATATATGTATGTATGGGCGTGTATGGGTGTGTCCGTGTGTGTGTTCTAATGTAATGATTACGAGACGAAGAGGATAAACAGTGCAGAAAGGGGTCTGCTAAGCGCAGAAAAATTGTCAGTTTTTTAATGTAAAGAAAGAAAGCATTGAACACGTCAGTTAATTAGATGACGTGTTTTGAGATACGTAAAGCCAATGGCGCCATACTTTGAGAAATAAACACATTAAGAAAGGTGCCCAACGTGATGGTGTTGAACGTAGGGCTTCATTAAAATAACGAGGGACACAAACAGCATAATGACACTGTCATTATTGGAAGTCTCTAAAACTGGAACTGTCTAAGATCAGGTCATCGGATTAGAATTGCAAAAGTAGCGTCGTTCGTCTGTCTCTATGCTCTATTATATTTACCGTTGCCTTTTGCTTTATGGAGCCATAATCATGCATTCTAAAATTGGCTATGTTTTGTGAATATTTAGTTTCTATAGATTAACAGAAGAATCCTAATAAAGAAAATAGCTTTCTGCATCTTATGGTGTGGTATAAAATAGGAAACTCACTTGTAACGTTTCTCCTCCGTTACTTGTAATGTGTATAATGCCTTCAAAAATTGTATCGACCCACTAGATAAACTCATAGACAATTATAAAAAAAAGAATAGAATGGTAATAGGCACAAACATTTATAAAGACTTTTCATATCTATCTTCGACAGTATACTTTGATAATTATGGATCAGTTTGAAGAAATATGGTATAATAAAATGATGGGGTGTTCGTTCGCACCTGACCTCCATAGAATGGAATTATGTTACAAAGTTTAACAAGTTTTTTTTTTCTTATATAGATCCACAGAATATTGTGATAAGTGTTTCAGTGTGAACAGGTATGGTATAATAAATTATGGGGTTTATCAATTTCATTCTTACTTCCATCATATTTTGCTTTGGTTTTGAAACACCCAAATTCGAAGCTATGTCTTTCCAAACCTTCCTTTTCATAACCTATCATACTTTCATAAATCAATATCGATTTTATGTAGGCTGTGTTTGAACCCAATCAACTATGGGTACATTTGCTAGTATATATACATATATATATATATATTTATATATATATATATATATATATATATATATAGTTATAAAATATATATGGCGATAAGCTAAACTGACTATTCCGCGTTTTATCCACTCTCGGCCTCTTTAGGCTTATGCGCGAATTTTGTGGTTGTTTGTCGTTTTTATATACGCATATTGATAAGTATGTTTTTACTTAAATAGGGATGGTATATAAAAATTGTGGGCCTCCATAGAATGGAAATAGGCACACACAAAGACTTTATATATATATATATATATATATATATATATATATATATATATATATATATATTATCTATATATAAGCCTGAAGACTCCTATAGTGGATGAAACGCGGAATATTCAGTGTAGGTTAATCGTCATATATATTTTATATCTTACGAACAAGGTCTACCTATGTATTGAGCACTTTTGAAGTAAATACTTAAAGTTTACGCATGAATTTATACTTACGTATATTAATTATATGTAAGTAAATTAAGTAGTTATATATATATATATATATATATATATATATATATTTATAAATGAGAATGGTGTTAAATGAATTAATTAAATTTTCTTAATCATAAGTCATATTTACACTGATGAAATTTAAAGACGTTAAATGCAAATTTTCAGTATTCAAAATAAAAATCCAAAAATTAAAATAATAAATAATAAGGATCTATAAGTATAAAGAATATGAAATATATATAATAAATAAAAATAACAATAAGTATTATAAAAGACAAATAAAATAATAAAGTGCATAATAATCATAATAACAATAACAATAACAATAATAATAATAATAATAATAATTATTATTATTATTATTTTTTTTTTATTATTATTATTATTATTATTATTATTATTATTATTATTATTATTATTATATAATTATACTAAGATGTCGAGAAATTACCTTAATTCCGAAAATTACCTAATATTCCGAAAATATAATACATTATCTAGTATTTCGAAAATATAATATTCCGAAGATTAATATAATATTCCGAAATTTATATAATATTCCATAAATATAATATTCCGACAATATAATACGTTATGTAAAGAAAAGCCTGACTGAGGATAAGAAATTAAACAAACATGAATAGAAATATGCACAATAGTATTATTAAAACCAAGAAAAGAATAAAGTAAGAAATGATTAGAAAAAATATTAATAAAAAACAGAGGCTAAGTAATAGCTAAGAAAATTGATATAAAATAAATATAAAAATATTAACAACATTTTGGAAGTAATACAAATCTGTTAACTACTAAGTAGAAAAAAAACTAGAATATACAGAATAAAGTAAATGTCAAATATAATTAATGCTTTGTATGACAGAATAGGAGAAAAAAGTTAAATTCCGTAATAATTATGGAAGTGCTATGCACGTTAGGCGATATCGAATAAGAAAAAGTTAAAACATAATAAAATCGTAGATGTAGAAATAAATTATATGAATTTTAAAAATATAGATTAACCATAAATTAAAGCATGTAAAAAATATAATAATTCCGTGCAAGATAGAGTAAAACATTTGGTTTAAAAAATAAATGGTAGTAAAAAAACATATCGTAGCAACTAGCGGAAAAGGAATCATTTACAATTAATCTAAGAGGGGGGTAATCCACTTCGAGTAATAACAGTTAAAAACAAACAAACGATAAATAGAAGAAGATAAAAAAGGTAAGAGATAGGAGAGGGTATAAAAGATAGTAACAGTTTCCATTTTAGAGGGCAAACTGTAAGCCATTATATCAACAGTGATAAGAACGTTTGCAACAAAATCCACATTACAACATGGCAAATAATCAACACATAATTCCTTTAATATAGTGCACGAAGGAAAAATGAATGTAACAATAAAGATTAAAATAGCAAAAAAGTTATGAAATGGAAATCAACGTGGTTAAAAATGCGGGGGTAATTATGTATACAGTTGATAGCGGATTCGTTTATGAACTTCGGAACTTATCTCTTTCGTTAAACTTAGAGAAAAATGCGTTTCACTAAGCACATGAAGGAAGGGCAGTAAATGGATTTGCAGGTGCTTGTTTTCTTAGTAATGTCGCATTAGACAACTGGCGTTAGGGGTTTGCTCTTTTACTTACCCATAGTATGTGGCAGGTGATGTTCTCTTCTTGTATTTTGTATTATTAAAAGAACATTTATGACCGGATCACCTATCTTTGGAGTTATTACCAACCAATCGAATGTAGTATTTATTTACAATGTGATTGTCTTCAGTGATGGTGGTTTGTTTGTATACAATAGATTTGAAGCATCAACTGTTCCCATGTGGGCGTTCAGGCTTGTTTAAACAATTGCATGGCCTAGTATTATTGAGTTCAGATATATCTGGAAATTTGCTTTTATTTATTATTTTACAATTGCGTTTTTGGTGATTTTTTAAAGTGCTACAAGAACAGAAGCCTGTTCTTGTAAGTGCGTTAATATAAAATAGAATTGTCAAGGATTCGAACTTGTGAAGCTAGATTTGGAATTGAGAATCCCAATCATAAGTTAAAATAAACACAGAATGCTATTATAAATGGAATGTCTAGTAAATTGTTGATTCTGTTAAAATATTTAATAATTACAAATTTGGCTGGAAACTATTCACATTCTTAGAAAGAATGCATAATAAAATATTGGTTACAGAATTAGAGAAGTAGGATGAATTCCTTTGAAAAACAACAAAGAGAATGGGAAATCTCCTGGCCGTCAGAAATGGTTTCAAAAACGTGCAAATCGCGCATGTTGACAACACATGAGTTGTAGTCACGTAGACCAGACATGAATGTGATTTCTCAATATAGGAAAGAGTTCGAAGTTTGTTAGAGAGAGTCAGATAAATAAGGAGACAGAAGCAGAAAGGTTCAGACCGATTCTCCGTTAGAATCAAGGCACCCTCTTGAAGTGAGAGTGTTTCAGAGATAACCATGTAACAACTTTGCATCCCTGAAATACAAAACCATGCCCTCCCAAAGCTAGTATTATTATAGAATCGAATAATATATACGAACTCTAGACGAATTAAAATATTATATTTAAGCATATTTTATATCTAGACAAAGACGGACAGACAGGTATACAGAGGGATAAAAAAGACAAATATAAAGCAGAAATATAAATAAACACGTTAATTATGCGCCGTTGTCTTCAGGTAAATGTATATGGAGTCTTTAATTTCAAGCGAATACTACGTGTGTATTAAAATAAGTACTAATAGTTGTACCTTTTGAATCCGTAAATATTTTTTAATAAAGAAATTATTTAACTTCTCGAAAATAAATTCATAATGATTTACCAAAATATACTAAGTATAAATAAGACAAGTAAATAAAAAATCTGATATTAATATATTAATGCATAAACGAACAAAAAAGAAAAAAATGACTAATTGTAAAGGTGCGAAAACTATCAGACGACGTTGATTTTGCGACTCGTTTAATATATAAAAAGCTATATGTCCGTCTATGTGTCTTTCTGTCCCAATATTCTAAAACACTCTCTTCTCCGAAAGTAAAATGCGAAGAGCGCTGCTAGAGGCCTCAAATGATTGTATTTTTTCGGATATTTATTTAAAAATTAAAATTAAACTAAGATAGATGCACAAAATATATAACAATGTTTTTAAATTTTGACCCTTTTTCGAAACGTAAAAACTAAATGGACCGGCAAGATATCTGTAAATTCTAATAATTTGAAGATCCCAGCATCGCTCTGCGACTTTTAATTTCGGAGAGGACTGCGTTTAAAATATTAAGATAAATATTAGATTTATAAAAATCACTATGTCTGTGTAAATATTTTTAAAGTCCATTTAATTTTCACACTAAAATTCGCAGAGCTGCGCTAGGGGCATCAACTGGTTGTATTTTATTGACTGTTCTTTTATTGATGTTTAACCGGTTTCAATAGTTATACATTGTGTACATTCATCTTGGTTTATTTTTAATACGCGTCAGAGTTGTAGCGTTACTCATGTTTGCTTTCGGTTTCAGTTCTAGATGATGGCACCCTAATATTTTTTTTTTTTACTTTTCAAATCCAAATTCTGTAATAGTGATGTGGTGGCACACACTCATTTGCATGTGTGGATAGTAATTACACATAAATAGGAAGACTCAGTTAGTTTGAGTGTGTGTTAACCAGAAGCAACCGAAGGCCGCCGAGAGCAGATATGTTTCTCCAGCAAAGACTCTCTTATTTGACACCCTTATGTAAATATCCTGTAAATATACCTTTTCCTAATACACTTCTTATTTGATCTACCTTTGTTTGTTGAGTCGTCATTTGTATTGCTTTCTACGTTACTTGTTTCAACCTGCAAACTTAACAGTGACGACGAGGATGAACTTCAAATATAACAGTTTGACGAAGAAATGGAAAGAACTCACCAAAAAAAAGTAGAACGCATCGGAAAAAATGAATAATTCAGCGAACATTGGAAAACTGTAAAATATTGTCCTCGCTAAGTACAACACTAAAAGAAAGAAACGGTTGTTTCCCGAATTCCAAGAATAAAAACTACATTCAGGTTAAAAAAAGTAACCTCGATTAATAGTATCTTATTTACTAAAATACTAGTTTGGAAAAAAAGAGACAAACCAAAACCTTTAATTGCAGTCTCAAAGAAAAAAAAATCGAACGTGGCAAAAAAAGACGATTTACGACGTTTCTCGTGGAATCCATCTTAAAAAAATAACAAACTGTAAAAGTGAATTTTTGTAAAACGACAAACAGATTCGCATTACTAAGTTACGAAGAAAAGATTCGTATTACTAAATTGCAAGGAAGTAACATACGAAAAAATAAGTTCAACAGTGGATTTCCTAAATTGCTGTAAATACCAACTAAAGACTTTTTGGTAAACCAAATTTTTCCCTTCGGTATTTAAAAATAAAAAAATACCATTGTTAAACTAAAATCAAGGAAAGATTTTTTTTAAACTAAAGTTGTCACTGGATAACGGATATAAGACAGTAAAACGTCACGCAAAAAAAATAATAATTTAAATGTAGTCCATGCATTTTATTTTGTCAATTGTGACTCAAGTTGAAAAACTTTTTTTTCTATGGAAAGAGTTTTACTTAAGTTTGGCTGTTATTTATTAGGAAATGCCAAAAACGGAAAAGTAAATCGTATTTTGTGGGTTCAGCAAAATCCTCAGTTCTTATGTTGTGGTTGGATGAGCTTGACTCGCTAGCAAAGTGAGAAAATATTATTCGAGCAGTGATATAAATGCGACTTTTGTATGAGCGAAATTAAGTATCTTGGACATATAATACATAAATATGTGCGACATCCAGACCCAGAAAGATCTGCGGCAATAAAAAAAACAGGTTAGCACCTGAACCAAATAACAAAAAACGCCACATTCAATATGGTGATTATACAATAGCAGTCAAAGAGGAGAAAACCATGGACATCATATACGAATCCCTTAATTTGGAACCGCCTCAATATACACCTGAACCCCGAAGATCAGGTCGAAAAAGAAAGTTTGATGAACCATTAATGTTAAATTCCAAAAGGAAAATATGTTGTAATCTGTGCGACTTCAAATCTTGGGAGGAGGGGGTTGTGGGTGCACACATTCATTTGCATATGTGGACACATAAATAGGAAGGCTCAGTTAGTCTGAGTGTGTGTTCACCAAAAGCCAACGAAGGCCGCCGAGAGCAGATATGTTTCTCAGCAAAGACTCTCTTATTCTACACCATTATGTAAATATCCTGTAAATATACCTTTTTCTAATACACTTCTTATTTGATCTACCTTTGTTTGTTGAGTCGTCATTTGTATTGCTTTCTACGTTACTTGTTTCAACCTGGAAACTTAACAAATATTATATAGGAAATCTGGACAACTTAAATATATATATATATATATATATATATATATATATATATATATATATATATATATAATTTCTTTATACAAACATGGATGGCTAAATATGTACACACATGTTTCTATAGTCACGTTTTGGGGGAACTATACGTCTTCAGGCCAATAATTTCTCCAAAACTCAACTGAAGATACAAAATTATTCTCTTGTATCACACACAGAAATATAATTTTTTTCTTAGATAAGGAGTGGGTACACAGAATTATTTCATTTGGAATACGTGGTTTGTCTGGGGAAGGATAAGTAAGGACATGTCTCAGATCCATCTCTCTATTTGAAAAGACTATTAAACTCGCTATGGCTAATACCAATACTCCCGATGATCATATTACATCATTAGGAAATGTTATACCACTGTTCTTGTCTGTAATAGCTATTAGTATTCTTAAAATGGGGAAAAATATTTTTTGAGGTGGCAATGGACGTTGGACTCTGCAGACGCAACACATCTGGGTGTTTTTTTTTATATTCTCTATTATTTGAGAAAAAAATAACACTATTGAGGTAGGTGACCTGGGCTTTATCGAAATGATAGGCTAATAAAATATGATAGAGTTAGAAAAGATCTCCATCAGGATATAAATATTTTTAGCTTTAAAGTTGAACTTAATGCAAACTTAAAGCAAGTTAACATCCTCGGATTACATTTGATCAAAAATTAAGCACTTATAAACATTAAAGGGAGGAGAACACTAACCTTATTTACGTACACCCACTATCTAACCATTCACCATCAATTATATATATATATATATATATATATATATATATATATATATATATATATATATATAGGGAGAGTTTTGGGCTAGTCTCATATAAAAGTAACGTTTACTATTACGAAATAAATTCTTCTGTTTTAGAATGTGTGTAGCTTCAAGCGAATACAGAAGATCTGAAACAGTGTATTACCATCATTGCTAGAGTAATATTGTGTGTATATATATATATATATATATATATATATATATATATATATATATATATGATATATATAACTACTTCATTTACTAACATAAAATTAATATACGAAAGTATAGATTTATGCCTAAACGTTAAGTATTTACTTCAAAAGTGCTCAATATGTGGGTACAGCTAGTTTGTAATTTATAAATATATATGGCGATTAAGCTACACTGTAATATTCGGCGTTTCCTCCCTCTAGGATTCCGCAGGCTTAACTAAATCCTTAATAGAAAAGGAACCATATAAAAACAAACAACCACAGAATTCACGCATAAGCCTGCAGAATCCTAGAGTGGATGAAACGCCGAATATTCAGTGTAGCTAAATCGCCATATATATTTTATAAATTTTATAAATTACTCTCTCTCTCTCTCTCTCTCTCTATATATATATATATATATATATATATATATATATATATATATATATATATATATATATAATCAAGTTAGAAAAACATTTCATCCAAGGCAAGAAAATTGTTAAAAAAATGTTTTTACTATAGGCTTTACAAATAATGGTACAAGATTCAATTTGAAATTTATTCATCTTCAAAGTGCACGTTTACAAAAAATTTACAAAGTAAGGTATAAAAATGTAATACCTTACTTTTTAAAACGTATAAAAGTGCACTTTGAGGATAAATAAATTTCAAATTGAATCTTGTACCTATATTTGTAAAGCCTATAGTAAAAAAATTGTTTAACAATTTTCATGCCTTGGATGAAATGCTTTTCTAAGTTGTATTGTATCTTTTTAAGATGATATTTCATTTAATTTATTAATTTGGATTTAAAAAAAAATGACTGTGGTTTTGCATGTACTTATAAAAAATCTCCTACACTATATTTCAGTTTGTATTTCTCCTCAGACCACAACTCATTTTAGAAACCCCCTCTTTGTATCATTACAGGTCTTAATATTGTCTCTGCATCAGTTTGTATTTCTCTTCACACAGCAACTCTTTTTTGCAACTCCCTCTTTGTCATACATGTCTGAATAATGAGAAAATCTGAATTTTTTTAACAAAAACTTTAAAATAACTTCTTTCGATTAAATATTTTAAACTTATTTCAGAATAGAAAATCTTTACAATTAATATAAGGAACATATTTCATATAGGTTTCATTAAAAATATTTAGTAGATAACGAGAAAAATAGAAATGAGGATTTCGAAAGGACTGTGTAACTGGTTACGCTCAATAATAGTCCTCGCCAGCGAAATCCTTTGTTATTGTTATTTTATTATTATTATTATTATTATTATTATTATTATTATTATTATTATTATTATTATTATTATTAAAAACAGTTTGTGTCCTGCTCTTTCACGCGAGGACTAATACACACACACGCACACACACCCACACACATATATATATATGTATATATTTATATAATTACGTGTTTTCTACTGTACACATTATTGCTTCATGTTTTCCCAATATTCAGTGTAATAACTCACACTTCCGGAAGGACGAAGGATTTGATCACAACAAAGAATCCAAACACGGGTATGAACAATGCAGACCAGTGCATTAATTAGATCACTGAATTGTTCAAAGGGACAATTGAAGCTCATGTTCAAACGCATCAATTCTATACCGAAAACTCAGTCTTTTTAATGGGTTACTTACCGCGGATTTATCCGACATAAGCCCAGTCCAAATACAAACATCTATCGAAGCTAGGAGGAATTGAAAGAAAAGAGCAGCGACAGCTAACAGAGAATGCAGCGAAACAATCAGAAAACGTATGGAAGTGTAGGAATTAGAAACTTGGAATTTCAGGAAAATCAAAGTAGGGTTGTAAATAATGACCAGTTGACATTTCCCCAAATATTCTAATAGTAATAAGGCTAACATGCGTTAGTGTCGGTTAGCTTCAAACTCTACATTGGACCCAGCAAACACCTCTCTTACGGATTTATTTTGAGGACTGACACCACACTCGATGATCTAGAAATCAGTCTTTCTCAGGTTCAGGTCCAACAATATGGATTTCGGTAAGCCTGTTCCACAGCAGATATCCTAATAGTGATCTCTAAACCTATATACCATAGACTTGACAAAGCAGGGACGGATAGGGCAGAAGCCATACATATATCTAAGACTGTGCATATATATATATATATATATATATATATATATATATATATATATATATATATATGATTTGTATGTAATAGACGGAGTTCGTGAAATTCAGTAAATTTTCATATACCAATGAGTTTTAAGCCAAAAAAATTGACTTAAGAAGTAAGCTACAAAATTATCATATTTCATAATTGAGGATCTATATACTGTGGAAGCAAAATCAGGACTTCAAAAAAGGTGTTGATGGCAAAAAAGTGTATTTCATTTTACGTTACAATTGTTTCCATGTCCAGTCGACAATTTCAAACATTATATCGGTTGACAATTTTCAAAACCCAGCATTTCTTCAGACTTCATGAATAAAAACACTTTTGACAATAGAGCATTTTTTAAGAGAATGAAAAAAGAAAGAAAAGGGAACAATTCCCTTAACGGGAAAAGCATGTGAGAAACTTACAAATTTACTAACACTATAAACAACGCCAACAATAGAAAAATCAGCAAAATAAGGAACAATAACGAACTAGCATCAAACGAAAGTATCCTAAACAGAAATGTAATTGCAGAATACCTGGGAAGTGTCCGTTGAATGTGAAATGTCTAACCTCGAAAATAGTGTATAGATGCGAGATAAAAACCGACAACACTTACAAGATATATCTGCGAGCCACGGGAACAGTGTTTAAGGACATATACAGAAACCAAGTAGATTTTTAAAAAGGAACCTGAGATAGAAACTAATAGGGATGACGTAAACGATAGCAGGGGTGGGTACAAGAATCAGCATTATATATAAAAACAAAAAGAGAAGTACAACTGCATTAGCTGATTGGGTCAGGGAACTTAACATAAACAATGAAGATGTTGAATTAAAATGATCAGTAGCGGACAGGGGGGAGTACAGCCCCAGGAAATCCAAAAGGTGCAATCTATGTTTATTGGGAGCCTTCTACATAGTTAATTCCAAAGATATAAATTTTTTAATAAAAGAATAGATCCCATACATGGATGTCTTAACAGGAATAGCTATCACAACTTTAAAGTAACTGAGGTATAACTTTTTACACCAATAAGGGTCATCATATGCTAGGATTAAATTTTAATGTAGAGTTAAATAGCTAGAAATGTTATAATCTAAATGAATGATCTAAATCTAACATGTGAATATGGTTTCTATTATTCTAAACCGAGTAGGAAATATAAATAAAGTATGAAGCTCATCTAAGAGTGTATTTTTGTATTCAGTTGTAGCAGTAAGGTGAAATAAGTGATACCCTCTTCAAATCAATAAAACAACTTAACAATAAACTAGTTATTATTAAAAATTAAATTAGCAATTTGGAGGCTAAAAATTAATTTAATTGGTTTTGTCGTCTGACATCTAAAGTTGGTATAATCCATGCTGATTTATTATTCACTTACTTTACTCATTGTTCTAAATTCCTTCACCCATAAATGCAGTAGTATACATCTTCTCATCGGAGAGAAAAATCATTTGTAGCTATGAAGTGGTTTTGCTGCCAGAATAATAATTAGAGCGTATATACTATTTTATTTAGATACCCAATAATACAACCCATAAACTATTAGACATGAGCAGCATAAGTGATTAATAACAGATGTGGGTTAAACCCATGGGTAAAACTCAATTTTTTAAGAGTATAAACATTATTTATATCCTTAATTTGTTAAATAAGCCATCGTAGCGCGTTCTGGATCTGTCTGGTTAAATTAATTATTAAATAATAGACGCCTTCTAGTAATCAATAGACCGAAAACATCAAACGGCCTAAATTATCTCCCCTTAGCTGTTATAAGAAATAAAATCGACCCAGTTTTTAACAGAATTAACTAGTAGCAATTAAAAACATAATTGGATTATCTCACTTCATAAGTGTCTTTAGTAACGATATGAAAACATATTCAAGCAGAATGACAATGGATTTTAAAACATTAAATGATAATAAATAGATTAGATACCTTACTTGAAATGTTGTACAAGGAGTTGTATACATATATAATACCTCCTTTTTATTTATTCTCATATTAAATAAAACTTTAAACCTGAAATGGTCTTAAATCTTAGTACTGAAATAACGATAATCTGTAAACATTACTTGCCACTAATACTAAACTAAAATTAACCGTAACGTTATTGCGAGGTTGTTACGGCCATAATATAAATATAGAAAAAAAAATTAAACAAATATTTTATAAAAATATTAATTATTGGGAAATAAATTAACAGCGAGGTCTAATTTAGCAACTCAACGAATGGGATATATATATATTTTTTTAAATGGCTTAGCGTTCTCTTTGGAAACTTCTAATCACTCTGTTCTTAAATTAGGATACGAAAATTAGGCGATATATTAATATTTAAATGGGTAACTGTTTCTCAAATGCTTTTCCCGTTAAAGGAATTTTTCCTTTTTCGTTCTTTTTTCTTTCTCTTCAAAAATGCTTTATTGTCAAAAGTGTTTTTATTCATAAAGTCTGAAGAAATGCTGATATTGGACAATTTTCAAACGATATATTTTAAATTGTCGACTGGACATGGGCACAATTGTAACGTAAAATGAAATACAGTTTTTGTTGCCATCAACACCTTTTTGAAGTCTTGCTTTTGCTTTCAAAGTATATATATATATATATATATATATATATATATATATATATATATATATATATATATATATATACTAGCGTGTGTGTCCGGCGTTGACGGGGTATTTGGAGGTGAATCTGAGCAAAAAAAAAGCGGTCCACTTTTTTTTTAATTTGACCCCTATTATGACACTTTTAAAATTATTGTTGTGGGCTAAAATCAAGTTACTAATTTGGATCCCTGTCCACGGAACGTATATCTAAAATTTGAAGTGTGTAGATCCAAAATTGTGGGAGGAGTTTAGTAGAGTTATCAAAGCTCAACTCGTTGAATGTTGACCCCTTAATTGCCAAATTCCGGGCCGAATACTAATCACATCGATTTTACCAAATCTCAGTTCCCTGTATATCAAATTTCGAGTCTGTAGACTAAAAATAGACAGAGTTATTGCGTAAGGAGATGTAAACAGACACACGCACATCCATACACTTTTACTTATATATATATATATATATATATATATATATATATATATATATATATATATATATATATATATATATATATAGGGTGTCCCAATAAATGTATACATTCCTTTTAATGATCATAAAACTAATATTTATTTTAAGAAAAAAAAGTTTCATGCATCAAAAAACTGTAAATAAATATAGAACCCAGCTAATTATCGGAAATGTTCAAATCATTTGTAAATGTGGTCAATTAACAGCCGAGTAAGCTCACTGATTGAATCGAAAACCTTTACTAATCAGTTCAACTTTTATCTTCTTTCCCATCTTCTTTCAATAGTTGCTTTTAATTCATTTATTGTAGCTCGTTTTGTGATGTGAACGCTGTGTTTAAAATGAGCCCATCCCCCATTTGCCCCACAAAAGATAAAAAAAATCCTGGGGGGGGATTCCGTGGGCATAGTCAGCACTCGATACTTTCTCTTCGTCCTAACTATCTACTCCCCAGTGACTATCACTACATGCTCTTACGTGATGATGGTAGTGGGGAAGTGCTCACTCCTGATATACGTGTCATTCTTTATTATTAAACATCTCTTTGAAACGTGGTATAGCGTATTCATATTGAAAGTTGAGATAATTTAAAAGTGTATAAAATTAATTGTGAGACGCCTTTAATTTTTTTTCATTATATTATTTTGTATTCCTGCACGTCACTAATTGAAAACGAACAAGTGATAACCTTATATACTTTTTGTATTCTTTTTCATACATTTCCATTCATATATATATATATATATATATATATATATATATATATATATATATATATATATATATATATATATATATATGATAGATTGTATGCACACAACTCAACCTTCAAATACCCTGAAAACAGATTTGACACATCTTTAGCCACCACGATTTAGTCGCTTAAAGAATCTAACACCTTATATGAAATAGAATAGTCGATCATTGATGTTAAAAAACTCTTACAACCCAGCCTCCAAGACCTTTCCCCGTTTGCACCACCGAAAAATGTAGGATACTTCAGGCTACCAATAAGCCATCCGTAGCCTGTATGAACATTAAAAATTAATACTTCAGACAATGTAACAACAAAAGGAAATTCCTATTTGCCAAATGTCATAACAAGAGCATAACTTAACCTATACACACCCTAATAAACACAAAGACGCCTAAATACCGCATTCACCTCTTATTTTAAACTTTCAACCAATCCTCTTCTAAATCATATCTCAACAATCCCCACTGCCTAACATCCTTACCTTAACCATATTATGCCCCCCCGGTAATAAAACTGACCCCATCTCTTAACCTTTTTATAGTACCATAATACCTTAAAATCGATACATTCCTTCTCCCTCCCTTTCCAGTTTTTTTTAAGGTTGTTTGCTTCTGTAATTTTCATTAATTATATATGTGGGGTTATTATTATTATTATTATTATTATTATTATTATTATTATTATTATTATTATTATTATGTATACGTACGTTTATTGTTAATAATGTTGTTATTACTATTGTTATTATGTTGATACTTATAATAATAATATAATTTTTTACTTTTTTATTTTATTATTTTTATTTCTTTATTTGTTTACTTTTTATCATCAATATTATTATTTTTATCATTATTATTATTACTATTATTATTATTATTATTATTATTATTATTATTATTATTATTATTATTATTATTATTATTAGTGATGAATGGATTGGTAATTATATTAATAGTAGTGATTACAGTATTGAGAAATTTGTGAACGTAGTAGGGCTCTCTCTCTCTCTCCATAGATATCTATGTATTACTTTCTATTATATTTCTATAGGTTTATATGTGCTGATACTCCGTTAAGTGTAATTTACTATTGGATAAGTTATTTAAAAATTACCTAAAATAGGTTTAATTATTTAAATTTCTTTTTTTTTTTTACACGGTGGTCACCACTTATCAAGGCCCGGAAGCCACTCAGAGATAAGGGTTATTGCAAGTACAATACGTTAGTGTGGAGATTTGGAAATGTTTACTTAAGGAGGTGATTCATTAGGAATTTGTTAGCGTTGGTCTTGAAGACATCCAAGTTGTAGTCAGGGTGAAAGCAGGCAGACGGAACAGCGTTCCACAGGCGTGCACTTCTAAGAAAGAAGCTTTGTTCATGGAATCCAGGTTTTGATTTAAACACAGATAAAGAGTGGGATAAATTTTTCATAGTGGATTCAGCTAGACGGGTGCTTTAACAATAAAACAAGGATAGGCTCGCAACGTCTCTTCTGTAGGAGAAAGGTTGCAGGGTAGAGAAAAGGGCATCACCCACGAAACCACAAAGTCTATTTTGTACTCTGTCAAGGCAGGATAGTTTGTTTTTAGCAGCTACTGCCTAGATATGGCAGCAGTATTCCATCTTTGGACGTACCTGGCTTTTATATAGATAGAGAATTGCATCAGTAGTGAGATATCTTCTGGAGCGGTAAAAGGATCCCACCATCTTTCCAGCGACCTTGGCAACAGACTTGATGTACGTCTTCCATTTCAGATCAGGAGTAAAGGTCAAACCCAGAAGCTTGTCAAAACACGGGGCTTCTCCCAGACGAGAGCCATCAATCACAATTGATGCCAGATGGGGATCAGAGCGTTGATGATGTAAGGATAGGAGTTTGGTTTTAGATGTATCAAAGGTAACCAGCCACGTCTTCCCCCACGTCAAGATAAGAGGAGAGAGAATCTGAGAGAACTTTGTCATTTACAGCCTTTGATGTGTTGCTGTAGATGGTCGTGTCATCGGCATAGATGTCAACGAATGATTTAAGTATGATTTTAGGGAGATTATTGATGTAGATCAGGAAGAGAGTTGGGCCCAGGATTGACCCTTGAGGGACTCCAGCATTAATACTGCAGGCCTCAGATTTTTGTCATCGACCACTACTTTTATGAACCTATCGGAGAGAAATGATTTAATGATTGAGAAAACATTTCCAGTTATACCGTAGCTGGAAATCTTGAGAAGTAGACCCTTATGCCATACCTTGTCGAATGCCTTTGATATGTCAAGAGTAATTGCCTTAGAAAGGAAGCTTTTGTAAAGAGATTCACTAATCCTGTGAGAGATAACCGTGAGCACATCGGCGGTAGATCTTGCAGAACAGAAACCATATTGTGTGTCACTAAGAAGGTTGTTTCTGCTGAGGTAGTTGACTATTTCTCTATTTAATATGGATTCTAGCAACTTACTCATAATACACAGGAGACTTATTGGTCTGTACTGAGAGGTAGATGACTTATCACCTGAATTCTTAAATACAGGGCAAACTTATGAGGTTTTCCAGGGAGTCAGAAAGAACTTGTCCTTAAGGCAGCGCTTAAACAGGTTCGTAAGTATAGGAGCAAGTTCTGGTTGAAGCTTTTTTAACACTATAATTGTGATGCCATCAGGGCCAGTTGCTTTACTGGAATCAAGGTTCTTGATTAGCTTGGCGACCTCATGCACGGATATTTGTATGTTACCTAGCTTATTCTGTGTTATAGGAGGAAATATGGGGAGTTGATGGCCTTCGTCGCATAGGGTAGAATTAGCTGTAAAGTACTTTGCAAATAGTTTGGCCTTGTCTGATGCTGACGAGATGATCTCTGGACCATTGATAATGGTTGGGATAGAACGCACTTCACATTTATTTTATTATATTAACATTTTTTTCAAATAATTTTTTAAAAAGCTTTTTACTTTAAATTTTCATTTTATATTTTTATTTTTATCTTAATTAAATTTAAAATTAAATTTAAATGGATTTATTCATGCTTTATTTAATTATATATTTATTGCCGTTATATGCTTACCTTTATTTATATGGGGTTATGTT
>NC_136493.1:18460650-18478150 GCF_053919585.1 Euprymna scolopes
AAATAGCTTAAATAAGCCTGGTTCGATATTAAAATTTTAAAAATCGGTGGGTACCCGGTTGTTTTCGTGTGTCGCTAAGAATAAGCGAAGTAAAAAAAAAAAAAAAAGCAGGAAATCGAACGTTACGTGAAAAATGACTTAAATAACACTGGTTCAATATTTTAATTTAAAAAATCGAAAAAAAACCCATCTCACACAACGATTCGAACCCAACATGTTTAGATAATGAACCAAGAACTTAACCAACTAAGCTAACGTGACGTACATGTAATTTGTTCGGTTTCTACACTATTTAAAGTAAATCAGATCACGGCCTCATCTGACGCATGCTTAGAATCGGTCATTGTCACGAGAGGACCGTTTTTGTGGAAAATTGTCGATTTCGGAGTGAAAAAAAGTTAACGTTTTTGGCCAATTTTTCGATATTTTTCAAGCAAAGGACGGAGCTTCGATGTGATACCGAGTTTGTAAATTTTCCTCGCGTCTGTCGAAAGTTTTTAGCAGACATCCAAACATACACACATATATACATGCATACATACGTACATTTTCGCTTTTATATATATAGATTAACATATTTTCTGTGGTGCACACACTCGGTGCTGTGAATATTTAAAGAGTATTTTCCACGAAGAAAACATCATATGTTTTCTTATATATCATTCATTCCATGACATCACGATTATCGAAGGTGGCACGCTTTTCTCTCTATCCTTATATCTGTCTAGTGTATCCGCTGGAATGTCTTCATTGACCGTAGAGACAAAAAATCCGTGCCAAACTACTCCGCAGTCTGATGAAAATCAACGCTGTCTGTTAATCACCTGCTTTTCAGCCCAAATATGACCAACTCTTACTTCATACTTACGTGTTAATATAATAACCAAAATCTTTTTTTTTCTTTAATACCTTACGTGTTAATTATACTGTTTATTGTTTCTCTACGGAATGAAATATTATGTCTATATAATTAACGTCCAACTGATCTTTTTGCTACGTTAAATTTTCTTTTGAAACAAACATTCTGTGCGGTGTTCTTGCTTCGTATTCCATTTTCTATCATCTTTCTCTTAGTGAATTAGCTCGTATTTTAGATTATTCAGCAATCACCGTTGCATATCTGGGCCTTACATTTAGAAACCTGATGCTGTCCGTAGGTCCAATTTCTAACGCTCTTTTAAGCCAATTAAATAATACATATATGCAAACTTGTTTATTGCGTTTTTCTCCTAATCATCAAAAACAATCTATCAATTTCCTTTTCATTCAACCTTGACATAGAAAAAGGTCAGAAACATCCCATTTATTTTAAAACCGTCACACACCATCTATTCATTTGCATTTTTAGAAATGTTATTTAGACGGCAATAGTTTTTATCCAGTTCGATGGCATCTTTTGTGAGTAGTTTCTGCTTCTCCCGGCCGATGTTCCCTGTTCTCTCCAGCCATCTTTTGCCATTTTTATCAGCAGGTCCTTCTATTTCATTGTGGAATTCGACGACATCTCATCTAATAGTGTTTCTCGCACTCTATCTTTTATGGGCGTTACTAACTTCTACACGTCTCGTATCCTCAGCCATGGACCTTATCAATCAGTATATGCATTCAAACTCATTAGATTTGGGGTTCAAAACCGAAAACCCTTGCTTATTTTATGTCTCGTGGTCAGCCCCCAATTACCAAGGCTACTGTATTAATTCACTCGGACATCAAATCTGGAATCCCATCAATGCACAACAGATCCTCGGAAAATATTTTACATTCTGCATTTATTAGATTGGGGCAAAAATAATGCCATTTTTATCAAAGGTATACGTCAACAAAGAACATTATTTTTGGACCAACATATAATAACTCTTATTCTTTAATATTCGCTGGAGCTAAAGCCCTCTACCTAAACCTAAATCTAAATGTAGATGCGCTCTACTTAAACCGTTTATTATCGTTTCGCGGCAGCGTGTTAGAATTTTTTCTAAACGTACCCGTCAGAGTTCTTTATAATACAATACTAGTGTAGTCCCCAATACATACATCTCAGAGTTATTTAATATTGTATATGATTAATTACACTCCCAATATTTCTGTCTTGTGTGAACAATTTACCTGATAATTCCCGTAATAATCCACATTTTACTTACAAAATTCGTTCGCGTTTTTAGCATTTTCATCCCCCCTTTTCTCGTCTCTTTTAATGATGCCCCAAATCATAAAGATTCTGACGATATGTGCATTTATATTATTAGGCTTTCTCTTAAATCAACATCCGCAGCAAGCACTTAGGTTTATAAGTTGGGCTGATCAATAAGGTGTTCAATACATGAAGCAGTCCACCACTATACACTACAAATTAGTGCAATAGTATTGAACTAGAATATCATATAAACATAGGGAGTCATCAGTTTTGGTCCTCATGAATCACATTTCAAATAATTAAATACCGCATAAGTAACAATCTCCTTGTTATCCCCATTAAATCTAATCTTATGCTAATTATTAGTTTTACAATTGAATTTACTTCCTTATCTATTTTACCGTTGATTTTGTTTCCTGCGTGCAACTCTGGGTAAAAAATACTTGATATATTTAAAATACGTACGCAGCTTACAAATCTAACATTAAATGCATTTAAAACAACAGTTTATTTTTTCCCAAATCGTAACCGAAACAAAAAATATAAACAACTGTTTAGGCCAACTAGAAACACAAAAATTCATGGGCACGTAAGGAATAACATACATATAGCGATAGAATTAAAATTGTGTTTTTTTTCTTATTTTTTTGGGTTTTGTTGACAAAAAGCTTAAAAGTTAAATATACAAATATTTCGTTTCCTCATAGCACGTTAGCATACTCTTCTTCTGACATATGGAATGTCACGGTGTTTTTTTTCTTATTTAATACAGTTAATATCATTTTTTTTTCTAAATATATCAACACGATTATTATAAGAATAACTAGGCTGCACAAAAATCTATTTGTAAATGTTCCTGTCAAGCGGAAGATCATAAATTATATCACAAGAAGAGCGAGGGAAACACGCAAACAAATATTATAGATGCGGCAGAATCTTATAGTTCTATATAATACATTTTATTTCCATTAATTCGATTTGACCTTATTTGCGTGCGTATGTGATGATAAATCATAGAATATATAAGTAAGATGCCCGAAATATTCATAC
Source organism: Euprymna scolopes (assembly GCF_053919585.1). Taxonomy (NCBI): domain Eukaryota; kingdom Metazoa; phylum Mollusca; class Cephalopoda; order Sepiida; family Sepiolidae; genus Euprymna; species Euprymna scolopes. The sequence goes on from NC_136493.1 coordinate 18,463,832, forward strand.
ATCGTAATCCTTATAACTGTGACTCCGAAACTAAGCTAATTGAAATCATGCCCGACTTCGTTTTATCTTTTAATATTAAACGGTATTTTTATTTTTGTATTAATTTCAATATTCCAGAATTTGCGTTAATATTGGACACCGATGATTATGTTTAGCTTCGTTCATTGAAAACTGTAAATTCATGCAAATTGAAAAGAATCAGTTTAGATTGAGACGAAAGAAAGATGTGCATAGACTATTCGTTGATTGCCATTCTCTCTCAATGGAGAATATATACACGGTGACCCCCCCCAAACAAAACGGGCCCCAACTCTAATTAGGCCTCGTTTTTTAGTGTTTTGTCAGCCTGAAATGAAACTTTGGTCATAAGTAGTTTATTAGATTCAAAATATCACATCAAACACTAGGGGATTTGGCCTTTTTATTTTTTTATCTCTGTTGACTGTAAAATGCCCAACAACTGAAAATCCTCTGTATTTTTTTGGGCCACCCTGTATTAGTTCATCGTTCATCGATAATTTCTGATACGGAATAAAGTAATCGCTTCTATATTAAACCATAGCTGTGTGGTCTGGGTTTACGTTTTATTTCGTAAAAAATAATGCAGGCATAAAAAAGGGAACATTAGTTTATTTGCATTTAATGGCGCGCTTTATTCTTTCTATAAGAAAACTATACTTATGTAAATCACACGATCTCAAACACACACATATATACATATATACATATGATATACGAGTATATATATATGCATACATAAACACACACACACACGCACACACATATATATATGTATATATAAACACACACACACATATATATGTATATATACACAAACACACATACACACACACACATATATATATATATATATATATTTAAAAAGTGTAGCCATCAACAATTTTGTGTTTTTAAGCCTTTTATCATATTTTTATTTAAAAATATTTTTATAACGCGTTTCAAGCTTTGTTTCGCTCTCTTCAGATATTTTTGTAAAAAGTTTTTTTTTAATGAAAATTGTAAATGTTATTTTTACATCTGCGTATACTAAATATGTTTTTCAGAGTGATGTGGTATCAGACATTCTGTCCCTTACAGTGTTGGTGATGTCCAGTCAGAGTTAAGTTCAAAGAGGGGTTTTTTGGTTCATTTGGTGAAGGTTTTTTTTATGTTTTTTTATGACTATCTTTCCCCATGTATAGCACACCTTCACACACAATCACACATACATATACATGTGCATACATATACATACGCATACGCACGCATGCGTGTATATACACATATACCCACGCATATACATAGAAATATATGTAGGAGCATACATATATACACACTCCACTACACACTCACACACGTACTCACACACATCTACCTACTAACATGTCACACACATATTGGTTAATTTTCCCCCTATCCAAACAGGCATGCATACATGTGCTTAATCATTCAAACATAAGTACACGCACATACACACACACACACGCACAAGTACGATGGAGAATAGGTAGGAGGTGATATACACACACACGTACACACAATGACGCAAATGCATATACATGCACACACATATACACACATACATGTATGCGCATACCCACTCACATACATCCGCATAAGTATGCATGCACACACATACATACACACCTGCATATAGATAGAGACATATGTAGGGGCTCACACATACGCATACATGCATATACACACATACACACACGAATGCATTTACCCATCCATATTTATGCATATATATATATATATATATATATATATATATATATATATATATATATATATATACCCACACATATACAGATGTGTATACATCCATCCACCCATATATATATATATATATATATATATATATATATATATATATATATATACATATATATATATATGGAAACACGCACCCACAATCACACATACACATACATATTCATATACCCATACCTTACATATATATTGGTTGAAGATTTCTTTCTTTCCTAATCAAAGCACATATGCATACATGTATTACGTCACACAAACATAAGTTCACCTACACACACAAATAAGATGGAGGATAGATAACAGATGATATATATATATACATATATATATTTATATATATGCATACATACACACACGTATACACAATCACCCACATATACGCATGCATACATATACACACACATATATATATATATATATATATATATATATATATACATACATATGTGCATACACATACACAAGTATAATTTCTAATTGTTTGTTTCGTTTAGTGAAATGGTATTATACTGTATATGGATGAGCGCGCCTGTGAAAGTGTGCGCGTGCTTTTATGTGCCTGTTTTGTTTCGTGTGTGAGGGTGCCCATTTACCTAAGTATGCATGCGTGCAAGTGTATTTTGTGTTTTGCCTATGTATGTGTATTATTATTGAGAGAAGTTTACGGCGGGGTTGAACTTTGCTATGAAGTGTTTTTCTTGTGTTAGTAAGTAGAAGTAGTTGTCAGTTTGGAAGATGGGCATTATCTCGAATCTGCCTCCACTGCATGTGTGTATATGCTGTGATACATGCAGGTGTCTATTTTCCGTGATTTTAATGTTGGATCGGTTTAGGGCTACTCTATTACTAAGGTATGTTGGGGCGCCTATGTAGGATGTATCGCATGCTGCACATTTTATTACATAGACCACGTTTTTATGAGGTGCAATTTATTTTTTTTTTTAATTTTTGAATGTTTGTATGGGGTTCGTGAATGTGTATGTGCTTCCCTCTAATATTATGTTGCAGACTCCACATCGTTGTTTGTTGCATTGTGTGACTCCTTTTGTTGTGTCTTGATTTGGATTAAGTAAGAATACGTTTTAGGTGTTTGGGTTGGCGTTTGCTTTTTATTATTTTTGTTGTTTTAAGGAAGTTGCTTAGTTTGCTGTTTTCGTTAAGTAGGACGAGGTTTTTCGTTATCTCTGTGAAAGGCTCTGGGTTACTTTTGTTGTTTGTGGAGACGTATATTAAGATTTGTTCTGTGTTTCGTTCTACTGGTATATTTATCGCCCGTTGGATCCATTTGTCTATCAGTTGTGGTGGGTACTTTATTTTTCTTAGATGTATTCGTAGTTCCTTGAGTCGGATTGTCCGAAGGCTTTTGCCCGTGATTATGGTGCAGATTCTAAGTGCTAGGGTGTAGGGAATGGATTTTATGCAGGTTTAAGGGTGGTGACTTTAAAAGTGTAGATATTGTTGGGTGTCTGTAGGTTTTCGGTAAATGTATGTGATAATGTCATTGTCTTTAATCTTCATCAGTATATCTAAGAAGGATAATTCTGTAGAGCTTTGTTCTATGGTAAATTTAATTTTGGAGTGTAGGTCCTGGAGTATGGTGCATAAGTCTGTAATGTCTCCCCATGTTGGTGTCCACAGGATGAAGCAGTCATCAAGGTATATTTTTCCAGGATTCTATAAACAGTTCTTTAGTGCTGTGCCCAACATTTTGTTCTATCTTTTCATATAGGGTCTCTTCTAGATAGGCTAATAAAAGGGTTGCGTAAGTCGGTGTCATTTTCGTTCCCATTGCTGTGGCTAGTGTTTGAATATATTTGTCATTGTTGAATTCGAAGGAATTATTATTTAAGATTATGTCTATACTATCAATAATGAATTGCTTTGCGACTCTAGGATGTAGTGCTTGTGTGTGGCTGTTGATCAAAAATGTGATTGTTTCTTTTCCTAATTATTATCGTATATTACTATATAAACTGCTAACGCCAAATGTAACTAATAGTGTCCCGTTTTCTACTGTATGTGGTAACGTAGTAAGAAAGTGAATGTCGTCCCTTATGTAGCTCTTAACTTGATCTGTGAAAGCTTGTAATAAGATGTCTATTAAGTTGCTTAGTCTGCTTGTCGGACAGGCTGGTCCTGCTACAATGGGTCGAAATGTTAGGTCACTAGGGTTTGGAGCGCTAATATATTCTGAGTTTTGTGTATCGATGGCAAGTTTTATTACGTCAGATTTGGTATTTTGGCCAGTCCGTAGAAGTTGTTAGTCTTTGTAATGAAATTCATCAGGAAGTCCTTTTCTTTCTTTTTTAATATTTTGTTTTGTGTTATACAAAGTTTCGTGATTTTTTAGATGATGGTGTTATCTATGTTGGTACTAATGGGTTTATAGTAGTGTTTGTCATCTAGTAATTCTGTATTTTTCGTTTCATAATAAGTTTGTTCATGATTACTACGAAAACAAATATATATATATATATATATATATATATATATATATATATATATATATTCATAATTGATTCTCCCGTCGATTTCGACATAGGAGCTCCGCCAAAACAACTATGTTGTTCGGAGATCCGAACGTGCAATTTGTTTATAACATTTATTTGTAACAGTTTCATGCAGGATCAACCAAATTTTTTCGCATAAATGCTTACCTCCGTAAGTGCAATCGCTGCCACAAGACAGAGCATAAATTGTTACGTAGGTTTTACACCAGAGGTTTCCTTCTCGTAGATACGTGTCTTTACGAGGAGTGCGGGCGGATTATCCTCAGTATGTTACCTTATCGGTTTTCCTGTACGGCATGATTTGGTGTATATATGATTAAATCTCCGTATTGTGCGGGAGCCATGTTGGCAATTAAGTACGACATTAAATGAATGACGTTTGTTCATCAGTAAAGTTGCCACACCTGAGTAAGGCGGGCGTTATGCGTTGTTAAACAAGTGGATCCACCGATTCATAATCCGTTAGTAAGGGTCGAGGTATGAGATTTCGAAAAATTCCATCTGATTGACACACCACCCACACGTTGGATAACAGGGAAATTGGACGTTAGAGACACTTGGCTTCGGGTTGGAATGAATATACCACACTGCCTAGGCAAACCCAATTTGTAGCTCAGTGACCCATGCTGTTCTCAATTTGATGTCATTAAAGATAGGGGGACTCGGCAAACATTATCAGCCACTTTGAAGTCTATTTCGAGTTTGTGAAGCGCCTGTAGAAAGGCTCTTCGTAGAGGATAAAGCATTCTGCGGCAGGGTATTGTAGAACTTACTTGGTGAATGGGGAGTTCGACTGCATATTCGTTGTGTGAGCGCCCCCTCCATCAATGGCAGTGTTAAGCGGTGTAAGTGTGAAGGACATTGCGGCTCGAAAACGGTATTTTATAGCGTATGAGCCCTATTGGAACAATGTTAGACCTAAAGACGATATGTAGCCACTGACTACAGCAGCTAACCTAACTAGTCACAACTACATTTGACCAGAAGGTATCAACGGCATCCCTCTAGGCAAGCCCCAACAATAGTAACAGAATAGATACAATGTGGGCGATCATGCACAAGTGAAACCTCCAACTGGGCGGTGCTCGACCCCTTATACGCCCAGATATATCACAGGAGTGAAAAAACAACATAACTTCCTTGTCGACGGGTCACCTCACAATTTAAGGAAGCTGCGTCCCGTCCTGGGCCTGAATTTTACAGAGGATAAATGTGGAAACGAACCATCAACTCAGGGTGTGAAGTAGATTACCATCAACGAGGTACGCAGTTATTTCTCTGAATAAGTCGACACATCTGCACCAAATAACACTTTTCAAGACGAGTCTTTTGAGAAGGAAGTATGTTTATGTCGATGGAATGCTAAACGAATAAGACCACTTCGATTTGTCATCTATTGGGAGAGTGTAGCAGAAGTGAACAACAAAATTTAAAAAATAGAATAGGAAAAAGAAACACAGAATGACTTATCTGAAAAACTAGAACTGGTCAGAAATCAACGCTGGAATCGTTTGCATGTTTAGATAGAACAATTTGTTGTGTGTGTCACGAGTTTCATATGCAAATTACTACCTAGATCAGATGCATTGTTAGGGGATCTTTGAAGTCGGCGGTTTTTGTTTTCTTTTCTCTCCTTTGTAGTCGAGTAGTGCTATGATGCGAAGTAAAGTGAGAGATGACCAATTTGCAACCATATATGTTTATATAATTCTATGGATGCTAGTGTGGGTGCCCATGTGTGTGTTGAGCTAAAAAAAATAGTAGTTGGCAGACTGGCTTGAACCCGTGCCGCGAAGGAGGAAAAGAACGTGAAAAGAAAACGTGATGTCTTTGCTGTTCTATCCATCCATAGCCACACCGGAAGTGACGGATGTTTAAATTAAGGCTAGGCAATCAATATGAGGGATGACTTTCGAAAATATCGGAAAAAAATGCTTCAAACTTATACCGATTTCGTGCAAATCCGTCATCTATGTGGAAAGTTTTATGCTGACATACAAACAAACAAACACACACACTTTTAAACAGACAGGTGAGATTTATATTATGATTGGCACTTGAAGTAATTAACCAGTGATTTTTTTCTTTCATGTGTATTTGTTTATACATTGTACGGATATGAGTCGCTCCCAAACTAACTAACCGGTCAATATGCATAGTTTATATAGTTGTATGGTTAAATATTTGCCTGCATTTAATTTGCGCCTAAACAAATAGCCCGATGATGTTTATATTTAGATGCATATGTTTATACATTTATATGAATATTTGTATTGGCGTCAAAATTAAATAACCGATAGCTATGCATTTGTGTATGTGCATATGTTTATACATGTTTATGGATATGATTAGCGCCTTAAGTACAACCGGTCAATAGAAATTGTTTTTATTTGTGTACATTTTAATATGTGTATAACTAAATAACCTTTCACTATGACATTATGTGCGTGTATCTATTTATATATTTTTATTGAAGGATTAGCATCTGGATTAATTGAATTATCATTTTAAATTCTTTGTATGTGAATAGGTTTATATATTAATTGTGGATGTGAATTGCGTTACAAATAATTACTTGGTCAGTCTGAGATGGTGTATGTGCATTTATTCATGTATTTCAATTGACAACATTCGCATCTAAACTAATTAACCGATCATTATGAAATTCATGTCTGCATATATATATATATATATATATATATATATATATATATATATGTTTATGCGTATGTCTCTCTATTATTATAGAAAACCTTTGAATGTCCATGCCTTTGCAACAAAGTTTTATGTTATTACATCATATTAAAATGAGTCTAAAATATATGACCGTAAACGATAAAGACAAGATGCATACGTTTTTTGATGACTTGTCTTTAATAGTTAATAAAAACAAGTAGTGTAGAGGTTAGAAAATTGGGTTTATTAATTTTATGAACATCTGCTTACATTTTTTTAGTGCTGTCCCTATCGAGACGGATACCAATTAATTCTTTCTACCAACTGATATAAAACATATTTTTAATGGAAACGTGTTTTAGTCCTACTTAGAGACGTCCTAAACGTAAATAATTGTTTCTATCGGCAATATGGAAGTCTAATTATTTTTATTGTTTTTTACATATGAATTAGAAAATAATTCTATTCTAGCGGGTAAACTTATTAAAAATTCTGGAAGTGGACTTATTTTTAATTTAGTCCTCATGGTAGCGCTCATTTGGTCTACTTAGTACAGCTTTGTCAGTCCTCGCAAGAAAATATATTTTTCTTTTATTAAGGATGTATGAAATTGTGTTTAGTAGTGGTCTAGGTGTCTTCTTAATGTTAATGATTGCTGGCAGTAAGGGGTTTTAAGGCACTTGAGTTTCATTTGTTCATTAGTCACTAAACAAATCTTTATCTAAGAAATTAAAAGAATATATAACCTCAAAATTACTTTTTATTTGAAATAGTTTTTCTTTGAATGCAGGTAGCAATGAGTTAACGAATCTTCTAGTTTACATAGGGGTTTATATTTTCCAATCTTACTCTCGTCATTCACCGCCACCATGTAAACCCAGCCGATTTATTACAGGAAGACTAAGGACATGATCAGAAATTTCATATTTTGTAAAGCTTTTTTAAAGACATTTCGTATTCCTACACGTCAACAGATAAGAAATAAATAGAGAAAAGACATATACAGTTTTTGTATTTAATCTAATATATATATATATATATATATATATATATATATATATATATATATACATATATATATATGTCTGTGTGGGTGGGCGTGTATGTGTGTGTGTGTGTGTGTGTGTGTGAAGATTCTCTAAAAAATGATAAAAAAAGACCATCTTAGTTAATGAAAAATAGTATTCTCCTTTGGTCTATTTTTCATCTTTATTTCGTGGTTGTTTTTACTGTCTTTTTGCCAGCCAGAAACTCACTTTTTTTCCTCTTCTCTTTCAAATAGCTGATTAAGTCGCAGTCGCTCCACGATTATAGGACGTCCAAAAATAATTCTCAAAAATATAAAAAATAAAACTTCAATCAGCGTATTTTTTTTCATATTCGTTTTATAAGACGAGGTTACACAAATATTGGGTATTATATGTTGAGTGATAGGCATGGTGATTACCATTTTCTGCCCACAGAACCCAAATGGTATCTTACCTTTCTTTTTATTCATTATTTTTTCTCGCTAGGATATTTCATGGATGTAAGAACTCACTCGTAAGAAGATTAGTAGTATATGAAAAATATCCGACTGGACAAAAGCTTAACGTAAAAGAACTTAATTTAAATACTCTTTTTTTTCTTAATTATTATATGCTATAATTTCATAAAACTGCACGCTTCTGGACATCGCTTCTGTTTCCTTGCTTTACAGCTAACTATATTATGGTCAAGTTTTTGATTAACACTCCCCTTGAGTAATTCAATTTATAATTTTCCACTACTAACGATGACTACTGTATTGTCGTATTAGCTACTCATTAACTTTTACTCGAAGGTGGCGCCTGGACTGTGATAAGTGGTGACTCCTTTGGTAAAAACAAGTTTAGACTTTGAGTCGGTGGCTTGTTCTGTCAGATATCCGAATATACTGTAGCAATCACCGAAGTTAAGCAACGTTGAGTCTGGTAAACATAAACTGGATTACAATTGAAAAGAAAACGATTCCGAATTTCATTATTACTCCTTTTTGTCTCCATTGAAAATATATCGTGTTTTAATGGTCTCTGCGTAAAACTTAGCTTAAGACTTAGTGGATACGAATACCTAAGCTATACATTTACGGAACTGGTATTGCTTGAGATTGTAAGGCCCAGAACAAATGGATACAATGTCAGGATCAATGGAGACAAAATCAAAGTGTCTACTAAAAGCAAGGTCAATAACTATACCTCACATAAAAAGTTGGCGCAACAAAAAATGGATTTAAATCTTCGAGGAGGCCACCAGGGGATACAAATCAAAGAAATGCTCCAGACACCCCCAGACTCAAGTTCCGAAAGTCTTACTACAAATTAAAAATACAAAAGAATCCACTCATTTGTGACTGGGAAATAGGAATGGAAAAATATACTTCCAAACGAAGCAGTATGATGTAGGGCTCAACATTGCGCATCCAAAATTTAGCTACAAATATTATGAAGCAGTACGTAGCCACAAGCCGGATCAGAAAAGGAATCTGCAGGACTGCAGTAAACTAACAAAGGTAAGGAATAATAAACTCCCCAATCATCCCAAAAGGCAAGGAGGTTTTGCAGGACATAGAACATCTGCTCCTACAATGTGGTACTGAAGCATACAGCACATACTATTCCTAAATGGTAACCCATCTTGGTACTGACCAGGCGCAACGTTGTTTCACGTTATGGATTCTACTAGAATTGTATCAGGATATATTGTGAAATGGAACGGTACTTTTAATTTAAATTAAATTGAAAACGTACACAAAGAGAACAAAAACTTAATACATTGGCAACTGTAAAAGCCATATATATATATATATATATATATATATATATATATATATATATATATATATATATGCGTATGTATGCGTATACATGGGTGTTAACTGTGCATGCATATATATATATATATATATATATATATATATATATATGTATCCTTATGCATATGTTCCTTTATGTAAAAGCTACTATTGGTCTATGGTTTAAATATAAATATTATTATTATTATTAATAATAATACTTTTTATGAATATTGTTTTTATTATCAATACACAGATAGTGACTTTCGAGCCAAAAGCACATACATTTAAGTACCTGATTTGATATTATCCTCCGTCTGTGTATGAGAATTCCTTCGGGACTGAGACAATTTTCTTTCAGGACCGAAACTATTTGTATTCTTGTTACATGATAAAGGGATGTACGCTTTTCATGTAAGTAAAAAATAGAGAATTAGTTAAATGTAAATATGAAATAGGATAGGCAAGAATTCGAACTTGCGAAGCAAGATTTGGAATTGAAAATTCCAATCATAAGTTAAAATAAATACAGAATGTTATTGAAATAAGGAATGGTGAATCGCAATTGTTTAGCTCACACGAAATAGTTAGATATCTGTTTATTGGAAAAGGAATGTAATAATGAAATTTGTTTCGGTGAAAAGTAAAATAGGAATTTAATCGTCAATTGAAATTGTAAACACATTTTTATAGAGTTTGTTTTTAAAATAGGTTTCTGAACTCGTGTCATGTCAAGGTATGCAACGTGACACATGTCATCCAACGTGCTTTATTAGCACATGTTTAACCATGCGATGACGTGACGAGTTCTCAATATAGGTAGAGTTTTAGATGCAGTCTGGGAGAAGAGGAGAAGAGTCCGGGAGAAAGAGCCGAGAGAGAGAGTGAGAGAGAGAGAGTGAGAGAGATAGAGAGGGGGGGTCAGGGACGGCTGCTGACGTCAAACCTTGGAAGCGAAAGGTTAGAGAAGAAAAAGCCATGTAAAGAAATGTTGAATTTCTCTAGCGAAATCATGGATCGGTCATGAAATAAAGGGCGTCATCATCTTTGTGTATCTGCGTCTTCGTGTTGTGATTCAACAGAAAAGGTAGTGTACATTTATATTATAAGAACTTTGTGAAAATCATCATCTCAAACATAGGTAAGAAATAGATGTGTCATTGGCTATAGAAACACTGCCGTTCATACAGAAGTGTCTCTCTCTTCATATATACCTATTTATCTCCAATATGGTATCTCATACAACATGAACACACGTAAGACTGCTCTATAACTCTAAGACCCTAATAAATATGAACAGCATGCAATGATGTTCGCATCTTTTGACTCGTATAAACTAGCATGTTCCATCGAAGATCAGACAAGGGAGGATGGGGGGCTGGTGATCTCCCTCCATCTGCAGCCTTGGACTCTGCTATTGGCCAGCATTGGGTTGACAACCCGTGCTGTGCCGATAGATATAAAATAGAATGGTTCGAGGTGCTACATAGAGCGGACTCCAGAAACCATTTAAAAAATTTGGTGTCTATCTCTATTGCGGTGCGTCAACCTTCTTTGTACCGGCAAAAGGAAACATCCAGCGCATTGTTTCTCGTTGGGGAACTTTGCATCTTTTCTCCCGTTTTTCCCCCTCGTTGTTACGTTGTTTTTAAACGTTAATAAATGTATTTTAGTGTCCCCGTACTTTTGGCACATTTAATAAGTTCCCCATTAGTACTCTTTATTTTCGACATAATATCATTTTGCACGCTATCGATTTTCTCCTGATGAGATTATAGCCGAAAGAGCTCTTGAGAAACTTTCGCCTATTTTATTAAAAACTGTATATAAATTCTGTATATATATATATTTAATTATTTTTTTACTATAATAATTAAATACCTACAGACCCTAGTGTTTCATCCTTTCGGGCTTCTTCAGTGCAGGGTGTCACGATTACTACCAGTCGAACGATTCGAACCCCGCGACACGAGACATCTCTGGCTCGATTAGCGGAGGCCGTATCCATTCGGCTGCTATTAACCGTATGAAATAGCGTTGAATTTTAAACATTTTAATTTAAATGTTCATTAAGTCAGACAGACAGTGATAAAATCGTTATACGATGATCTACGCATAAGAGCTAAATTGACCGACTTTTTAATTCAACGGAAAGTGCTCAACGATAAGAAACGAATTTCTTAAAGGGGCTGTCATAATATATATATATATATATATATATATATATATATATATATATATATATATATATATATATATATAGTTTTGTTTGGGAAAAAGAAATCCAGCAGAGTGCTCAATTAAAAGGAAAATTCGAACATTAAGAGCGTATTTATACTTCTTATTTGGGTACAGAACGTTGTTGGATGAGATAAGTCATTGGTGCCTTCGGTTTCAAGCTCGAGTATTAGGATCGTTGTAGATATCCATATCAAGTTCTCTTCAGCCAATACTCATCTATTTATTATTTATTTATACATTTCCCACTACACTTTAGTCTCTTGTTCTCCGACCCTGTACTGAAGATTCCCGAAAGCATGAACCACTAGTGTATGTAGGTATTTAATTATTATAGTAAAAAAATAATTATATATATATATATATATATATATATATATGTATATACACAAAGTGACCTAAAGAAAACAAAAGCTAAATGGAGTTCATCTAGAACATATGCTGTAGAACGGAGAAAAAAAAGGCCAAACACCATTTTGATTTGATGTGATGTTTTGAATATAATAACTAGTCATGATCAAAGTTTCATTTCATTCGGCTAAAACACAAAGAAAGGGGGCCTAATTAGAATTGAGACCCGTTTTATGGGGCCACCCTATATATATATATATATCTATATATATATATATATATATATATATATATATATATATATATATATAAGGTGGCAAAAAACTCACGCATTAGCGTTTTTAGGTTATAAAAACTTTTACATTTAAAGTAATTTACTACTGTTAACTTAGAAATAATACATTTGCCTAGTAATTTTAAAAATTAGTTTTAAAAAATGATACCCTTTAAATGACCGCTATATCCGGCTTGCTCTAGTTGTGGCATTTCCCACTACACTTCAGTCTCTTGTTCTCTGATTCCATATTTGATACTGTTTTTAATTCTATGATCGTTCTTGCACTTTTCGCATATAATCTACTTTAAGATAACCGCAATAGAAAATTCAGACACTATCAAATCCGGTGAACATAAAGGCTAGTTAAAACCAGAAACGTTGCTATTTAAATGCGTGAAAAAGAATCCACTTGGTGGCGTCATCATTTGACGGGCAGTGTGAGCAGTCGTGTTTTCTTGTTAGGATCAAATTGCCTGGCTTTCCTGAATAGCTGGCCTTACACAATTTTCAATCATTTGTTGGTAGACGTGTGCAGTTACCACCACCGCATCACTTACTTCGTTTTTGAAGAGATAAGGATGGTACATTTTATTGAGTGCAATTTATGCTGATAGACCTTTCTTGGATTTCCAAATGTTCATATTTCACAGTGTTGTTTATTCACGGCCCCGTTTAGATGCAAATGCACTTCGTCGCATATTGCCAGATAATAGATGAACTCATTTTGTTCTCTCTCGAATTTCTGAATATGAACCCCGTACGTTAAGCAAGACTGCTAATCTGTTGGTTGCAATGCCTTTTCCATTTCAATTTTGTATGGAAATAGGTGCATGTCCTCGAGTCGAAGTGTCTGGCTTTTCAGCAATGCTATCGTGTACGAGTGCTTTATTTTTAGTTGAACAGACTGAACGTTGTCTGCAAGTTTGTGGAAGATCGCTGACGTTCCCCTGATTCCGAAACTGTTTCACTGGACGATCAATTGTTCTCTGGATTTTTCTTTTTATTTTTTATGTTTTACATTTAATATTGTTCTTCCTAATTACTGAACTTTATTTTTATTTTACTTACATTTTATGCAACTCAATATTTGTTTCGTTCTCGATTCGCCTGTTACTATAACTATCCGTAAATACATTGCCATCCAAGCATCCTTTCTACTCTTTTGAACTGTTGCTGTTTTATCTAATAAATGCATCAAATATGCGAATTACTGTAAATTAACTTACTGTAAATTAAAATACTGTACATTAGTAGTTATTATTCTTATGTAGATATTTTTGAACTTTTTATTCAGATTCTTATCTATAATTCTCCCTCTAATTTTTTTGTGCGCAGTCCTACATTTTTATAAAACCTCACTATTAATAACCATTAACATTCATCAAATCTTGTATTTTTTCACTTAATGCGTATTAATTTCTCATCTTTTATATATTTTATCGTAAGTAGCATTGCTGTTGTTTTGTTTAGCATTATATAAAATTTGATGTAGCGATATACTCTAATTTACTTTATAATAAAAAATGTTATAAAAGTAATTGCAATTTGATTTATCAATTAGAATTCAATGCAAATAACAATATAATTATACTATTAAATGTATTTTATGATTGCGATAAAGATCTTAATTGCTGTTTTTTTTTAATTTAAATATTTTTACTTTATGATAATTTCTATGTTTT
>NC_136493.1:18483150-18503150 GCF_053919585.1 Euprymna scolopes
GATCATCGATCACCACGCTCATGATTCTCAAGATATCTTAACCACCAAGAAATATCTTAAATAACTATTGTGCTCTGCGTTCAGTAGTTTTTGCAGGGTCAAACAGATCGTCGATATCCTGAGTTGTTTTAGTAGATTTCAGTCTAGCTAGAATTGAAATGAGAAAATTGTGTGAATTTGCTTTTTTCCCATTTGTATTAAGCGTCCTGTAAAAATACGTAATTCTGTAAAAACGGTTGTAATATAAACGATTAGATACAGAGAGAAAAACCATTATAAATGATTTAGAAAGTAAATTTATTATAACGAAAAGTCATTTGAAAATACATCATTTGAAATACAAATAAAAAAATCTGCAAGCCCTTTCTTTTCAACCTAATACACACGCACACAACCACCTATCCACACGTTGTCTATGCATGCATCAACGTACGGATCGATTTTTTCATGATTTTCTACATATATACTTAATGTGTCTGGTAGAATTCTTAGATAGCTTTTATGCTGGGATGACTTGGATAAGTATTGATAAACAAAAATCGTAAAAAAGGTGCAATCTGCTTAACACACAATTAACACCTTTATGCATCCTAACATTTTGTACATGATCAAGTTCTCTCTGATTCTTTCTCCTCCGATCTTGAAGCGTGGTGCAGTGGGGTAAGATGTGATCGGTTTATTTCAATGTATCTAAAGCCAAGCTTTTTATTTACATCATTAACGCGCTGATCCCCGTCAGGCATCAACTGAAATGAATGGCTTGAGAGAGGCTCTGTTTCGAACAACCTCTGGGTGTGACCTTTACTTCTGATCGTATATGGTACAACTTCCATCAAATTCCTTGCTAAGGTCACTGTGAAAATTGTGAGAATCTCACTGCAGATGCGATTCCTTACCTATATAAGAGCCAGGTAGTCCAAAGATAGCGTACTCTTTCAGCATATGGGCAGTGGCTGCTAGAAATACTTATCCTATTTTGCAAGAGTTTAAAATAAACTTCGTAAGCTAGTGGGGTATGCCCTTTTTAATCCTTACACCTCTTTTCCACATCAAAAACAGTGTACAGCTGCCTTTGCTTTATCCATATTTTCATTGTAGGGACACATCTTTGCTCAAAGCTATTATCTATCCTCGCCATTTTTTTACTAAAACCAGTCATCTAGCTAAAATCAATATCAATAATTCCCCCACACTTTAACTGTGCCTAATATGAAACGTAGATTCCACGAACAAAACTTCTTCCTTGGAACTGCACGCTTGTGGAGCTCTAATTCATTTGCTGCTTTCCAGGTGAACACAATTCGATCGTCTTCAAGTCAAACGTAAAAAGTTCCCTTTAGTAGTCCAGTTAACCAAATTTCCACAACTAAGGATTACTACGATATTATCCTCGAGTAGCCTCGGAACTTAGATAAGTAGTGACTCCTACGTAAAAAGAAAAGTCACAAATGTGTTTGAGAAGCTTATCTCCGCACACACAGAAAGAGCTGGCATATAATTCTACAATAATCTATTTTAAAAACAATGGCGCATGCGAAATGAATGCTTTTGTTTAGGACTTGTGCATTTTATACTTTAATTAAACGCAATGTCTAAATAAGTAAAAAGATAAATATATGTATCTAGGTTTATAATGATAAAACTGAAAGGATAAAATATTCCCCCAAGTTGAAAAATAAACTTGTTGACACAAGTCTATTAATTGTGCGCATGCGCAAATTCGCCCGCAATTTAATATAGGTTAATTTAAAACCTGTACTATTCATCAGTCAATAGCTTAAACAATATCGGAAAATATTTTGTTTCGATTGTTGATAGCGAAAAATTATTAAATAATACTTTGAAATCAGAGGAAGTCTACACGTGCCACTGATCCTACGCTTACCCAGGTTGTAACAGGCTTATACTTACACATGTATACCATTATCTTTCCCGTATTAGAATTTTTAAAATCTAATAAAGTATCTCTCGAGAAAATCCGTTTCCTATTCTCTAGATCGGAAATTAGATTATTTTCAAACGATTATTTCCGAATATTACACTATAACGTCGCTAGGACAAATAGGTATTCGCACGGCGTAAAGTTCAGTTAATAGTTTCTTAATTATCAGCGTATAACAACACGGAACGAATTGTTCACCGCTTGTAACGTAACTAATGACTGTTTAGCTTTTTTGCTAAGACTAAAAGATTCACAAAAATACATTTACTGCTAGATGCAATAGGCACCTCCTATCTTATTCTTCTCTCTTTATTGTTGTCGTTGCGTCAAATGTAAAGAACACACGAATATTTGCGACCTACATTATATCACGCGTGTGTTGATGATAATTATTTGCTTATTTTTTTCCTTTACACATTGGAATTTAGATTATTTTATAGGTTGGAAGGTTTGTTGAAAGAATAAACGTCCAAGACACAAGTGTTATGATTTCAGCAATGCATATAAAATAAAATTACGTGTATAACTTTCACAGAGATATTACATTACGCTGATTAATTAATCTTATCTAGGATACAACAATACACTATGGATAACCGAATGGTGACTTATATATATCGGCACATTTAAAAATGCCCCAACATCTATAATCTTGCTTTTTAACGATCAACTGACACGGCAAAATAAAATGCAATTACTTTTCTATGCATAGTAGAACGGTGGCTTATACAGGGCGGCACATCTAAAAGTAGTCCGATCTCTCAGTCTTTCTCTTTAACGACTAACTGAAACCTCAAGGTAAAATGCATTTTTACAACAATGTGCCGCTACAGAGTTCGATAGATTAGTTCGCAGGTAATGTTTTTTTTCTCATGATTTTATAAAGCATAGTGCCATCAGTAAATATACTCATCTCAGAGACAATTTTACTAGAGAGGTCGTTTCTGATTATCAGGAATAAAATTTGAAAAATTGAAACATAAAAAACCGCATAATTGCATAATGTTGTTTAGACATACGGCCACGAACGATCAGATCTGATTATGTTATCCATCCACCCCAAAATTCTGAATGATTTATCGTTCAGGGAATCTTGTAAAAGAAGTTGTATATACAAAGGGCTATGCCCCTAGCTTATATTTGGTCATCCAATGTATAGAAAATGCATACAAAATTAGATAATAGTCCGGCATTTACGGTGTGGCGTATTATCGCCTGATCAATTAAGATGCAAGTATTTTTAGAAATAGAGCGAGGATGATGGGTCATAATTTTACAGGTTAATTCCTTCATTAATATCAAAAGATGTAATTTTTCGGCAATCGGGAAACGGAGCTACATGAGGAATTTGTGAAAGTAGTCGGATAGAGCAGCGGGATTTAGTTTAATACATATGTAATCAGACGCAAAATACTTAGATGTGTCTATGTTACCTGCTATCACAGATATGAGAAGGGGGGATTTTTACACGTAGGAGTGTAGCTTTTGACTACAAATGTGAATTCAAGAGGGGGGGTGTTTGTGCCGTCTGAGGACAGGTTCGAGGTGTATCACTTCACACACACTTCAGCATTGTCATTTATTGCCCATTATCCAATAGCATAAATGTTCTTGTAATCGTGGGTTTGTGATATCCGGGACTCAATACGCACTCTAATCTTTCTCTAATAATTTTTTTCTTCAGATTACGCGGCTCACTTAATAGTAGCCCGATCACTTTAATCTTTCCCTACTCATTTTTCTTTTCATATTAAACCTCCTACTTTCTTTAAACAAACATAACTTTTTTGGAATTATGGTGTTTTCGCTGAAACAGATTATTGTTATGGAAACCTACCAGAGCAATAAGCATAGTGTTATGGTTACCACGGTTCCAGGAATTAACAGGTATGTTTTATCTTTAGCGGACTTAAAAAAAGGTTAATTTAAATAATACTGACAAGCTAAACGAAATAATGAGAACAAAACCAAAGCTATTAGAAGAATCACCAGGGAAGATCTACAGGCATTATCTGCAAATGATTTTAAACGTGCCAAGAAATGCATAGTTGTCAACGGAGAGCATTTCATCTATCTTTTATAGCACTACACTTTATGTAAACAATGCTACATGTAATTTAAACAATAAAAAATGTTTCAACTCTCGAATAAATTTTCTGGTCTATTTTAAGTGTTTCACATTTACACTGTTCACCAGGCAGTGTGAAGATACACCTCCATGATGCATCTATTCAGCATTAGTATTCTTTTTGTCTCCGGCACAAAATTCAACAGTCTATGCTATTTCTGAAATTAACATTTTATTATTGATTGTGGTATGATGCTCGGTCTTTGCAGTTCTTTGCCGTTATACTTTGAGAGTCTTAATTTTTTTTCTAATAGCACCTAGCGAAGAATGGCACGCTGCTGTCAACATATTTTTGCACGGCATGATACTGATCCTCGTTAGTATCGGATTTTCAAATGTTCAATCTCACTTTTTGATCTGGGTGTCTTATCTATTAGCAACGAAAGGAAATTATAGAAAACCCATAGAACATATCTGATGGGACCGCTAATGACGTCTTGATAACCATATCATCCTTTATATACATGTATATATATATATATATACATGTGTGTATATATATATACATGTGTATATATAAACATGTATATTATATATATATATATATATATATATATATATATATATATATATATATATATATATATATATATATTCTAGCAGGGAGAACCAAAGTTTCCCGAATTAAATGAGGAGGATCAAAAAAGTTCCACCTCCACTCATACATATATTGACCTTAATATCCCTGTTGTCGCCCATTTAAAAATCGAATTGATCGATTGCTTGCTCTAGTTTGTGACCACCGTAAAGTACTAGGAGGAAGCTTCACGTGCCTCTTCACAATGATTTAGTAGGAAGACTATTGTAATCTACCTTGCACTGTATTAAATCTACTGTTGATTTTACAAAATTTTCTGCAATTGATTTCATAAAATTATCTACTTGACTTAAAGGTTAAAATACAAAAGTAACGAAGCAGTGGTCATTAATTCGGAACCTGCCCCTCTATTACTAAATAATCAATTGTTCATAAGTTTTAATAATTGTTGCATAATAACTTGAGGTAAAAGTAAATGTACACATGTCATGTATGAAGAGCATTCACTTAGAACGCGCCCCTGTATTTTAAGTCAATCTACTATATATTTAATACGTTTGAGGCTTTATGTGTGGCCAAAAAGAAAACCTCTAAAATGCACTTGTGATGGTAGAGTTATAAAAGTGTTAATAGTAAGAATACACAAATACAGGTAAAGTGCATTGATGAGAAATTAAAATAGTCTAACCGTCTCTGAACCCATAGGGAACGAATAAACAGACACACATACAGACAATGTCCCTTATATATATATATATATATATATATATATATATATATACACACTAATATATATCTATCTATATATATATATATATATATATATATGTATATATATATATATATATATATATGTAAATATATGGGCAGACATATGTGTATGTGTGTGTGTATGTATAGGAAAGTATGCAAAATAAACACAAATGTAATATGAAGAAAATGTATGTGTATATTCACTTTTCAATTTTACTTTAAGAGAAAAAGAGGTTCCATCCAGGAGCTTACACTTAATTCCGGTACGGATTAAATTTATATCCGAGGTCTCTTTTAAGAATAGACGCTGTTCTCGTTATGGCTGCTATTTGTATTAATTGTAAGCTTGGTCTCTTAGGCATTGCTTCTACGTATTTTTGAAGTTTAATATATATATATATATATATATATATATATATATATATGTGTGTATTTATATGTATATACATATGCATCTATGCATATATATGTGCATATATGTGTATATATCATGTATATGTATACTATATATAAGTGTATACATATGTATATATACATGTATATACACACACATACACACACACATATATATATATATATATATATATATATATATATATATATATGATTTTTAGGTCCTGATACTTTATTATTTTTGCTTGCTAAGCTTTATTAAAGCAAACATCAATAAAAACTTCTTAATGAAATCATTTATAAAACCAATTGATTACTGGAGTTCCATCAGTTATGATCGAAACTAAAACGAAAACCTTTGAAGAATCCTTCGTAAAATTATTTATGAGAGGAAATGAAAGTACATGACAATTAACCAACCCGAATGTAAATGTCACACCGAAAATAACACAAAGGCTATTGCAATAATAAATTTATAAACCCATCTGTAATATACGATTGACTATATTTAAAAATTAAACGCAATCTTAATTTAAACGAAGTTACATTATACAAACTGATTACTTGGAAAGTTTGAGTACAACAGATTATAAAAAAACATACGATTGGGCTTATAGTGGCCCTTCGCTTGCCACTTTCCTAATTTCGACAAGTTACATCTGAAGAATGCTAGAGCAAACGAACGAAGTAATGTGATAAATCCAGTTATTTTTTTATAAAAGCGAAAAGATACATTTTTTTTACTACGATTGCAAAACAATTTAAAATAGATTTTTATTAAAAGTGAAACTTGCAAATTATTTTAATCGAGGTACAAACAAATTAAAATAGAAAATAAAATATCGATATTTATTTAAACCTTATTTAGATTCGCGTAGAGTATTGCAATGTAACAATTTCATAAAAAAATGGCGTTTATCTTGCTTTACGTTCAAACTATTACATTTCTATACCAATGAAGATACCATATGTTTTATATAACATACTTCAAGCTAAACATTAATTAAATAAACATAATATAGCTTAAATGAGAAAAAAATTAAGAAAACAAATAATCATACGTTATTTTAATAGTCGGAGAACCCTGCTGATTTGGTTGTAGCGTTGAAAAATTTAACCATCAAAATAATCTATACATCTTTTATTTGAGGCTGGTGAAGCCGCGGTATTCCGCTCCTATAATATATAGTACTAACTTTACCCTGGAACGCGTTGGTGTGGCTCGATTTGTTGTAATGAAAGAATCCCCATCACCGCGGCTGTAGCACTCCGAAAACTTGCCAGAAAATATGTTATTATATACGAACGCGAGACGGCCGTTTCCATCCCCCAGAAAACGAAGAAGTTAAATGAAGAAGGATTGAAAAAAGGTCCTTCTAGTGGCGCCTCTAAGTAAAATCCTGAAGAAAGGGGGAGGAGAAGAAATACACGATGGAAATAAAGAGAAAGGCATCGAACAAAGCGAAATTTAACGGGAATGATTGATGATCTGTTTAAATCAGGCTGTTTAACAAGGGAAGAAACGATGTTAAACTTGACGAAGGAAGATAAAAGCCGAAAAGAAAATAAAAGAAATATACTAAAATATTGAAAAGATCGAGTACACGGAAAAATTGACAAGAAAAAATAACTAAATAAATAAAAAATAAAAAGAAACGATCTTGAACTTGGACCAGATCGAGATACTTTTAGCAGTTCGTAATAGGGAAGTAAACTGAACAAGGAAGCAATGTTGAACCTAGTAATTACTAGGTGGATGACCATATTACGTAATAACATAGTGTTGAAATTATATTAACATATATTTTATACACACCCACGCAAGCACACACACGCACCCCCCCACACACACATATATATATATATATATATATATATATATACTTATAAAACGCAAATGACCTTGTAACAAGTGGTGTAACTCACTTTCCGGTTTACGACATCCGGTTGCGCATGCGCGCATAAACATTTACCCTTAACAACGTAAACAAATAAACACAAACCGCATTTTTTTGCAGATGTTGACCTGCACACTGAAATATTAACTTTATTATTTCGAAATTATTATTTAACATTGGAAGAGTGAGGATGTCTTGCAACTATTCTTTATTACAAATAAACTGTCGCTATTTTCTCACAACTAAACAACTTTATTTATCTTAAGAGTGTAAATAAAAAAGGTTCTAAGTTTATTAAAAATGGAGAAGTAAAAAAAAATGCGTTAAAATACCTTAAACGTAATACAGAAGTGAACGATGTAAAAAAAAACGCAAACAGTATTTACAATTGTTTATTTGGATAATTTAAACGCGAAAAAAAAACAAAAACAAATGAACAATTGGGACGATTAAAACCTATAAGTATGGCCAACCACTTACAATTTAGTAACTGTATTTTTTTTCAAAGATTATCAATTATAATAAACAGAACGACTCATAGAAATCTATTTATATTTTTTTCATTTTAATATAGTTTTATAAAAATGTTTCTGTTATGTAAAAAGAAAAACTATTTTCATTACATCACAAGTGTCACGCTCATACATGAATTCCTAAGCTAATATAAAATCTTAATCCAAAGGGTCAATGGTAGTCTAGTATATATATATATATATATATATATATATATATATATATATATATATATATATATATATATATATACTCGGGTTTTTTTTATTCAAAAGTAATGGACTAGTGAATTCAACGAGGTTGTTAGATAGTGCTCAATAAAAAGAGCTGATAAACTTGTTTATTGTTATATAAACCTGTTTACATCCCTCTTCTACAAACAACCACTTGTTTCAATCAAACAACAGATCTCATCAGCGAGCGACTTGACTATTCAAATGTTCAATGAACATTTCTATTTATATAACAATAAACAAGTATATATGTGAATATATATGTATATATATATATATATATATATATATATATATATATACATATATATTTAAATTGGTTGACATTAATAAACATGTTCAATAGAATTATAGACGATTAATGTTACAAAGTAATGGATAAAACAATTAATGAATTCATACTCTGAACAAGAAAAATGTGTAAAAAGTATAAAATATCTACGTCCATAAAGCATCTCTTTATAGATAAATTCTTCCTTAAAAAAGATGCTTCCTCTCTGGAAAACATGAAAAAAAAACAGACGAATTCTTTAAAGTTAAACGTAAGGGTGTACAAGTTCCATGTTCACATTGTTTAATATATTATTTTATGTATTTTCAAATTTCTACTCATTCAGCAATTCAATTTGTTGTGCCCAATTAAAAGATCTCAGATGGCATCGATGTAAATATTCATTATCTGGTTTCTAGTTTGTGGTTCAATATTTCATGGTTAATTAAATATTATAATTTATTAATATTTGATTTTCAATATCAGCGTTGTTTTCTTTCTGATTATAAATCTCCACTTAGGAATAAAAGACATTTGTCTATGTGTGCGTATGAGTTAACTTACTGGTTACTCCGAAACGGCTTTGTCGATTCTCAAGAAATTTCACACCTTAATAAATGAAAGTAATCTCTAATAGGTCTTCTATCAGAGTTTTTTTTTTAATATCGAAAATTTCTTATGGATTAATCACAATCTGGTCAAAAGAATACATAGTCTTATCTTGAACAATGTTGTCACGTTATAAAACCTATAAGAAAAACAGCATTGAAAAAGTTATATCACCACACAAGTAGAAAAGACGTGCGTATAAACTCAACAATAATTTTAGATAAGATGCGCGTTCTAAATGTATGTTTCTGTTTGAAAGACAACTAATTCATATTACTTGACTTTTGCATTTCGAACTTTTATATAACAATACTTTTTTTAAGAAATAGGTCCCTTACTATGCAAGTTGCACGAAGATGTATTATAAACTAATCACTGTTGAAATTGGTGTGAAATTCCCCTTTCGTGCAGCACTCTAGGTACTTAATTAGAGCAGACAATCAATCGACTTTGTTGAACAATTTACCCTTCCATCAATACCATTTGTAATATACACCATTCCGGGCAGCTTGATTAAACCGATGTCAAAACAAAACTATAATGTGTAATATTCACTAAATTTCTTTAAATTCCAGGCAACGTCGGGTACCTTTAGTCATATATATTGCAAGCACTTCTTACATGCATGCACTTATCCCATCGATTGAATTTTTAGGCGTCAATATTTTTAAAGAGCCTCGCATTGGAATACATAAGAATAAATCTTTATTCCCCTGAAGAAAAATAGAGGCTGCGATGTTATCTATTAATACCACATGTGTACCTTTCCTAACTCGACCAAGAAGTCGAACTGTAAACCGGAGAGATAATCCTGGCATAGCGATTCAAACGGATGTACGTAAAAGTACGGCATATATCTTTAATGCGAAAGAAAACAAAATCAGGAAAAATATAACAATTAGAAGGCATTGGCCGATTATGGTTGCATAATATATGGTAAAGAGTGTCGGCCAGCATGACGAAATGAGATAATAGCAAGCGCGCGGAAATGACTGCAGTTGTTCGGTGGCACTCATGCCTCTCAGTTCAACGGTGAATAGACCAAGTCTCAATAGATTTTGATTAGTTATGCATGGTAAAATAAGTATACACACCTCTTTCAAACATACTAACAAATATATGTAAGTACAATTATATATTTATGCACATATACCTGCCAAGCTCTCAATACGTATTTTTATATATCCTGGCTGGAGGTAGTTGCCTGTCTAGCCGCACTGATGAGCTGTGAAACAGCGAAACAGTACTGTATGTGGATGACTATATATATATATATATATATATATATATATATATATATAGATATAAAAATATAAATGAATATATGTGCACAATGTATATATGTATATAGATGTATGTGATACGTGTATATACATATAAGTGTGCGTCTGCGTTTAACAAAATAATTATACACACACATATCTAATATATATATATATATATGTATATATGTGTGTGTGGGGGGTGCGTGTGTCTGTGTCTGTGCATGTGTCCGGGTGAGTAATATACATACAGCATAACACACGCTCGAGCACACCGTCAAATACGCATGTATATATACACAAATACGCAAAACTTATATATATATATATATATATATAGAGAGAGAGAGAGAGAGAGAGAGAGAGAGAGAGAATTCAGTGCCTTTTGGCAGTCTTTTACATCGAATGAGATTACCATTTGTTTTAAAGCGTGAGGTTGGTTCCCCACTAAATTTCACAATTAAACCCAGTGTATCGCTTTATTGTAGGTAAATTTTAATTGGAAATTACTATGAAAGGCAGAAAATTGAAATTTGGTACGCTTGAACCGCATGATAGGATGCAGTATTTCTGGGATTTTCCTAGAATTTTAACAGATATTTTGAAAATTATAATAATTTTTCTATTTCTTGTAATTTTAAATGTGTATTACTTATTACAGGTCTATCAAAATCCCTTCAAAGGGTCGATTGGCAGCTAGTGAAAAGGCAAGTGGTGTTGTAGACATTGCAAAAGTTTATCTTTCGTAGATGTAGCCAAGGAGCTTGAAAGAGATCGAAGAACATTGTATTTGATACTTGAAAATCCAACCATCAAACCAAGGAAGGACAAAAACACAAGTGAGTCTGTTTCTGCTCCTGATGTTAGAAACAATCGTTGTCAACTTATCAAGCCGCCGGACAGCAACTGTGATGCTATATTTGTACAAGGCTAGAATACCTTACTTGTCTAGAAGGACCCGCTGCAATGTTATTAACAAAATTAAAATAAGCATTAAGCCCATAACAAGGCATATTTTAAACAAAAGTCATAAGGAGAAACGTGTGGCGCCGACTCAGAAATGTATATTCTTTTGAACGATTAGGCAAGAACAATCTATGATGGACCAGATATGGCGGCAAGTTACAAATCCTCCTTTATCCTATATTCTTCATCGATACCTTCATCAACAGGGAGGTCGATATGTAATGGTTTTTTTTTTCTGGAATAATCTGGGATGAACTAATTTGACCATTTCGAATCCCAAAAGGGGAAAACTTACAAGCCAGTCTTATAATTTATTTTTAAATGAAAATATGTAGCCAAGGCTTCGTGGCCTTCTATTGACGCATCACCGCTAATTGATTTTTATGCACGACAATAAGCCATCCCACTCAGTCAAGGCTACGACATCCTACCTTTAGTTGTGATTCATATATAAACCCAGTCGAGCATCAGTGCTCAATAATTAAGACGAAAGTTTATGTGAGGGGCTGTCCAATTTTGTCGAAGGATGGACTTCGGATGAAGATTTTGGAAGTTTCCTATAGCATCATGTCATTTCAAATCTGCCGATTGACAGCATCAGTAAGAAGAGCTTATTCAAAGTAATTTTGAAGCATGGGAATTGTGTTGATAAATAAATATTTCTTTAAACAAAATAATGCGAAATGCGTTCTTGTTTTTCGTTAATATTGTTACTGAATATGTTCACTATTTGGGGACGTGGCTCTGATGAACAGCGAGTGTTCTGCGCTGTATAACTGTAGCACTGCTGCTTTGTGTGTATTTCTTTTTCTTTAACCAAAGGCTTAGGGTGACCTAACCCTGACAAAACCCTCCAGAGAAGCTTAGGCCCTGTTAGTTGCGGCATACATGACCCAGCGACGTGTGGATTATGCTCTGTCGCCAAGGAACCTAAGTCCCAGTCATGGATCAAATTGCGCTGGGAGTGGAGAGGGTTCCCGTCAGCGGGGATGAAGGCAACCCTTCTAGAAGGAAAACCTGTTATGAAATGTTCAGCCATTGATCATCAAATGATGTTAACTTGCTCTTATTTTTATTCAATGTGGCTGATTTTAAGAGAGTTGGATTGGCTCGGTGCAATGTTTTCCCTTGCTATAAAATAGCGTCAAGCACGGGCATTAATTATGTACGCAATGGAGTACACATTTTACCATCAGTGTGTATCTAGATAATAAAATGGCTGGCTCTAGACTAAAACGGCAAACGAGCATTCAATGTGGATTAATACAAATATAAGCCTAAATAAAACAAGCATATGTTGCCAGAACAATATTGTGTCAACTGCGGACAGACATGCGGGACGTAGGCGGTTTAGAAGTAACCGTCCAGCACGTGCTTCTATTGGCGTTCATGCTGCTGTTCTAAAAAATGCCTGTTTGGCCTGGCTGAAACGCCGCTTTCCTGCAACTCGCCGCTGAGCTGTCTTCTTATATTAAGTGATAGCAATAATCGAGAAATGCCATCATATATATATATATATTGATGCCATCATATATATATATATATATATATATATATATATATATATATATATATATGTGTGTGTGTGGGTGGGTGTGGGTGTGTGCATATGAAGATGTATAAGAAAAATGAATACGAAAAGTATAAAAGTTCACAATTTTTCCTTATTCGTTTTCGGTGACGGGCAAGAATACAAAATGTTATTATAAAGAAATGTATATGATATTCTGACAAATCCTTCAGTCTTCATCAGTGTAGTTAACGCGAAATGCATGCACTGGGGAGGAGAAGAAATGAGGAGGATGGACGAGAAGCTATCCTTAATGAGAAGGTTCTCTGTAAATCTTAAATACATATACATATACGTACGCACATGCACACATGCACATAATACGTAAACACATATAAAAGAAACATCAAAATAAAACAGTAAATAAATATGAAATAACGTGTATTTAATCGTCTAATATTTTGAATTCCAACAATAGTATTTATTTAAAGAGAGAACAAAAATTCAATGGATATAAAAAGGTATAGGCAGATATGTTGTAAAATCATTTGTAAGTCAACTGCTATTTTTTTGTTCAAAAAAGAACGATTACGTCGCTTTCAAATTCAACTGTTATTCAAGGAAGATAGGAAACACTTCTTTTTATTTATTTTATACAAGAATATGTCCTTACACACACACACACACACACACACACACACACATGAGTAAAAAACCTTCTTTTGCTGAGGATAGATTTTCGCTCTTCATTTAGATTGCGTTTTCGAAAATAAGGGTTGCTGCCTGATGAGGTCTCTAGTTAGTAAATACTAGTAAACAGAAACATGCTCATGACTGTGTAGCAACAAACTACTGCTTATGTTAAGGCATATATATATATATGTATATACAAATGCGTGCATACCTGCGTATATATGCATACGTATATATGCATACATATATATGCATACATTTTGAAACAAGTTCGTATTGATTGAGATATACATTGATAGAAAACATTTCCCTTAAAAACATGTCCCTTAAAATCTAGAACTTGGTCGAATACTAAACGTCGACTTGTATCTGTAATTATGCTGTCTCAATAAAGTGGATATACTATTCTAGCGTTCGTTATACAAACTGTAAAGCGGGCACTGAATAACACCATAATTACTTTTATGATAAAAAGTAATGCCGTTATGTTATTCTAGTAATCGCTATTCCTCACACGGCGGAATTATACGAAACAATAGCAATAGAATTATACGAAACAATAACATTACTACAATATCCAATCAGTTTTCTTGTTTATGAAATTTAGAAAGGTCATTAAAAAAAAAAACTCTACTCGCACTCTTGAAATAGAAAAGTTATACGTCGGAGAACAAGATGATAGAGGAAAAGGGATCTAATTACCTGAAGTTATTAGATAGAAGTTATATACCAATGCGGTGTCAAAACATTGAAGTGATAGAGACCACGAGCTTAATGAGTAAAACGATCTGGATCAAAATCAGCAGACGATCGACCAAACGATTCTGAAGAGCATAGGAGTGTTTTTAGAAAATACTGTGATTGACAAGAGTACGCCTGCGAGAGTAATATAAACTAGAAGAACGAATAGGGCAAATACAGGTATGTTTCTTTATCTACACAAGAAATTATAAAATGAGCTCTCTGTCAATAACTCGGTGCCAGAATGTTCTCTTGTGACAAACGTAGTAATTTGTTTGAAATATCCAGTCAATAATCAAGATTATTCAACAACATTTAAGCAGCGATTTACTACGGTCTTCACTTTATGATCAATGTAATTAATAAGTGATTAATAAGTGATCATTTAGATAACGATTTGTTGCATAATGATGCATGAGCTAAGGGTGTCAAAGTCGCCTCGTTTGAAGAGAATGTGACATTTTGTTATATGTTCGACATAATACGCTCAAAAAGGTGTTCTGTTTCCCAATTTCGCGAATACAAATTCGTATGTTATAGTTCTTTCCTGAAGGCAATCGGATTTTGTCTCACCCTCTCCTTATGTAATATAGCAACTGACGCGTTTATATTTGCTACAGTCGCATAATAGATATGCAAATAATCAAACAGTGCTCGAGGTGACGTTACAGCTGTGGAAAAGAAGGGAATGAAAAAAGGACACAAGTGGACGGAAAGATACAGAAACATTCGTGGGCTTAAGAGGTCTGAAAAAAGCACCTACGGGCAAAAGAGGAAAGTTTTGCACGGTGGGCCATTTTTTTTTTAATCCGTGCCGAGACGGCAGGATTATGTAAAGTATATGACAGACGAAATGATTTAAGAGACTTTCACAACAAGAGGCAGAAGAGAAAACATGAATTACTGCATTTTGTTAACTAAAAAAGGTTGAGTCGAGTTATTTATTTGTTGTAATCCTTTTGGCTGTCTAGGACAAAATAAGATGGGTCCTAGTGTTAAAATGTAATGACACGGATGTAGAAAGTAATGACATTTACTAACAAAAAATGGGTTAAGATTGTTTTTTTTTACAAGGTGGGCACCACTTATCGAGACCAGGAAGCCACTCAGGGGTAAGGGTTATTGCATGTACAGTACATTAGTCTGGAGATTTAATAGTGTCTACTTAAGGGGGCGGCTCATCAGGAAATTGTTTACGTTGGACTTGAAGACATTCAGGCTGTAATCTGGTGGAACGCAGGCAGACGGAACAGAGTTCTGCAGGCGTGCAGTGCTAAAAAAGAAGATGTGTTCAGGAATCAACGTTTTGATTTAATCACAGATAAAGTGTGGGGAAAATTTTTGACAGTGGTTTCAGCTAGACAGGGGGTTTTCGTAAAAGATTGGCGAGGGGTCCAGAGATTGGAGCTCAGACGAGGACCTGCCATTGAAATAACGATAAAATAAAGATATGACCGAAACATCTCTGCTGTGGGAGAGAGTTTGCAGGGAAGGGAAAAAGGCATCCCCCACTAAGCCACGAAGTCCATTTTGTACCCTGTCAAGGCAGGATAGGTTGTTTTTATCAGCTCCTGTCCAGCAGTATTTCATCCTTGGACCTACTTGGCTTTTATATCGATAGAGAATTGCATCAGTAGTGAGATATCTTATGGGGCAGTCGAAGGATCCCACCATCATTCCAGCGACCTTGTAAAGAAAATGGTAAAATATATGCGTAAGCAGTAAAAATGCAGTCGCAAAAGTAATGCATTAACAATAAACATTGAGGAAAGCTGAGAGTAGACACCTTGGAGAGAAAAAAAGAATAGCACCGGTCTGTGAGTAAGTGATTTTATCTGTCCATACTATATTGTTTAATCTCGTACAATTCTGGGGGTATTATAGTTCGCTGTCAATATGTTCTTTAATGTTAAAGACAACGGTTCAGGTATTACGAATCGGTTATAATATTATGACGGATAGATTTCATTCTTACTTAATGCAGCTAAAGCTTGTGCTGGCGGAAATAAGAAGTGAGAGGACAACACTTAAAAAGAACACAATTATATTTTGGAAAAATACATCTTTGGCCATTTCAAGGAATGCTCGACTTCCAGCCGCGGATGCTAAATATCTTTATAATTAAAAAAATATATATTTAACCTAATTAGTTTTATAATAAAAAAAATACACACCAAATTCTTGGCACAGATTATGCTGAGTGACTAATAAATAATTCTTTTTATTTATACGTTTAAAAACAGGATGACGTTATTTATTTGTCGTTAGTTTGTTATTAGATTCATATCAATATAATACCGACCACATTAATAATTATATTAAAAGCCATCTTTACTTTCAAATCTATTGAAAAATACAATTGTGTGGAGGCCACGAAGACATTTGACATTAACTGTACTTTGCTTTTATCTTTAAACTAGCATTTCAGCCCGGCTTTGCCCGGGTGTTTTGAGGTGTACGCTTAGCAAAACAAAAAAAATTCAATTTTTTTGTAATTTGACCCCTATTATGACCCCTTAAAATTCATAGTTTCGGGCTCAAATCACTTTATTAAGTTAGATCCAGGTTCAAGGACCCTATATCTAAAATTTCAAGTGTCTAGACCCAAAATTGTCGGAGGAGTTTGGTAGAGTTCTTAAAAGTCAAATCGTTGAAATTTGACCCCTTAACAGCCAAATTTCTGGCTGATACCCGTCACATCGATTTTCCCAAATCTCAGTACCCGGTATTTCAAATTTCGAGTCTATAGACTAAAAATTGACAGAGTTATTGCGTAGGGAAATGTACACAGACAGACAGACACGTTTACTTTTATAGATATATAGATTAAAACTTTTGCATAGAAAACAAAACTCGCAGCGGTTGAACATAGGTTGTGGTATAAAAATTGGTACTCACTAAGCATTTAAGGTATTAACAATCCTCGGCCACAGAAACCGAAGAGGAAGATAACATATTAATTTGTTCATAAGCGAGGCGAATGTCGCCATAAGATATACGATAATGAATAAAATGTCCAGATGTAAGATTGTAACTAAGCCAAGAGAGACAGAGAAATATGGCAGTGAGTTAGGGGATTATAATAATTCAGTTTAGCCCTACGTAAGTGATATGTATAAGTAGTAAGTGTATGAAAACCGTGCTCCCGTCGGATAGGATATCTAATGATTGGTTGGTTGGTTGGTTGGTTGGTTAGTTTTATTTGTTTTACGGCATATCAACCCTTTTCGGGTTATTTGATGCCGAATCCAACGATTTTGAAGAATTTTTTTTATATAGAATATATTTGTTGTTTTCACGTCGGTTTCTATTTAACCCATAGTTGGAACCCTAACAGGATATACCACTCCGGGTCAGTGGACCTGGGAGCAATGGTAAATAAAGGGTGGCTCCACACTCCCCAAAGCCCACAAGCTGGGGCCTCACTACTGGATATAGTTTAAGGTCATATCCAGGATCCCTATTGAGGGACTTTAACCCTCTGCAGGGAGGCAGTCGGCGTATTCTAATGCCCCACCGACAGGGCCGAAATCTGATGAAAATTAATAAGAAAGGTTAAACCCAGTACTGGAATATTACAAAAACGAGGCAATGCAATAATTGCTGCATATTATCTAGGTATCCGATTATGTCGAAATCGCCGATAATGCGTCTCGCATTTTTGTCAGGTCTAAAACAAAACTTTTGGAATAATATCGCCAAACCGGATATACGAAGTCAAGAGTCTAAAAATGCTTCGCAATTATCTCGAATAATCTCGTCAAAAGTGGATGAGAAATAAAGAAAGAAATAATGACCGTAGACTATACAAAGGTTTATAACAAGTGCCACCTCTAATAATTTCCTCATATTAAGCTGAATAGCTTAAAACAGACTAAGCCGTAGAACCAAGCAAAGCAGTAGTGGTAACTTTTTGGTCAATACTTTAGAGGTGTGGTTTTAATCAAAAATAACTATTTGAGCGATCGCCACTCCATAAAACATTTATGCAGAGTTATATTAATGTCCTGACTGATAGGATGCGTACCAGAAATTTGGAGAATTGTGTAAAACCAAGAAAAGAATTAAATAAGGATTCACACGAGAAGATATAATTTATAAACGAAACTTGCAATACAATTAACATGATAACATATTTATTATGAAAACTGTTAATAAGAAATACACTTATTACGAAAATAAAAGATAAGCCTTTTCAGTTTTTTTTTAACTTACAAACGCAGGACGAATAGATATCAACGAATGGTCAACAGAACTCGGATTTTATCTTGCTTAAATTGAACTAAGTTTGAAATATATTGTAAACATTCGAAACTTATATATTGATTTACATAGGTGAATAATTTCGACACTGATTAAAGAAAATATTTTAAAATACAAAAAGGTAACATTTTCACTATTTGCACTGTATACTGTTTTTTTCTACTTTGAATGTATTAAATGTTGTCTTAAAATATTGAGGCATCCTGTAGGTTTTGTGACAAGATCAAAATGTAGTAGCAGTTCCGGCAGATACTGCGTGCAAAGACAATATGTGGGGGCGAACCAACATAATTGACCTTGGTCAATGTAGGGGCATACCAATTGTCACTATACAGCTCCCCTACTCTCTGGGGAGCTGGCCCCCATTTTCCCTTCACTCCTCACATTGAAAATCGGCCTTGTGTCAAATTTGCTCGGGGGGGGGGGGATGGAAATAAACACCCTGCGGCTCGGGTGACAAGATCAAAGTGTAGTATCTGTTTTGGCAGATACTGCAAGCAAAGACCTTATGTGGGGCGACACCCCACATATAAGACCTTGGTCAATGTAGGGGCAACCCTTCATACGAATTGTCACTATCCAGCTACCCTACTCCCTTGGAAGTTGGTCTCCATTTCCCCTTCACTTCTCACATTAAAAATCGGCCTTGTGCCTAATTTGCTCGGTGGGGGAGCAAATAAATACCAACCCTGTGGCTCGGGTTACACGATCGAAGTGTAGTAACTGTACCGGCGGATACTGCAAGCAAAGGCCATATATGGGAGAAACCCCACATATAAGCCACTGGTCAATGCAGGGCAAGCCTTAATACCAATTGTCACTATCCAGCTCCCCTACTTCTCGGGTATTTGGTCTCCATTTCCCGTTCACTCCTCACATTAAAAATCGGTCTTGTACCTTATTTGCTTGTAGGGGTGCAAATAAATACCAACCTTACATATAAGACTTGTCACTATCCAGCTCCCCTACTCCCCGGAAAGCTGGTCCCCATTTTCCCCGCCACTCTTCACATTAACAACCGGCCTTGTGCCTAATTTGATCAGTGGCGAAGCAAATATATACCGGAAATACATTGAACTCCTTTATTTATCAAACAAATAATCGAATAAATAAAGGAACACATTTCTGACCGACGGAAATTAAACTTGAAATGTTGAACAAACTGTGGACTAAAAATGTAATTTTTTGTTTATCTTTTTTTGTGTGTGTGTGAATTCTGAGTATTTTTCTTTTATTTCTTAATGTTAACATCTCGAGGCAGGTTTTAGTAAGAACTTGTAAATAAGT
>NC_136493.1:18505650-18615650 GCF_053919585.1 Euprymna scolopes
TATATATATATATATTCTAAAGTATATATATTCTTAAGTATATATATATATTTTATTAAATATATATATATATATTCTTAATTATATGTATATATATTCTAAAGTATATATTTTCTAAAATATATATCTATATATTCTAAAGTATATATATATATATATACATTCTAACGTATATATATATATATATATATATATATATATTCTAAAGTATATGTATTATATATATATATTCTAAAGTACATATATATATATATATTCTAAAGTATATATATATATATTCTAAAGTATGTATATATATATATACATATATATATATATATATATATATATATATATGTATATATATATTTCTAAAGTATCTCGGAATAAAAATTTATAAAACTAAAAGAATGCAGTATAAATTCCCGGAAAGAAAGAGATAAATGTTACCTCTCCTAGACTAAGCACCTGCATAATCCGACATCTAAAATTCATAATTTCAAAAGATAATCCATTTATATACGATTCAAAACAAAAAAAAAACTTTACTGACAATGGTATGTAGACATAGATTTAGCACTCTAGATATATATAAGCGCATCAACAGTGCATTACGAAAGTAAAACACTCTTAATTGTTTTTAATCAGTTGTGTTTCCTGTAACTATTAGTTTCATAAAATGCTATAACATTTGAGATGCATCTAAGAGTCGTAGACTTTCCAGAAATGTTTCTACAGGGAATAATTGATACCAATATTAAATGCGAAATAAAATATAACACTATTTTTATGAGGTTCTCTTAATAATTTTTAAATACACATGCGCAAAGAATTTGAATGGAATTGAAATGCGCGTCTAGGTTACCTGGTATAATAAAACTTCCCGTCAGATCTACGCTGCCTGGTTGAGAGGAAACCGTAATAAGCGGTTTCTGAAGCTATTAAAAATAGAAAATGTAATTAACAAAATTTTATGTATCTGTCTTTGTATTAAACTGCCTGGCTTTCTTTCTACTTTTATTTCTCTCTTTTCTGTGTCTTTCGCTATCTCACTCGGTATATATATATATATATATATATATATATATATATATATATATATATATATATATATATATAGTAATTTATAAAATATATATGGCGATTAAGCTACACTGAATATTCTGCGTTTATTCCAACTATAGGATTCGTCAGGCTTATGCGCGAATTCTGTCGTTGCTTCTTGTTTTTATATATGTTGAGGATTTCTAGTTGGCCAATCTGCTTTCTAGTATCAACCGCGCCCCTTTCTATCAGCCAATGGGCATGCATTTTATCAAACAAAGGATCTGTTTTAGAACTAGGTTAGTGGTTTTAGGTGGCCGTTCTCCTTTTTTTATACATATAAATATACCTATGTGTACACAATAATTCACATATATATATACATATATACATATATATACATATATATATATACACACATATATGTGTATGATCGTTTATGTATATTCATGTTTATTTAATTTATTTATTTGTTTGTTTTCTATTGTTATTGTTAGTTTTAAAGCTATTTTGTATCGCTATCCTAGAGTAAGTTTTATTTTGTGAACACAGTTGTTTGCTATTTCCCGCCCACAGTTTAATGGATTTTGAGGTTCTTTAAAGTACAGGACAGAAAATTTTTCATGGAGGCATAATTTACATTGGTCGTCTAAATGTCTGCATGTGGTAGCTTGTCTCATTATTTTCCATTCGACTACCGGCGAATGTCCGTTTTCTTTGAGTTCCCAGTATTTATTCGCTAGTGTTGTTTTTTTACGGTGTTTTTTTTATTTTTGAATGTGTTTTTGTGGTCATAGTATCGGGTTTTGAAATCTAAGGAAGTCATGCCTATGTAATATTTCTTGTTATTCGGATTTTCTTTCGCAAATATTGTTGCTTGATAAGCTACGCTTTTTGTTAGACATTTATTTTGGACTGCGCAAAGTGTGCGTTGTCTACAGTTGCATTTATCTTGTTCGTTATTAGTATTTTTATTTATGGTATGGTTGTTCTTGTCCGGGGTTGGTTTGTTATTATTATTATTATCATTATTATTATTATTATTATTATTATTATTATTTCTGCTAGTGTGGGTTTTATTTCTCTCATGGTGTCTACTTTTTTATTGTCTATTTTGTTGTTGTTTACACTGTTTTCATTTAGTATTTTGTTATTATGTGCCTTAATTACCATCTCTAAATTTTCGCAAAACCTGTAAGGTAACTTCAAGGTATTTTTATTGAAGATTTTGTGTAAGGGGTTGGTTGCGGGAAAGTGTTTTTGTATAAGGTCTAGAAATGTCTTGCCAAGTTTTGTTTTTAACATTTGATTGTATGGCCCCATACAACTTCATGTTAAAAACAAAACTTGGCAAGAAATTATCTTTATTTTAATTTATTTTTTATTTATTTTTATTTTCATTTAATTTTATTTATTTTTGTTTTGTTTAATTTACCTTAACCTTTTTAGTACCAATGTTCCTTAAATGGAACATAGTTTTCAACATAATATAGAAATTGTAATTTTGCTTTAAATATAACTATAAGAATAATTTATAAAAGTTTTCATAAATCTGGAGTAAAATGAAGCTACTTTAATAGAAATTACTTATAAAAATTGAATTTAAAGCAAAATTACAATTTCTATAGTATGTTGAAAACTATGTTCCATTTAAGGAACATTGGAACAAAAAAGGTTAATGTAATTTTAAGTCAATTCCTGCGTAGTTTCAGAGTTATTGTCTAGTTTCAATATGTGTTGTGAAAAAAAAGCGTAAAGCATAGATTCGCTTTTGGATATACGTATTAATGTGTATGTGTGAATGGCGGTGTCTGTGTATGGGTGTGTTGTATGTGTGTTGCATGTGTGTGTGGCACCGGTCAGTACTTAGTACTTAGGTTCTTAACTTACAGACTCCAAGACAAGTAAACTAAATTCTCAAGTACCTTATGCCATAAAACCAAGAGTTAGGTTGGAGGGGGAAGGGGAATAGAAAAAAGATGTTTATTATCTTCAAAAGACCTCACTCATCCTTTTTACGCTTTTTATGACTCCCACCCAGGTTGCATGCTAACTTGATAAACGAAATAGGAAAATGTATTTGGTGGAAATATCACTTTCGACGGTAATTCTTGGCCTGAAGACGTAATCCCCCAACATGTGTGATTACAGAAACATGTATGCACATATGTAGCCATTAATGTTTGTATAAATAAAATTAATATACCTGCTCTCTTCACTCATTGAGCACTATTTTGGTAGACACATGTTGTTTCATTGGATGCATTTCTAGGAAACTAAACTCTACTGGTTATATATATATATATATATATATATATATATATATATATATATATATATATATATATATATGCGTGTGTGTGTCGGTGTCGAGGACAATATTAAAACGTTCGGTCTCTGATAAAATTCGGAGTAACTCGTTTGCTAATCCAAGTAAATATAAATATCTAGCAGAATATATGAACAGGCATTGCCTGTTTGACGCAGCCCTCCTCCCCGTCGTAAGAAAATTAAACTACGGTTGTTGTTAGTGCTCAGTCACCAATCTCTTTATGCCAAGAACAACTTTCGATATTTCTCTTTCAACCCCCGATGTTAAAAGGCTTTCGGAGTAGACTCTCTTACCTTGCATGCTAAGATCTCTTTTCAGAATAGACACCCTCAACCATCAAAAAGTACTTATCTCTGCAAAATTTAAATAGAATTTCCATTATCAGCATAGTTGAAAACCTTCAAAAATTGTATTGTTTAAGAAAATTATAAAGGTGGAGCTTATGTAAAAGTTTAACAACAAATATAAACAAAGTTATTGATTACTGAATAGAGTGACGCTAATCTGTTTATATGGTTTACTATTTTTCTAGCAGGATGGTAATCTCTAGAGAGCAATGACAATCGGTTAATATGTTTAAGCTTATTGTTTTTTCGCAACGCCAATTGCATTATGTGTGTAATTTCGTTTATTTTTAAAGAACGATTGCAATCTGTAGAGTGCGACGCCAACCGGTTAATATGTTTTTTTTTGTTGCCTTTTTAGTGTGATTGTAATATGACCAGAACGACAGCAATCGGTTAATATATTTTGTTTATACAGTTTTTTTCTACGCTTTTCTTCTGTAGAGAGCGACGTCATCATGTATAATTTCTGGAGCCTTCGTTTATTTTTTAAAGTGGCGGATTCTGGAATATGCGAATTGGCAGGTATACGACGATAACAATGGCGGAATTTGTAGAAGGGATAATTTATAATTTTTGAATCGGAAAATGGAAAACTTATCTCATGTGTCTATATTTAATAACCAGTTTAAATTTAACCCGGTCTCAACTTTTACCGGGGGGAGCATTAAATATTGAGAAAGAGAAATATGAATTCTTCATCTGTAGATGTGGTGAATACGCATGCGTTGTTCATTGACTATAATGTGGTATTTTATTATCACGAGTAAATATGGCAGAAATCGTGGCCGTAAGCTACACAAGGTAGTGGCTGTCAGGGTAGATCTATTGAATTTGTATGTGGTGTCTTCTTGCAAACTTACGTACTTTGGTTCAAAAGGGAGTATCTGTAATCAAAATATTATATATGGATATTAAAAAACTACATCCACAAATAACCTCTGTTTGTTTTCTGCAAAACTCTATAAGCCTTACTCCGTCCCTGTCCTGCACATTGAAAAATATTACTTTCCGTCATGATATTATCATTTATTCATAATCTACTATTCCAACGTGTCATTACTTTGTCACAGTTTACTGTTTATAAATATAAATATAGAATGAGAAGTGATATGAACGTGTTGAGCAACATATGGAGGCATATTAGTATAAACATATATGACAGACACTTTTAAGCTGACAGGATAAACTAATGATTACGTTATATATTATTGTCATGGTTCACGGATTCATGAACATGCTATATCGCATCGTCGACTATTTATATAATAATTATCAAATCGTATTTATTTGGAGTTTGACTGGCCCGATTTTTTCGCTATAAGTTGACAGTCATATTATGTAAACAGAATACAAGTACGCTCTCGTAGAATGCAATCGCTTGATTCAAAAAAAATATATTAATTTTATCATAGTTCATGATTCATTATTCGTAGAAATTCTTTATTTATTTCGCTCTTATGAGATTAAGCTTTACCTGATTTTATTTTAAAAGATAATATTTTCTTTTGTTGAAAGTTTAAATAGTAGCCCAAATGAGTGTCCGATATTCAAACTACTCTGTCTAATATTCAACATTTTGGTTTCAATTTTCTAATCGAAACTCATGACGTTCCAATATTTTTCATAGTCAACACGGGGGCTTGCTTTTTCTTTCTTTCACTAATGATTTGTAAAGTGCTAGTTTGACGCTGCTATTGTCATTCACAATGTTCTGTATTGTCTTTCCTTCGTGAAATAGTGTATAAATGCATCTAGCTTGATTAAACTAAATTTATTTTAAACTGTATTGTAGAACTGTATACAACCCAGTATCGGTTTTGTTTTTTACTGAAAAGATAGTTAAGCACGAATGTCTTTATTAAATGGGTGTATAGACCGTTGCCTTGGCATCCATTCCAAACTACTTTGACGGCAAACATCTGTTTCGCCAAGTATGAACTATTGATTACCTTCGCATGGATTGATTATTTCCTATGTAAAAAAGTGCAATCATTGTGCTGTTTTACAAGTACATTAATCGAATCATATCTGATGAACTTTTCGCACTTGCGTCTCCTCTCGAGGTACATATTCCCGACTTACCCGTCAAGAAGTAAAATAACACTGTTTTCCTCTTGAGGTCACTAGATGTAAGAAAGCTTTCCAGTCTAATAAACTTTCCTCTCGAACTGCTACAATTTAAGGTTAAACCTTTGCGTCATTATTCCAATATATCTCTCTGTTTAACTTCCTAAATTTCCTCGTTAGTATGAACTTAAATGGTGCTGTCAAGCGGGGTATAAGCAACTCTATTATAAATAATTCTACTTATAAAACTGTGAATATTTATTAGTTCAACATAAACATAACGGAGTTTGACAAAACATACCAGCAGGTCCAAACATTGTAATAATATCACCAAAATATGTTATTCATAGATTCATGATTGCTTTATTTTTTTTAATTAAAGTTAGATTTTCGGGGAGAAAAAAGTTCGTGATTTTCACATGAGAAAATATAGAGTTGTCAACCCGAAATAATCTGTGTTTTATCACTGTAAATTAATCTACCATGTCCTTTCTATGATTTTTTGAATGATTCATTTTACTTAGAATTGTAAGTGCGTGGAAACTATCTATCATGTTAACGAGAAAGTTCTTGTAGTTTTCAACTTTTAAAGTCGGATAGAAATCTCGGCAACCAAACATTTATTGATCCAAATAAGCACCTTCAGAATCAACACACTTCAACCAACGCAAAGCAAGGGCACTTATACCAGCAACGTAAAATTATACATTCTAGGGCGATGAACTCGCTGAAAGAGGTTCGGATAACGTTTAATCTTTTAAAGCATTTCTGGCGCAGAACGTTGCCAAAATTCTTTGCAAAGTGGTAGGCGGTATGTGACAAGTCTAGAGGGTATTCCAGATATGGCTGAGCTTTGTAACCCAGTCCGTTAA
Organism: Euprymna scolopes; assembly: GCF_053919585.1. Taxonomy (NCBI): domain Eukaryota; kingdom Metazoa; phylum Mollusca; class Cephalopoda; order Sepiida; family Sepiolidae; genus Euprymna; species Euprymna scolopes. Next base: position 18,512,292 of record NC_136493.1, read on the forward strand.
ATGTATGCATAGTTTGTTTAACAACGTGCTTTTTGGCATTGTTTGAAAGCTGAAGTAAGCATTTTTATTAATAATACTGAGTGTTGTTGTCGAAGTTTCTGACGCATTCCATTTATTTATCGACATCACTTTTCAACGGTAATAGTTATTCTTGCATTCAAAAATCTTTTATAAAGTAGATCGGTCGCAGACCACAAAAACACAGCATGATTTTCTTCTGGTGCATGTCTGGCTTGGAGAAATGTTGTGGAGCTTTGTCTGCGTCTAACCACTAAGTTTCGTGTAAGCGATTATTGTAAAGAACCCACTTTTTATAAGAAGTCAGACTTCGATCGAGAAACTGGTTAATCATGTTTAGTTTAAGAAGGGAAAATGACACTTCATGACGGCGTTTCTTTTGGCTGAGGCACTCATGAATCAAGTATTGCTTTTCTTTTCAGTATCTCTCAAGTGGTTGTATATCGTCGTATACATCACGTCTAATTTAGAAACAAGTTGGCGAACAGCTTTGCATGGATTGATTTCGACTGAGGCTATTAATTGGGCGTTGCCAACATCCGATGGCCGATCACTATGCGTATTATGTTAAATACTCTCGTCGTCGCATCGACATTTCTTATACAACCATTGTCCTGCACGTTCAGTAGAATGTTCTGGACCAGACACTTACTTGATATCGCAGACTGATTCAACAACAGTTCGGCGTAGCTTTAATTGAAATAAGAAAATTGTGCGAATTAACCTTTTTTTATATTTGTATTTAATATTTAATTTATTATATTAAACATTTTGATAAGAAGACATAATTTTTTATAAAACAATTTTAATTTTAATGATTAGATAAAGTAAAATGTTTTTTGGAGTAATATATAAAGTAAGCGAATTACAAAAATGTTCACAAATATGTCATTTGGAATCAAAATTTTAAGAACATTCTTCTTAAACTAATATGAAGGAAGATATCGCTAGAATTTTCGAAAATATTCTGGGTTGTCAGGAAAACACCACTGTACAAATTTGCGAATACACATGCCTAAGCAAAGTTCAATTTCTAATTCAAGCCCTTTTTTTCAATTAAAGGAGCAAGAACCAAGGTTTCATTAAAAAAAAACAAAAGAAAAACGTTTTAAACTTCGGACTTTACAGGTAAATTTCTAAAAAACAGTACTTTCTTTCGTTTTAAATTTGAATATATTATTTATTGACCTTTTCTCTTCAATTTGTGATATATAATACTTTGGTGAGTAAATTAATTATTTACTTTTTAATAGACATTTCAAAATACGAGGTGTAAATTATTCGACCCCCTGTCTTTCCAAGCTTATAACTACTCGAAAATTGTAATTCAAGCCCTAACTTTTTTCAATTAAAGGAGCAAGGACCATGGTTTCATACATAAACAAAAACAAAAGAGAAAATAAATAACGTGGTTCAAAAGAAAGGTTTTAACCTTTAAACTTTACAGGTAAATTTCTAAAAAAACACTCCTTTTTTGTTTTAAATTTGAACATATTATTTATTGACCTTTTCTCTTCAATTTGTGATATATAAAACCTTGGTGAGTAAATTACTTATTCACTTTTTAATAAACACTTGAAAATGGGGGGGTGCGTGAATTTAAAAAAAAAGTGTCTAAAAATTATATTCAGTTTATTGGAAAGAGCATAAAATTTCGCATTGCTCCTGAAAATATCGTAAAAATAGAATCAATAGAAAAAAATTGATAGATTTTTAATGTTTAAAAATTGCAAAATATTGAGTTCGTAAAATTCATTACTGGTTAAAAAAGATTTCTATTACTTTTAAAAGAGCTTTAATAGTTTATTTTGGAAGTATAATCCAAAAAGAAAATAAACAACACACTTTTAAAAGAGAAATTACGAGTTTTTTTTTTATATTTTATTCGCAGTTTCGAGATAGGGGTGTTAAAAATTCCTACAAAAATTCTGATATACCTATTGCTACGCACACAAAATACAGTGCATTCAAAAAGAAAACTGCGAGCATGCGTAAATCGAGATTGAAAAAATTCAAACACAGCGCAAAGAAGACTATGATTGATAAATATCAGTTTATTATAAACACTCATAATTAAATATTGAAATATAATTTTTAAAAGTAATTAATATGATTAAAAATATGACGGCTTCTATTTCCAGATTTCTATGTTGGCGCTAACTTTTATCACCGGCATCTGCGACCGTATAGAAAATTCAATTGATTTTACTAGGAATCGTTTCTTTAATCAATTCGTGGTACTTTCCAATCAGGCTATGATTTAATAGTTTTGATTTAAATAAATACAGCGCCGCAATTTATGTTGCGTTACAAATTTCACTGAAAACAAAAGTAGGCACGGCCAAAACGAAAGGAGGAAGTAAGTATTTTTGACGAAGTTTCTCTTTAAAATCGACAAGAATTCGAGTAACTATTCAATCAATACAACAATTTCACTGCTTTTAATTGAAGAATGGTCTTTGTATCAGACTTATTTTTTCATAATTAATATTTTTGTAAATTTTTTTGCCAACAAACCCCCTTTTTATTTAGGATTACACATATGTTTACAATAATCAGAAGAAACTGAATCAAATTTATTGTGTCGTTTGATGGGTGTTAATAAAATAAATAAAAACACTACAGTGCACGTATAAAGATTTTAGGTTGGAAATCCGAATTTAATATTTGTTTAATTTTTCACCATTTGCTTTTTGTAAGATGTTATTGTGATGTATATTAATTTATTGACATCTCAAACCTTAAATAAGTATGTATTTGGTAGGAAATGGACACTGAGTAGTAAATATGTATTACTGGGTCAAAATGAGGGTTATTCTCTTAATGGTTAATGTCATTTATAAGTGAGGCAGGAAATAATTAAGTTGCATTATTGTACATTCGTTTCAGATATTTTTGGAAGCAAAAAATATACTATGCTTACATCATCTCCGAGGCGACGTGATCATCCAAATGTGTTTTGATATATTTGCGGGGAATATACTTTGCAGGTCACTAGGAAAGAGATCAGTTTATTTGTGAAGTGTACATATCTTGCTTATTTGAATAATTCTGCTGATCAACATAAGGCATGGACACCATATATTGTATGCTGCCATTTCTTAGTACTGGAGTTTATTCTCAATGATAACTTAATAATCTAACTACAGATCTTAACCTTACCAAAGATGCTTTTGAACTTTTAGCTTCAAGACTCCAAGAAAAAAAACTAATGCAGCCTGGAACTCTAATAACTGTCTCTGGAAAACGCCATATTTAGTTACTGCCATTCTTCATGCAGGAACACGACAGACAACGACTTTACCGGTCTGTTGGGCAGCTTGGTGTTGAGCAGTATTATTTTTAAGATTGGCGCCTTTATATATACAGTTCCAAGAAAGATGTGTTCTTCACAATGGCAACTCATATGAATCCGTTTTGCTCGACTATTCAACGTCACCACCAAAGGAAGTTATTAAAGCGAATTTGTTTTGGAATGTATTACATGTGTCGATTTGAAAATGGTTGGGCATCTTCTCGGGGTACAACGTAGCGTCAACAATTTTTCTCGGTTCTTGTGTTTGTCGGATATCTGGCCAACAACACAGCATTACATAAATAGGATTGGCCTGTGCGCAGTGAATTGATGTCTTACTCTTTTAATGTTCTAACTTCTTATTTGGGGAAGCGTTCTGAAATTGTGCAGCTCTTTGTCACACAAAAGTTTGTGGCAGGAAACGGTTTTTTTAAGCTTCTTGAGAGAGATAGAGACTATTTAAAAGAGTTGCATAATATTTCAAGGCTAAACTATGCCAAAATTAAAAGGTGGCTTTTTTATATACTTCGGATTCGAAACGTAATGAATGACACACATCTCTGTTATGTTATGAATTCTGCAGAATTGCGTGCCTGGACGGCATCTATCACTGCAGTTAATGTAAAAATTGAGACGTCAAACAACAAAGAGCTCGTTTAAAAATACATAATACATGTGACGATTAAGGGAAGCGTTTCCATGAAGACATAAACGACATGAGATTTCGCGTGCAAGGTCGTTCGGATGCCACCAGGTTTGCAGACTACTGTCTGCCTATCAGGCGCAATTATTTCGGAGCTTCCTGATCTCGAAAAATAGTAAGTTATGGGTGATGACATCTATGTTAAGCAGTTATTACAACTTCAAGTTTTTATTTTGAATATATTCGTGCGATTTCATAAGTAACATGAACATATTGTTTCTTCGATTGTCTGTATTTATCATAGCTACCAGCTTCTTACAGAAAGGGTTACATCATAGCAGGAAAAAAAAACTAAGTATGATAGAAAAATAGTGACAACACTTCTGGAATAAGCGCCCAAAAATTATGTAAAAACATTCGAAAGATCTTAGGCATTATTAAATCTTTTGTTGGGTAATGTTTTATTAATATCAAATATGATAAAAGGTGCGTTTGTAAACCTTAAGGAAAAATGCCCGAAATATAATTATTTTCTTGTTCTTAAACTATTTCGCTGATAATGAAGACAAACAGACAAACACAATATATATATATATATATATATATATATATACATATATACATATATATATGTGTGTGTGTGTGGCAGCATTATTTAATATATATATGTACATATATATATATATATATATATTATATGGGTGTGTGTGTTTGTGTGTGTGTATGGCTGAAATGACGCAAACATGCGCGCAACTAGCAGCATATGGCGGACGGTCACTTCTATAAACCTTCTATAGTCCAGCACATTCAGTAATGACGAGTTCCAAGCCCTGGTGCCCTGAACACCTACCAGGTCAGACCCTGGAAGTTCCAGAGCCTTATTGCTATCCATGCCCATATCTGCACCACTCCTCATTGAATGTCCGTTTGTCGTTTCAGGCAAAAACCAGCCATTTTGTTATCGAGATACACACTGCAAAATATGTATTCCATTGCATATCAAGTAATGTATGTGTATGTATATGCATATATTTATGTACATATATACATACACATAATACATAAAACACACACGCACATCTACATATATATATATATATATATATATATATATATACATATTAATTAAGCATCAATTCTTAATTAAATGAATCAAATCTGCTCAATAATATTTAGGATCTATATTCAAACTAGTGCTTATTAAAAAAAAAACGAATTCAGATTATCGTTTTACTTACATCAACTTAAAATTTACAACCAGCAGATAGAGATCTTAATCATTTAAATCAATGGTTTGGTGTCTAAATATTAGATAAAAGATGTTTCCTTGAAGAAAATTTACTTTTTTATAAATGATTAATAGAAGGTGTAAAAAATGCCATTATAATACTGAATTTATTTTTACTGTTATTTATTGCAGTCTATCTTTTTGCCGGTAAATATCTATATGTACATTAACAGGCAGGGGGCGCCCGGCTTAGCCCGGTCATAAAATCCGTTTTAATATGGTATTTTAATTTGTCCAGGTTTCGTATACGTTAGTCACGTCAAGATGTCAAAAGTAAAAAGAAAATATTTGGGTATTGTCAGCTAGAATCTAAATCGAAAGCAAAACTGTAGCATATGAACTGATTAAAAATGTAAAATGTTAAATAACCGAAGGTGTATGTAGTAAATATATAATGACATTTACATTTATTTCCCATTTTGCCCCCTTTAAAACTATTTAAACCAGCTAAAGATCCCTAAAAGATCGGTCCGTGAAAACTCCAACCATTAGATGATCCAAACGAGCTCTGCGACTTTAAGTTTTGGACGAGATAGAATTTGAAAATATGGAGACAGACATACAGTCATAAAAACGTCTGTGCATTAGACTTGCGAAGGTGGGCTTCCGACTTTGCCCGGGCGAAAATTACGCTTAAATATTTTAATTTAATTTGTCCAGATTTCGTGTATATTATTATAGAATCATGATTTCCAAAATTAAAAATATTTTTGTAGTTGTCAGTTCAAATCAAAACCGAAACTAGCATTCAAAGCTTGTGATATTAAAACTATACCCACGTGATAAACACAATTTAAAAAGTCAACTGAGATGAATGTACGAAATGTATAATTATTGTTTTTAAATTTTGATTCATTTTTGTCCACGTCAAAACTAATTCAACCGGCTTAAAATCCAGAAATAAACAGTCTGTAAAAATCTAATTATTTACGGCCCCTATTGCCGCACTACGCTTTTTAGTTTCGGAGTTGATAGAGTTCGAAGCTGAGAAAGTTTGAAAATATAGAGACAGACGGACAGAGATATAACCTTTTTATGTATTTGACTCTTAAATATAATGTTGTAAGTTGTCCACATTTCGAATATATTATTATGGAGTCATGATTTTCAAAGTTACAAAACAGTATTTGGGTGCCATCAGCTAGAATCGAGACTGTAGCATTCAAAGCTGGCGACGTTACCACTGTACCAAACTTACACGCATATGAACTGATAAAAAAAAAAAAATTAAAATAAGATAAATGTACAAAATGTACAACGATTAAAAAAAATGTTTTATTTTTCACCTCTTAAAAACTTATTTTAATCATTTAACAACCTAGACAAGAAGTGTCCGTAAAAAAAACGAATCATTTGAGTGCCCCCAGAGCTGCTCCGACACTTTTAATTTCGGAGGAGATAGAATTTAGAAATATTAAGACACAGAGACAGATATACAAGCGGGCGGACGGACAAACATACATACATACATAGTGCCTTATATATATATGTGTGTATATATATATGCGTGTATATATATATGTATATATATGTGTGCTTATATATACATATATATATGTATATATGTATATATATAGAATATATATATATATATATATATATATATATATATATATATACATATATATATTGGAGTACTTATTATAATTCATGTATTAATCATGTAATAAATATTTTTGTAATTCTTCTCGGTATTTTGTACGCATGATCTTTTCTCTATTTTCTCAGCATTTTCCCTTTTCTTTCAACTTCCTTGTTTTCTCTCTACTACAAACGAACCTATTTTCTACTTTGTCTCTCATCTTGTATGCAGACATAATTGTTAAGATGTTTTTCAATTGTAGTGCATTAGTTTTACAGCAGTCGCTATGTTATTCTTAGCAAACTACATGGAAAGATATATTTGATTTTGATTAACGTGAATACAGTATTACTGCTTATTCGATGTTTTTGTTTGACATCTGTAAACAGAGATATCAGCTTAAATTTGATTTGATTTGATTAATAGTTTTAATATTATTGCAAATCCAAAATAAGGAAATCAATCTTTATAAAAAAGACGAGAGATTTTATGAAGAGTAAACAAGATTCACTAGAAACACCTATCAAATATGATGAAATAAGCAGAGCTTATTGAAATTGATGTCACTTTATTACAGCCTATTTAACACAATTATCCGAAAAATGTTTTCAAAACACTAGTATTCTAATATGTTTCACTAGTTGGACACGTTTACTGGCGTTTCTTTAGAAGATAAAAACATATATGCAAAAAATAGTGTAATGTCTTTCTTATTTTTCTTTGTGTTTTATTGTTTAAAACTTATTATGTTTACTTCCCCGGATTTAAGTAAATATTTTTTAAATTAAGATTTGTACCATGCAAAACCAGTTTTAGAAAAATCGGTACGATTTTACAAATGTTTATAGCAAGACTCCTTATCTAAACGAATTCTCTCACATGATTTAATATCAATAAATCTGAGTTTGTATTAATTTATTTGATAGATAATGCGATATTGTTGAGTTTTCTGACGATTGTAGAGAGTGAGTAGGATTAGGGTTAGGGTAAATAGTTTGGTATCACATTTTCAGAAGGTTTTCTAAAAAGTCAAAGACGCATAATAATTGCGCAGTTTCATTAACCTAAAATGCCTTTTAAACAAACACCATAGGGCAGCCAAGAAAAATCATCTGTGCATGTTCTGTAGGATGTACAGCTCATTTATTACATTGAATGAATGTAGGTTACCGATGTTGTTTCTCGCAGTTTTCTACGTAAAGTTTTCGATTTACTGCAGCCGTATAGCCATGTGAATTTGATCGTGCATTTTAAACGTATTTGTGTAATGTAATATTCTAGCAGAATTCTAGGACCCTGCAATGAAATTATTGTTCTTATGAAATACATTCACTAGTATATCTTTGGAAATGTTCACGAGAAGAAAAAAAAGAATCGAAAATTCCGATTTTATATATACTGTATACATTTTCAGTTCTGTGTATTATCGTTAACACCGTAAATTAAGCATTTTCGAAGCGTTCACTTTAGATTGCTGTGGGTCTGCTTTCTTTTCTCTACAGCATCTCAACTTTCACTTACACGCTTTCGCCACCTCAGCCTTTGTAGAGAACGTTCTTCACATGTGTCGATGTCGAGTGGTGAAACGTTCACATTATTCTTTGTAGAGTCCCTGTACCTCTACAATTTGACAGCCTACAATCTTTCATTCCAACTAAGTGGCCCACCCAACGCATGTGAGATGTGATTACAAGGGTCTCAATACTAGAGAAATATGCTCTCACAAGGACTTCAGTATTGCGTTCTTCTTCTTGCCACTTGATGTTTAAGACACGCCTCAAGCATTTTTGGTGAAATCAGTCAAGCCATTTTATGTGCCTTTAATGCAATGTCCATGTATCCGATGAATTTAACAGTGCGGTTATCACACAGGTCTTGTAAAAGCATTTCTTAGTCTTGTCTGCTATGCCACAATCAGACCACACTCTCTTCTCCAACATTCTAAAATCTACAAATGCCTTCTCTGGATTTTAGTGTTTAGACATCCATCTCTCGATAGAGAACTACCAAGGTACACCACTGAATTAATAACTCCAAGTCTAGCACGACACAGACCATAATATTCGGTTCCACGTATGAATGCCCGATACAGAAGTGAAATCACCTTTGTTTTAGACAGACTGATCCTCAGACCAAATGCAGTGATGGAGTCAGCAAAGCTATCCATTATATGCTTCATATCAGTCTCGGTGTTCGAAAAAAAACAGCATCGTTTGCATACAGTAACCCCTTGGCCAAGACATGATGCAGCTTGGTTCTGGCATTAAATCTTCTAAGATTTAAAAAGCGGCCTGTGGTTCGAAACTTTATCATGGCACCTCTATCGAAATCTCGAAACGCATGAGCAAGTAGAGCAGCGAAATATATAGAGAAAAGAGTAGGGACAGGACTATCACCTTGCTTGACACCATTGCCAACTGGGAATTCATCAGGCAATTTTCCGTTAAACGAGTCTCAAGCTTTCATGTCCCTGTGCAATGCCTTGGATATTCTAACAAAAGTAAGAGGACAACCAACTTTATCTAAAATTAACCAGAGAGCATCCCTGTTAACGGTACCAAATGCTTTGGTTAGATGCAAAAACAATTGATACAGTGGTATCTGTTGTTCAATGCATTTATCCTGTGCTTACCTTTCTGAAAGAATCATATCCATAGTTCCTCTACCAGACCTAAAGCAACTTTATAACTCTGGAATATCATTAGGACAAAGAGAAGTCGTGCGAGAACTTTCCAAACAGCTTCCAAAAGAATAATCCCACGATAGTGGTCACAAACATTCTTCTGTCCCTTTCCTTTAAACAGGGTCACATAGACACCATCAATCCAATCATGTGGAACAGGAGCATCTTCCCAGGTTTCCTCAACAAAACCAACGATAGCATTAGCAATATTCGCACCTACAATCCTAAGAAGATCCACTGGAACACCATCAAACTAGGTGCCTTGCCATTGCTTATTTGTGCGGTAGCCAACTGCATCTTAACCAGATTAGGCAAACGATCCATTCTGAATATGATATCACATTGTGGTAGCCTATCAATTGCATCAGTATCTACTTCTGAGGGATTGTGAAACACATTAGTAAAATGCTCTTGCAATCTTTCCAAGATATTTTCTGGATCCTTAATGACAACAGAACCATCTTTCGACATCAGGGGAGATATTGAAGAGGTAGGAGGGCAAAATGTTTCCTTCGAATTTTTGTGTCAAACGCCTTCTGAATCTGCTCCGTTATATTCATAAACCATGGTGTTTCATTTGTTGTAGCTCACGTTGCAATGTTGCTTTGACCTCTTTGTATTGTCGCAAATTAGTTGTTTGATCAGAATGATCTTCACAAAGTAAATATTCATAAATTGTCTGTTTATTCATCAGCAACTGATTAATTTCAAGATTGTTGTCGTCAAACCAGTCCTTTTTCTTATCCTTCCTGAAGCCACTAACTTCAGCACCAGCAGAATAAACCTGAGTCTTAAAATTAACCAATGTATCATCAAATGCAAGATTATTGAGCTTTTCCGCCATACTCTTTTGACCTTCAGGCAACTTTAACTGGGCGACATCAATACGGCTAGGTACTTTAACACCACTGTGACGAATTTTCTTACGGATTCCTAAATTAAACTTTCCTCTCACCAGCTTGTGATCGGTGTAGCATATGACACTGCGCATGACACCAACAGTATATGCATCTCGAAGGTCGCGTTTTCAAGTTATGATAAAGTCAATTAGATTACCATGCTTGAATGTGTGTTTATCTAATTAGCTGTGTGCTTCAGTTTACATCGAAAAAGTGTTACATATAGGAAGATTACATTCTTTCGCCCCCCTCTCTCTCTTTCTCTCTCTCTCTCTCTCTCTCTCTATATATATATATATATATATATAATTCAATAAAGCTTCCCCCAACATTCCATAATTTAACGTAGCCTTTTCGCTCCTAATGAACCCGACGCTAGACGCCGCATCTCCACTATGCTACCTAGCATTTTCATACTGATGAGAAGCAGTAACTTCGAAATGTCTCAGCATAAACAGTCCCTTCTATCCCCCAAATACTTACTTGTATTACCTTATTCAATAAATGAACTAATCTATATCCACAATATATAGTTTTGTGACTTCAATTAATGCCTCTGTTGTTCTATTGTATAAGTTCCAATGATAATTGTTGAGCTTGGCATTATCCAGATAAGCCTCCTCTTGTAGAATTGAAGTCTCTCTTTTCCTCTAATGCATTAATCTCTCTCTCTCTCTCTCTCTCTATATATATATATATATATATGTACGTACATATATATATATGTGTGTGTCTATATATATATATGTATATATATATATGCTTATGTGTATGTGCATATATACATATATATATATTTACATGCGTGTACTACAGATGTATATTATATTTAATATACCAACATAAACTATTATAAGGAGATATATTTTATGTGACATTTTCTTGGATCAACACCAAATTTTAAGGAGATATATTTTATGTATCATTTGTCGGTAGTTACTTCAATAGTGCGCAATACGTTAGTAGACCTTTGTAGTGAGCTATAAGGATATGGAGTCATTAAAGCGAACTAGAAATATGTTCCGCTTTTCCTTTTGATATGGAATCGTTAGACTAGAATTCCTGAGATGCTTTGTAAGTGTATCGGCATATATTTTCATTACATGCTTGAATATATTAATACATATCAATACAAATATATATATATAATTATATATATATATATATATATATATATATATATATATATATATATATATATATATGTTGTGTGCTCCTTAATCCGCGGAGTTTCAAAGAAGCTTATTTCTTCTCATGAGAGGAAACAAAATGTTTGCGAATCTTTTTCCTTCTGTATATATATATATATATATATATATATATATATATATATATATATATACATACATGTGTGTATATGTCTGTCTGTGTGTGTGTCTCTCTCTGTGGCTGTGTGTGTATTTGTGTACAACTGCCCAAATGACATGTCAATTGTACTCTAATTTTCCATGGTAAAAAGCAAAGATATATATATATATATATATATATATATATATATATATATATATATATATATATACTGATCTACAGACAACGCCACTTGAACTTGAATGATTATAACCAAACCTGACATGATCATAATCTCCGACCGAGAGATGCTGCCCACCATTTTTTCCAGGTCATGAGCAAAGTTTTAGGCCTGACATTGCTTTTATATAATAATTCACTTTTCTATTTTTAATATTTTGGGGGAATATTCATATAAGACGAGGAAAACTAATCACGGCGAAAAGCAGGAACACATATTTTTATAAGGTTTATTTTAGCTCCAAAAGAATAACGCCTTTTTTATTTTGGACAATGGCTTAAAATAATGTTAGTTTGGAAGAATTTCCTCTTCAATAAATAAGGTTAGACAGTATGAGGTGTAGTGTAAATCTATACAGTTCGCTCAAATACCAAATGTAAGTAAGACGGTTATCAGTAAGCTGGATTCATAGATATGTATTAATAATATTATGATTTTTTTCTGTGGTGACAGCCTTTTTCATTTCATGATATCAAATTACCTGGTGCTATATTACAAAGATACCTTTCAAGTTGTCGCTTTCTCATATTGTAGATCTTGTAAGGATGTCGCCGGAGCTCTTTTTTCTAACATTCTCTATTATAGACATTTTCCAAGGTTGAGCCTAGAGGTTTCGATTCCCTTTATTCTTTGATGTTCAGGATGTTATTAAGGACTATCTCCTTTTCGTGTTTCACATGCTACGAATCGCTGAGATTGATTTCTAGGTGTGTCTCACGGTAATTTCACGTGATTTCCTCAGAAGTGCGCCCTCTGAAAAAAAAGGAAGCGCGCGTGCTCTCATAACACAACCAACGTTAGCATCATCAGCTTTTTGTCTTTTTTATCGTGATGCTGATCAGACTAGCCATCATCAGCAATCGCAAGCATTAGAATGGCAATGTACATATAATAAGTCTATTCGGACAGTGCGTTTAATTATGGGGATGGCATTGAAAATTAGAGCATAGCAGATCGATAGACTGATAGAGTGAAATACACAATTGTGTGGTCGCATTTTACATAAAATGCGTTCAATAAAGTTATTCATCTAACGCGGAACAGTTTATTTAAAATGAAATGTCTGGTGCTAGTAGATCGAGCCGTATAATATATTGGCTTTCTCATTTAAAATGTACCAATCATTTATGTTATTGTTATCTCTTTTTAATATGAAAAAAAAACTCAGTAATGTCATGAAAACAATAAAACAGAACAACATTTTCATGTAATTGTTTGTTTGTTTAGGGACTTTCTTCAGATAATTAACCTCGATTTCATATAAATGCATCCTTCAATAGCTGTTATTTTCTCACCATGTTTTGGCCAACTAAACGTCTGCCTTCCAGGGCATGTGGCTCAGTGTATAGAGGCGTTGCATTTCTACGGCTCCGTGTGAGCATTGTCTGGAAATAGCAGCTTCAATCCTGTCAGAACAGGCCGAAGGTTTATTTTATCAAAGCGTGATGAGATAACAAATGCTATGGCAGTAGGTATTAAATATACAAGTAAGACCATGAAGAATTCAAGAGGAATAGTTAACCGAAACAACAATAACTATGAGGATAAGATTCCGCAAACAATAAAAGAAATATACAAATTACTCATCTCAAAGTATTCCAATGAAAATATTACGTAAATTTTTCCTTCTACAAAATATCCCAAATATTCTCGAAAATATTGGGATTCAGCATCAATAACTTAAAAACGTATGCCATACCGTAAAACAAATAAACAAAAAAAAAACAAAGAACTGTGTATTTAAAGATATAAAAAAAATCTTACGACATAAAAACCTTTCGTAGAATTACTGAAATTATCATGAAATAACCCGAAAAAAAACATTGATATTTTGTAACGCATATGGAGTAAACATCATTACTACATATTTGCACATATAACTTATATGAATTATACGATTTTCTTATCAGAATTACTGGATTTGGCATTACATCATCTGGTAAAGCTTTATATTCTATAAACCAAACAACAGAAAATCCAAAATAATAAAACCGAAGCTTTGATAAGTGACTAAACTAATCCAAATTGAACATACAACTTAATCGAAATGCACTTATTTTAAAAGTGAGTACATAAAGGCATCGTCGTTTGATTTAAGATGATATTCATGCAAGACGAACTCTACATGTATTAATTAAATGGCCGCACTAAATCATTACATGGTTCTAAAACGCCTTCGACGCTAACATTTTTCATCACACAGTATCCAATTAAAGCAGGTCGTATTATAAATATTTTTTTCAAGTTACTGCTTTGTCATTTCTGCTACCGGGAGATGAAGATGGGCCAGTATTTATGGATATGGATTGATTACCTGACTGTCCAAAGTTCGGATCCACTTCGTTCCCCAAAAATAATTTCAACTTAGAGAATGGAAAACGTTCAGCCGGACTATGGAGTAAGTATTTCATGTATTTCTAGAAGTAATTCTTACCAGAGATTTATAGTGCCAACAATAGAATATTCGGATTCATACAATGTGATGATTATTTAGTCACTGATTTCGCTTTTATTTACAACGTTATTTTCTCTCTTTTTATCGTAATACACCTATGCTAGACCCTCGTGTTGCTTATAAGTATCAATAATTTTAAATGATTTCGTGATAATTCAAAATGAAAATATATATTTTTTGTTTTGCATCTCTTCGCCGAACTCCTGTTTGCTTTTCCCATGCGGATATGCATATATATATATCCCTATTTGTTGATCTTTTTTCTAATGTAGTTGTTTTTGCTTTCAATCGTAAGGAAATGACATGAATTCTAACCATTAATATTGGATTATTTTTAATTATGTTGTTGAAAGTTCACATCAGGTCTTTGAGAAGATACAATTAAAAAAAATAATTTGGAAAAACTCTTTCTTTATCCTTATCTTTCTTTTCACCCATAAACCTATCTGCAAAAACAATGTGATGTTTTTAACATGACAGATGGCGTTTATGGGGCCACATATACACATTATCGACAATTTAGATGGACGGTTATTGTTTGTTCTATTCTCAATGAAATTAAAAAATGATGTAATATACTGCATTTTATTTTCCAATATATATACACATATATATATATTTATATATATATATATATATATATTTATATATATATATAATATATTTATATATATATATATATATATATATATATATATATATATATATATATATATATATTACACTTGAACGCGCACCGGAAGATCTATTATAAACGTTTACTTTCTTTAGAATATTTAAGTATTGTTTTACACGTGACCTTAAGTTTACATTATAAAAATTTAGCCTGTTTTAAAATAATTTTTAAATGAGATTGTTTTACAGCCGTTTCTCTTCACAATGCAGCAATAATTATTTACTTTGTACTCCATATCCTTTTATAAACATCTAAAAGGATCTAAAATAATTTTTTTATAGATTAAAACTGTTAGCGAGATCGAGAATTTAACCAGCTGTTCTCTTCAGTATAAATAACACTGTGTACAGTAATTTTCATATTTATTTTAGGGAGGTTTACTTTTCGATATCAGGAGTCAGTGATCATCCCAAACATTCAGTCTCGGCAGTAATTTTTTTAAGTTTTAATGTCTGTCTTTTAAAAGTATGGAATTCAATAAAAACAGTTGTGTATGGGAATAACATTCCAGGTTTGTTATGTTTAGCAGTATTTGCATAATATTATTCTTAAGAAGTAATGTTGATCCTCGTTCAAAATTATGAGACAATGAAACATTTCTATAAAAGATAAAAAGGTTGAACTAAAATGGATTCATAAATACTTTAGATATTTTTCATCGACAAGTTTTATATCACTAGCAAAAACATGTACTTATTTAGAATTCCACTTAAAATATAAAAAAAACACAGAATTATCTAAACTTGATCAGGTCGTTTTTTTACTGAAAACATCAAAATTTAGTATTTTTCAGTGAAACAGAAAAATGTAATAATTTTTAATACAAAACAAAATCTCTTTGTTGAATCTCGATGCCATTCCTTTAACCTGTTCTAAAAAGTGTCGCGCCTCACTGCTTTACTGCCTCTCTTCTCTTGCAATTAGATTTTCTATTTAATAAAATCTTGATCAATGCAGTTTTTTCTTTCGAAAATCACATCTACCAACATTAAGGAGAAAGTACAATATAAATAATACAAGTATTGCACCTTTTGCATTGAATTCATTAAATTGAATTTTAAATAATCCTTAAAACTAACTTCTAAAAAATCTAGAAAATAATGACGTCATTAAGAAACAGAAATTTAATTAGATTATCCAACACATACTTCTACAAGTAAAATTACAAAAAACGAAACACTTTAAACAATATTGGATTTGAATTAGTTCTTTGAATTCATTTATTTTTTTCATTTTGGACATTATTTCTTGTTCAATCCTTATTTAATCGATTAATTATTTTTTACTACATCTATGAATTTAAAAAATAAGGGGGTTAAATATTTATTTCTCTGTTGCAACAATTTCTCATATAACATTATGCATTTTTTATTCATAGTGAACAGACTTCACTTTCATTATAAATCGAATCGCATTCTCTTATATTCTATTAAATGCATTTTTACCTAAGTACCTTTCGATATTAAGCCTTTAACCCAATTAAACAATGAAATGTTTAATCCAGAATATCGTTTTTATTACTTTTCATGTCCCTGTTTTTCTTTTAAAAAATTTAATTGATATAAACCAAATTGAGTTTCAGGATTATTTTTTTTAATTTTTATATTGTTCACTTTTTAGAATAGGAGTTTTCTAATGCTTTTTGAAAAAAGCTATCACCTATTATGCGTAGTTTGCCTATTCTACAAGTCTTACCTGCTTGAACTCAAGACGTTATGTAATTAGTCGCAGATTACAAATGCCACGACTCACAATTTTAATCCAATGCACTTCCCAAGCACGCTGGGAAAGGTTTTAATTAAACTCTGTTATATGATAAGAGCACTACATTTTACGCGCATTCATGCTCCGATATATTCTAATATTTACCCATTTAAACCACAGGAAACAAGATCTGTCTCGTAATTTTAAAATACGTATCTGGTCCGTGATATTTAAAATGTCCATTCCGAATTTTTAAGCTTGTTTATATATTTATAATCGGTAGAATCCGGATTACCGTTTCATGTGTTTTAACTTTGCACTCAATTAACAAGCAATATTCTTCTCGGAAGAAAAAAAAGTTTGTGTTGGGTTTTCTATTCCCTGCTCGACAACTTTCTGGAGATACGAATAAAATTCTAGAAGACAAACTTAAATAATATAATTTAACTGGTGCAGCTGTTGTTTGACTAGTTAGCAAAAATTCTGATAGTTTACGAAACATGAATTAAATGGAAACAGCACAACATATAGGATCAAGAAACCATTTCAAATGTTTAATAGGCTGAGTTTAGTATAATAGCACTAAGTTTAAGAAATTGAAAAGTAGCGATTGGAGACAAATGCTAATCAATAATTTCGCCACTGTCTAACAACTATGATGTACACTATTACTGAATATACATTTAATACTAACATGGCCCGTGGAAATTCTAGTGAATGAAGAGTATATTTATACAATACATATGTTTCTAGATAGCGTAAAAAATAGATTTTCGATGGAAAAACCAGTAACACACATAAACTATGAGTGTATTAACATTTCTATGAAAATAGTGTGTACTGTAAGAGTTGTAGAAGAATTTAGTAGGATGGAGCATTGGAGAATGACAAAGGGATTTGAGAAGTGGATTGAATAAATTAGGATCCATTGTAGTTTTGAAGTTCTTGAGAGAACTGGGATTTTTTTCAACATTTCAAGAATCTCCCAAAATGTATTAGAGGTTTGGAAAAATAAGATGATGTTGTCTATAGTCTTTTTTAAAACATAAAACAGCTAATAAAGACAGACACACTATGTGACAATATAAAGAATGATAATAACGATATTACTACTAATATTCCCAATATTGCCATTGTTTCAACATTTGAAAGGTGTGCTTGCTTTTTCGTTGCAACGTTCTGGTAAATCGGTCACCCAATTTGTAGCCAATAAAAACGTGTATATCAAAAGTATCGAAAGTAAAAATGGCATGAGCCCGCCGTATATGTAAGTCAAAAATATTTATTTAGTTTCTGAAGGGAAAAGGAGTAGGGTGAACATGATTTTTTTTGTTTTTTATAACAATAAAGTTTCGAGGTTTTTTTTTTAATTTTTGTTTTGTTTTTTATTAACTTATTTAGTTCTTGGTTGATGAAAACTGAGTTTGTGTTTGTTTTTTTTTAAATTTTTTTATTTAATAATTTATGTTTATACAAGGTGAGTTTGTGAGTGTTTCTTTACAATCATTTATTATGAAAGGTGAGGGTTTTTTTTTAATTTTTTTTTTCATTTTTTAAGTATTCATCTCGTTGTCAATTTTCATATCGTACGTAACCCGATACATTACTTCATCAACATGGGACTATTTCATATCTCCTGAAGACACTTATGTGTTTAGAAAAAAAATGGGCGACCCATTTGCCAGAACGTTGTAGCTGGGGAGTGGGGGGCCCTTTTAAATTTCGAAATAATGATTTTTTTTCCATAATCTGGTTAATTAGTTTCCAATCAATAATAATCAAGTAAAATTATTTTTTAAAAAACTTCCAGTATAGAAATTACGCATAGGGTGATAGTTGTACAACCCCGCCTTTAATTTTTATTATTATAAATTTAATGAAAGGTAGGGTTATAAACTGTGGTTTAATCCTAATTTCTAATCATTATAAAAATTTTAATGTGATGAGATTTTTCTGTGTTATTATTTAATTTGTTTATATATAATATACTTTTATGGTTGCATAATTTTAATGTCCTTACGTGTTGAATATACGAACACTCTTGTTTTCAACATTAAGCGTTTGGTCATTGAAGATAATAGTATAATTAGATATTAAAATATTTTTTTTTGTAATAAAAGAATTTAATTTCCTTGAATTTGATCTCTTCAGCATCTCAGCATAAAGAAGTACTGCTAAAAAGAGGTACTGCTGAAACATGTATGCACTTATGTAGAAAAGAATGTTTGTAAATGGGCATATAATATATATTTGTATATATGTAGGTATGCATGTACATGTTTATATAAGCATATTGTGTACGTCTATGATTATGATTACATAATCGGGTATTTATTGTATGTATGTATGTAAGTATCTATGTATTATGTATGTGTGTATGTATGGTTGTGTGTATATACAAATGTATATGTGTATGTTTCATATATATATATATATATATATATATATATACATACATATATATATATACTAGCAAAATTACCCGTGGTTTACTGGGTTCAAAAACAGCGTACAGAAGATGGACTCTGATTTATGAAAGTATGATAGGTTATTAAATGGAAGGGTTGTAATAAGCTTCGAATTCGGTAGTATCAAAACCAAAGCAAAACATGATAGAAGTAAAAATAAAATAGATAAAGCCAATAATTTATTATACCATGCCTGTTCACACTGAAACACTTATCACAATATTCTGTTGATCTATATTAAAAAACCTTGTTAAATTGTATGACATATTTGCATTGTATGGAGGTCAGACGCGAACGAACACCCGATAATGTTATTATACCAGATGTCTTCAAACCGAAACATAATTATCAAAGTATACTAACGCAGATAGTTATAAAAAGTATTTATTAAAGGGTGTGCCTATTTCCATTCTATGGATGCCAGGCACAGACGCAGACCCCGCAATTTTATTATACAATCCCTATTTAAGTTAAAACATACTTATCAAAGTATTATTATGAACATCTATATCAAAAACACTTGTAAACGTTTTTTCTTAATTTTTAATTTTTTTTTATTGCCATACTTTGTGAACAGGCGGGAACGCATCTCCACAATTTTAATGAACAACTGTTCTGCAAGATCAAACATACCAATCCCTATGTCTCGGTACATCTTATATCATTATATGTCATCAGTTTTTTTTTTAAATAGCCAACCATAAAGCAGCCTATTCATGACCAGACACACACACATACACACACATACAATTAGCTTTATATTATATACAGTAGCGTCCAAAAGTTGAGGGCTAGTAGTTTCAAGACAAGTTTAAGTACTTTTTAAGAAAAACCGTTCATTTAAAATACTTAATATGCATATATACTTATAGATATACTCATCACTCATGTCTCGCCTTAATTTAATAAGCATCCGTTGGATATTTTTAAAGTTATGACCAATAACACAAACGTTTTCCAAATTCTCGTGGTCCAAAAGTTTAGGGCTAGGCGGTATAATCTTTAATTATTATAACAGTAAGGTACTGTATAGGTGTCAGACAGGTACTATGAATAATCCTACTTCAAATTTTTACTAAAGAACATTAAAATTATTGTAATTGAGTAAAAGAAATGAGTGTTTGTATCGCACTAGTACAACATGGCAGCAAAACAACTTCGTTCCGTTTCTGTCGAAGAAAAACAGCTAATTATTCATCTTCATAGTAATGGCAAGAAAACTTCTGAGATTGTTGACACCGTAGGAAGGTCTCCTAGTGTAGTAAAGCGTATTGTGGCACATTTCAAGCAGTCAGGATCAGTGGCAGCTGCCCCAAAATCTAGTAGACCTCGAATCACAACTGCTCAACAGGATCGTCTTATTGTCAAAATGTCACTTAAAGACAGATTTAACACTGCTGCTAAAATATCTCGAGAACTAAAGCAAAGGTCTATCGTTCAAGCAGCTCGGCAAACTGTTACACGCCGGTTGCACGCTTCTGAATTGCAATCTCGAGTGCCAGCAATGAAGACTCTTATCTCCAAAAAGAATCAGAAACTCCGGCTCGCTTTAGCCCAAGAACACGTTGTGTGGACAACCGAAAACTGGTCCCGTGTGCACTTTAGTGATGAATCGAAGTTTAACGTTATCGGATCTGATGGCAACACGTATGTCCGGCGAAGAACTGGTGAGAGATTGGAGGTTAAGTGTGTGAAAAAAACTGTGAAATTTGGAGGAGGAAGTGTAATGGTTTGGGGCGTTATGTCAGCTGCAGGCTGTGGACTACTGATTCGTCTGCAAGGTGGAATAAATGCAGAAGTTTATAAGCAGATTCTACGGCAGCATGCAGTTCCTAGTCTTCGGTCGTCGCTCTATCAACCTGCAATTTTCATGCAGGATAACGCTCCTTGTCACACTGCTAAGAAAGTAAAAACATTTTTAGACGAGCAAGAAGTTGAAACGATGCGTTGGCCCCCTCAGAGTCTAAATCTTAATCCTATTGAGAATATCTGGAAAATAGTTGGTGAACGTGCTCAATTTCAGTGCCCAAAAAATCAAGAAGAACTCTGGCAGTGCTTACATGCTGAATGGAGTGCGATAACGCCAGTGTTTTGCAAGAAGTTGGTGGATTCCCGTGCCAAGAGGTGTCAATAAGTCATAAATAGCAAGGGTTTGTTTACCAAATACTAGTTAGTTGGTAATTTCAGCCATTCACAGCAAGGACAAAAGCCGCAATCATGTAAGCCCTTAACTTTTGGACACACAAATTTTGAACAATTTTATTTAAAATGGTAGTTATTCAAAAAATACTTAGTGTAGGCTAACGAAGTTATGGCCCATTGAAGATATACATGTTATCTATATAATTGTGAAGTAATTTTTTGTTGTTCGTATGTATTTGTTTCAAATATATGGTTAAACTTGCTAAGGATTTACTAGCCCTTAACTTTTGGACGCTACTGTATATATATATATATATATATATATATATATATATATATATATATATATATATATATATATATATATAATGTATAACTGTTACTCCAAGATTTTAACTAGAACATGTTTTATATTTCTTATGTATGTATGCATGTATATATATATATATATATATATATATATATATTTATATATATATATATATATATATATATATATATATGTAGTGTATTTCCTATATAAACTTTATTAGTTACATATGTGCATACATGTTTCAGTGGAATCTCAATTCATGAATACCACTTTAACTGACCAAAAATGGATTTATTTGAAAAATCTTAACTTTACTTATCCTGTTTTGCTATTTTTTTTTAAAATCTTTTTTGTAAAATATGACTGGTACTACTCAAAACCAGCCCTTAAACAGGATTCTCCAATCCAAAAACACAAGCCGACTTCACAATTCCCATTATTGGAACTTAATTATAAGGTGAAGCTTAAAGGTCCTACCTCGAGGTATCTAACGCAAAAAAAAAAAGCTTCCACGGATTACCATGGGAGGGGAAACTATCTTCAAATACTACCCTAAACTGGAATTGGGCCAAAGGACTTATACTAAGTAGGTATTAATGAGCCCCTCTTAACTTTTTTAATGGAGAGTAGATAATGCAGTGGACGTATTATCTGCAGCTCCAGTAACTCTCGCTTCTCCTTTTCTCTCTCTCAGCCTCCATTTCAAATGAGTGATGTTTCTTACAATTGTGAAGAAAAAAAAGCTGCTTCCCAGGTCGGTAATACTTCGTGAAAAGTAGTCTAAGATGCTGGAAATTTTCTGTCTCTATTTCTATCCTATCGGACATGTATCCAGTAAGGGTGGTGGAGGTTACCGTTTTCATCTGGTCTGACGTTAACCGCCTGATATCAGGGACTCGACCCTTGGAATAACCACTAAGGAGGCTGTCCTATCAGCAGGTGCAAAGTACTGCGGCTGCTGTATTGCCATTTGGTGAATGGATTCTTTACCATGCAGTAGTCTCTGGTGGGGCCTCTTGATGCCATACTAGTTGTAATTCTTACGGCTTTACTTTTTCATGTGCTACAAAAAATCCCGTCTTTTCTCTCTTATTTCTCCCATCTGTACTGTTCAAACCAAGTACGCTGACCTGTTTTACAAATCTCAAAATACTCAACATGAAATAACACAAAAAACAGGAATAAACCTAGAACCCCATCCTCCAACGTAAACTTTTACTACCATGTCTCTTTCCCCAACGTCAGGGGTCTACGTTCCAACATTGCAGAGGTTGGAACCCAAATACAGGAGACGAAATCGGGTATATTCTTTCTAAGCGAAACTGAAATCGGACCGACCAACTCCCTAGATAAGTTCATAATTAAAGGATATTCTAATTTAGCATCTAAATCTGACCCCCAAAATCGGCATTGGCATGGAATATGTGCCTACATTAAGGATGGATTTCCGTGAGGCAGGGATATCTCAAGAGAATACCCTAATTTGCCTTATATGTGCTTCTGGGTTGCACTTGCTTACATCACCGCATTTATATTTGCCCTCTATCGCCCCGACAACAGTGGAGTTACTATCTTGAAGAGTATATCGGAGAAAATTGACTACATCCTGCCTGCTCAGCCTGCTCAGCCTTCAGCTAACATTCATATTTGCAGTGATTTCAATGTCCACAATGTGGAATGGCCGACCCACTCAAATAAGACTGATGATGAAGGGAAGGTCTATTATGATGTTGCAATTGTCTATGACCTCACCCAGATTGTTTGCGAGCCCACCCGTGTGCCCGATACTAACGGTCAGTATGCAAGCCTTCTAGATCTTTTCCTCTCTACTTCTCCTGTGCTATGCTCATGTGCCGTTCTATCTCTTCTGGGATCCTCCAACCACTCCGTTGTATCAGTTAAGATAAAAATGAAATATAATAAGTCAACAGACGTACCTCTCCATCGTACTGTATACCGATAATCTATGGCGGACTGGGATAGCTTCCGTGTATTCATATCTGATCTACCTCTCTATTCCATGCTAAAAAGGATGTGTCCTCTATAGTATTACACCTGACCGAATGATTAATTGTAGTGATAGACCAATTTATACCATCCAACAAATTCCAAGTAAAACAGACCAGCCAGCCATGGTTCTCCCCTGAATGCGCTTCTGCCATCGCGCACAGAAATCACTTTTTTCCATAGCTACCAACGTAATAGATACTCTGAGACTTACGCTGCATTCAGAACCGCCAGCAACCACTGTAAAAGAGTAATAAAAATGCAAAAGAGCTATATGCTCAATCCGTTAAATCCAAAGTAGCTGAGCAGCGGCTTGGTTCCCACCAGTTCTGGCAAACAGCAAATAGGATCCTGAACAGAAGCATTCGTTCTATCCCAACTATTAACAATGGACCAGAGGTCATCTCGACACTATCCCACAAGGCCAAACTATTTGCCAAGAACTGCTAAGCGTTGGCTTAAGGAGAAGTGCTTTCCAACACCCTGGAAAACCTCATCAGTTTGCCCTGTATTTAAGAATTCACGTGATACGTCATCTCCTTCTCAATACAGACCAATATGTCTCCTGTGTGTCATGAGTAAGTTGCTGGAATCCATAATAAATAGAGAAGTAGTCAACCACCTCAGCAGAAATAACCTTCTTAGTTCCACGCAATATGGGGCCCGTTCTGCTAGATCTACCGCATACATGCTAACGGTTATCGCATATGATTAGCGAATGTGAGGCTACATTTCTATGGCAATTACTCTTGATATCTCAAATTTATTCGATACCGTATTGCATAAAGGTCTACTTCACAAGATTTCCAGCTACGGTATAACTGGAAATGTTTTCTCAATCATTAAATCATTTCTCTCTGATAGGCTCATAAGAGTAATGGTTGATGGGCAGAAATCACAAGCCCACAGTATTAATGCTAGATTCCCTCAAGGGTCAATTCTGGGCCCAACACTTTTCTTGATCTACATCAATGATCTCCCAAAACACATACTTAAATCATTCGTTGATATGCATGCTGATAACACGACCATCTATGGCAAAACATCAAAGGCCGTAAATGACAATGTTCTCTCTGATTCTCTCTCCTCAGATCTTGAGCGCGTGGTGCAGTAGGGGAAGATGCGGCTAGTTACATTTAATGCATCTAAAACCAAGCTCCTATCACTACATCATAAACGCTCATATCCCTATCTGGCCTCGATTGAAATGAATGACTCTCGTCTAGGGGAGGCTCCATGTTTTGATAAGCTTCTGAGTTTGACCTTTACTCCTGATCTGAAATTGAACACATACATCAAGTCTGTGGCCAAAATCCCTGGGAAAATGGTGGGATCCTTAAACCGCTCCAGAAGATATCTTACTAATGATGCAATTCTCTGCCTATATAAAAGTCAAGTACGCCTAAGGATAGTGTACTGCTGCCACATCTGGGCAGGAGTTTCTAAAAAACAACCTATCCTGCATTGACAGAGTACAAAATAGCCTTCGTACCTTGGTGGAAGATGCCCTTTTCTCTTCCCTGCAACCTCTTTCCCACGGAATAGACGTTTCGAGCCTGTCTCTCTTTATCGTTAATTCAATGGCAAATGCTCGTCTGAGCTCCATTGTCTGGTCCTCCCTCGCCAATCTTTCACGAAAAACACCCGACTAGCTGAAATCGCTGTCAAAAAATTTCCCCAACTTTTATTCGGGCCTAAATCAAAACGTAGATTCCATGAACAAAGCTTCTCTCTTCGAACTGAACGCATGTGGAACTCTCTGCCTCTGCCTGTTTCCCTCCTGACTTTAATTCGATGTCTTCAAGTCCAACACAAAGAAAATCCTGATGACCCCCTTAAGTAATGCCCCTTTATCAAATCTCCAATACTAACTATTACTGCGATACTATCCTATTGGTTACTGTACATACGATAACTCTTATTTCCGAGTAGCGTCTGGACCTTGATAAGTGGTGGCCTCTACGTAAAAAAAAACAATAATAAGAAGAACAAAATAACAACAACAATAATGATAACAAAAACAAAACAATATTAAAAATAAAATAATAATAACAAATTTAATAACAATAATAATAATAATAAGAAGAAGAGGAATGAAAACGTATGAATAAAACAACAATATACTACTAATAATAATAACAATAATAACAATAATAATAATAATAATAGTAATAATAATAATAATAATAATAATACTATCAAAATAAATAGTGGGCAAAGAAACGAAACGATAAACCATATAGAATGTGAATGTGGCAAACTGCCCCAAAAGGAATACAATAGCAGGCACAACCAAGTGGGAAGGACAGTAACCTGATAATTATGAAAACAACTGCATCTAGAACGCATAGACCAGTTGTATAAATAAAGGCCAGCAACAGTACTTGAAAACGAGAATCACAAAATCCTATTGGACATGGATATAGAAACTGATAACCTACTCCAGCAAGAAGACCGATGTTGTAATAATTAACAAAAAGGAAAAATACCGTGCAATCGTAGACTTTACTGTTCCAGCTGACCACAAGGTGAATATCAAAGAAAAGTGCAAACGGTGCAAACGCACAGAGGAAGCCAGACATCTGAAAGGGATATGGGAGACGAAGAATATCAACATAATACCTATAATAATAGGAGTACTAGGAACAATCTGGAACACTTTGTAAGAAGAATGGAAGAAATTGGAACCAGAGGATTGACTGGAAAAATACAACGAACAATAATAATGAAAACAGCTAGAATATTAAGGAAACCATTGAATGTGGAGTCTAACACAGATGAACCACAAAGGCAAGCCAGACAAACAGCTACAGATACAAAACATAAAGCGCTACATGGAACCAAAATCATAGAAGCCGAATACCTATAAGTTCCATAATCCCACCTCATCCCCCATTACCACATCGGTGTCGTCCAAAAAAGAGTGAGATCGAATAGCCAAGTAGAGTCAAAGAGGAAGGGAAGGCGAGGAGTGAGCACTGCTCAGACCACAGCTGTATAAGTACGAAGAAAACTGGGGAATATGTGAGGCTAATTGCCACCCAAATTCCAGTAAATTGCAATGGCCGCTGCCAACGAGAAACCAATGGCAAGCGGCTGTTGTGATAGTACACATGTATTTGCAAACGTTATCGAAAAAGGTGGTCCACAGGAAATCTGGAGAGACTTGTTATCGCGCAGCTTCCAGAGAACACCATAGGCTTTTTTTATGAGATCTTTGATGAGCTGTATGAAGGCTCCTGTGAGCCCATACAGATGAGTTCGCAATTGCCCCCGAATATGAGAAAGCACTATGTTTGGAATATACAACTCTGCCTCTTTTGGGACGTTTAATCCGTATTGTTATACAATTGTTAGGTTAAATTGTAAAGAATATATTATTTCGTTGACTTACCATGATAAAATACTATTATTATTTAGAAAAATTGCATCAAGCCGCTCTAACATGGAGGATTGTCGGCTTTGTTAACTGTTCTCTAAAGATTAAGAAATGAAATTTCAAAACTGATACGATAGCAGCACCCTACTCAATAAAACTAATTTTTGTTAATGTACAAAGAGATGTATTAAGTTTCAATATATTTCAGAATACAGACCGATGTTTTTACGATATATTTCGATTTGATTCTTGGCACAAATATGTGATTAGCAGAAATATCTTTAAATTGAAAAATACTTTATGTTTTTTTAGTGAGGATTAAATTAAAATATAAATACGAACCTTTCAGTTTCTGAATAAGAAAATAATTATTTTGAATAAAATATATTTGCCTTTATCTATCGAATTGCCCACGATGTTTGAGAGAACTTTCCGTAATCCTGCTTCGGAGTATGTGCGTTGTAATCAAACCAATGTTTACAACAGTTTTGTATTAAATTGACTGGTGCTCCCACACCAGGCTGCCTGAAGATATTGGCTTACTAAGATAATATGCACCTATCTATCCTGTTTCTTTTTTGTTGTTGCTGTATTCATATTCCTTTTTGGAAAACTTTGTTATGGTGTGCAAATATAAGAATAACAAGAACAGCACAGCTATTCTATTAATTTCCTTTCTCTCACTCTGTCTCACTCTCTCTCTCTCTCTTTCTTACGTTCCAACTGCTTCTGTATCTTACAATGAATCAAACATTAATAGCATAACTCTTTTTCTCTTCCATTGTAAAACTCATTCATGTTCTGCAGTGCAAAAAACAAAAACAATAAAATCCAATACTAGATAATGAAACTAAACACTTCAAATTTGTAAGGGAAGATAAAAAAAATCTTAAAGTATAACCCCATAATTAGTTACAACATGAATACCCCAAGGAGGTAGATATACTATAAAAAAAAACAATTAATTTGCAGGTGAAAATATAGGATCTTAGTAAAAATACCTGGTCCGTATGCAGCACGAAACTAAGACATTACTCGTCCTTCTTAATAAAGGAAATACTGGTTTTAAAGCGAGAAATAAACCTGAAAACATTTAGCAAACGAGTTTAAGAAGTAATAAAATAACGTTGTCTTACTACGACACTAGAACTCCATTTGTTATTTGTTTTGAAAGCCTAAATATGTGTGTATCTTATTTTCGATAAGTACGATAAATAAGTTGTTTAAATTATTGCTATACAGTCTGTAAATCAAACTGGGAAGAGTGTTATAACTCTTCCCATATGTAATAAATAATGTTCCTGTTTTGTAAAGTGAATTCAACATAGCGACTGGAAAAAAAAGGTTTTATTTTCGTCTTTGTAAACTAAATTCATTTTCTGAAAAGCGGACATTTCTAATATTAATTTTTTAAGAGAGCTGATTCTGATCTAATTCGTTCTGTTGGTTTATACATGGAGGGGGAGCGGTTGTCAATTTAAGCTTTAAATCCAAGGTAATATGTAGTAAATGGCTGTTTGTAAGAAAGTGATTGTTCTTTTCGCAGAAATGCGTGTATGCATATCTATGAATTAAAAAAAATGTGTTTTTGTTTCCCGTGATAGAACTTAATTTTATGGTGGACTATTTGCTACTACCTGTGTGAGATTACGTATTTTACGAACTTCTTTTATCAAAACAGTTAACAACACTACATAAACATAAAAACATCTCTAGAATAAATAGCTCGAAAATATAATCTGAGATATGAAGCTTTGCCTTCGGGACAAGATCAACGTGTAGTATCTGTTCTTCAGATGCTGCGCGTCAATTTCTTGTTCTCTGTCAGTGGAGGAGAAATCCTTCACGACTGAGACACTTTTTATTTTTTTTTCCTTTTCTCCACGTTAAAAAACGATCCTGGTTGCTAACTCTGTCCCGTGGGGAGGCATTGTAAATAGGATATGGAGCTTTTATCGGATACCTTTAAGTATATTCAAGTTTATTTTCGTTTAAGATTGTATATAACCGCGTCTGTAGAAATTACACATCGCTCTCTAAGAAACCGCAGAGTAATATTGCGAATTAATGTTTCAATGTAATGCAGTAAAACCTATAAATCCATTGAACCTCGCCTATCGCTTTATATAATGGTTTAGTTTCTACAACTCTAGGACAATAATCCACTAATGACGTGTCTTTCTTTGACATTGCGCTCACATTGTGATGAACGTAATATGGACTAATGAGAAACCACTATAACAATAGTTTACTAATGATCGACTTATATAACCGTGTGTAACAAATTATTCGATTTACATAAATAACAATCTTTCTTGATGGGCAATACGCTTGACCAAATGTCAAATATTGCATTTTGTATAATGGAGTCCATGCTTTTCGGATATGTTTATGATATATAAGAATGCGAAATATATATGAAACACCTTTACACTGAATACATGCGAAATATTATTTCGGAATATAGAATATGTAAGGGGTTGTATTTGTTAAATACACATTTAATCATTTTAATACGTCTGCAATATAAATCTTATCTTACCTTTAATGCATCTAAAACCAAACTCCTATCCTTACATCATCAACGCTCTGATCACCATCTGGCATCAATTGGGATAGATGGCTCTCGTCTGGGAGAGGCCCCGTGTTTTGACAAGCTTCTGGTTTTGACCTTTACTCCTGATCTGAAATGGAACACGTACATCAAGTCTGTTACCAAGGTCGCTGGAATGATGGTGGGATCCTTCTACCGCTCCAGAATATATCTAACTACTGACGCAATTCTCTATCTATATAAAAGCCAAGTACGTCCAAGGATGGAATACTGTTGCCATATCTGGGAAGGAGCTGCTAAAACAGCCTATCCTGCCTTGACAGATTACAAAATAGACTTCGTGTCTCTACCCTCCAACCTCTCTCCCACAGAAGAAACGTTGCGAGCCTATCCTTGTTTTATCGTTATTTCAGTGGCAGGTGCTCGTCTGAACTGCAATCACTCGTCTCCCCATGCCAATCTTTCACGAAAAACACCCGTCTAGCCGAATCCACTGTGAAAAATTTCCCCCACTCTTTATCTGTGCCTAAATCAAAACGTGGATTCCATGAACAAAGCTTCTTTCTTAGAACTGCACGCCTGTGCAACTCCGTTCCGTTTGCCTGCTTCCCACCTGACTACAACTTGGATGTATTCAAGTCCAACGTTAACAAATTCCTTATGAACCGCCCCCTTAAGTAAACACTTCATCAAATCTCCACACTAACGTAATGTACTTGCAATAACCCTTATCCCTGAGTGGGTGCCGGACCTTGATAAGTGCTGACCACTGTGTAAAAAAAAAATCTCACCTGTCTGTTTAACTGTATGTATGCATGTATGTATGTTTCTGCGCCTGCCTGAACTTTCAACCGACGCGACGGATTTTCTCTGAGATGGGTATCTGTTTGAAGCGCGACCCTACAAACGGCGAATATCGAAGAACTGGGGCAAAACAAGTATTCCTTCACCCTCAACTAGGCACTTTTATACAGGGAGGCTCGCTTGATTCGCCGATATTTTCGAAAGTCATCACCTCTTTTCGATTTTCTAGCCTTTCATCTAATTAAAAAAAATAATATGCAAAGTAAATAATATTGTATATTGTATGTATAATTGAAAAAATAATGGAATTATTAGTAATTGATTCATACATAAACAAATTAATTAAATGAAATATCAAAGAGAAAGGCGTGTTGAATTACTCGTCTGCATGCATATTGAAAAACAAAAGGCCAAGGCCAGTTAACTATGAACACGACAAATAAACATTGTATAAATTGTATAATAAATAATGCAGTAACAATTTTTATATACAAGGTGAGCCAAAACTGGTGGACAGAATTGCCTTATTACATGTTATTGAACGTGATATACACATTTATTTAGATATCACGTATACGCACAACTATATGTAATAAGACAATGCTGTCCAATTCCTTTTGGATCACTCTATCTACATATATGTGTGTGAATGTACGTGTGTATGTGTGTTGTGTGTGTGCATACTCAATGTAACTTCGTATACAGTCTGAGTTTTCAATGTACATAATATTACGTATAGTGATATATGTTCATTGTAATTCCTGATATTAATATCATTGATAAGGCCATATTCAATATATATATATATATATATATATATATATATATATATATATTCATATATATATATATATATATATATATATATATATATATATATATATATATATATATGTAAGTAAATTTTTGGTACAGCAAAAAGGAAGGAGAAATTTCAAAGGAAACATAATTTAATTTAAATACCAAAAAACAAGAAATGGGCAGGTGAAATTATTAAAATTTTCCTTAAGGCCTTATCGTCTGACCCTCTAAGAGGAAACGTCAGAATGATAAATTAAAAACTAAGAAAACGAATGAGGGAAGAAGGGAATTTTGGTTTCAGTAGGAAGAACAGTGGGAAAAAAAAATCTCACTGTTCAGGTGGTTTTAAATCAATGAATATCTCCAACTGATGTTTCAGAATCTTTTGTCTACACAGGCTAGGTCGAGAGTTGTTAATAACTAACGCCTCAATGATATTGAGATGATAGTTCGACCTAGCACTGTATAAAACAGAAAACCACCCATCGGAATATTGATCGGCACACCTATTTATACTCAACAGGTGATTGCCAATGGCGGACTCATGAGCTTGGGAGTGCCCGGATGTTCTCGAAACCTGGTGTAGTCGAATATCCCGAGTAATATGTTGGGATATTCTCATTTCTAATCTTTGGGATGTTTTGCCAACGTAGTCAGCTCCACACTGACAAACGAATTTATAAACAACAGAGCTCTTTTGAATGGTTGGCAAAACATCTTTACGAAAAGAAGAGAAAAAGGTTCGAGTTGTGTAAACTACTCTAAGCATTGTAGATGGAAAACAACGTTGAGTAGCAGAAGAAATCCTATCAACAATATGAAGGGCAACAGGACCCAACCATGGTAATTTTAAATAGATGGGACAACGTGATGGACCAATATGTTTACCACCATTAAATGTAGTAATTTTACGTTCAATAGTAGATTTTATTATATTAATGGGATATCCATTATTAAGAAAAATATTTGTAATTTCCCCAAGTTCCGTATCAAGACGGTTTGGTGAACAAATCATAAGTGCACGATGCGTAAGGGCGCTAATGAGGTTTATTTTTCTAGACTGAGGGGCAAAAGAAAACCAATTAAGATAGAGCCCTGTAAATGTAGGTTTTCTATAAACAGAGGTCTCAAACGTAGTACCAACTTTAGAAACACGAACGTCGAGGAATGGGAGAGAGCTACAGTCTTCAACCTCCATAGTAAATTGTAAAGATGGATGAAGGTTGCAAAGAAGACGAAGAAACTGTTCAGCTTCGCTCCGAGAGGGAAAGCATGCAAAAGTATCATCAACGTAGCGTGTATAGAATGCTGGCTTAGTAATTTTGGAAAATAATTCGTTTTCCAAAAATCCAACGAAAATGATGGCTAACGAAGGACCAAGAGGGCTACCCATAGATATCCCATCAATTTGACGGTACATAATGTTGTTGAAACTAAAGGAGACTGATTTAGTAGCAAGTTCCATCAGTTCAACGAAAATTCGTTCAGGAAATTGTGGAGATTTTAAGGGGCCACGATATAGATAGTCAGCACAAATACCAATGGTTTCATCCAAAGGTATATTAGTAAAAAGACTATTAATGTCAAAGGAAGCCAAGAACTCGGTATTTTTAGATAAAGGTAATTTTTTTTTGTATATATATATATATATTATATATATATATATATTACACAGTTATCACCACTTATTAAGGCCCGGAAGCCACTCAGGGATAAGGGTTATTGCAAGTACATTACGTTAGTGTGGAGATTTGATGAAGTGTTTAATACGGGGGCGGTTCATAAGGAATTTGTTAACATTGGACTTGAAGACATCCAAGTTGTAGTCCGGAGAGAAGCAGGCAGACAGAATATATATATATATATACATATATATATATATATATATATATATATATATATATATATATATATATATATACGTAATACTCTTTTATCTGTTCTAGTTAAACATGTTTCTAATCGTATTTACGATCCAGCAACTTCGTTAGACTTGAACAGAGGTGATTATTTCGATTTGGAAAGACAATATTAGAAAAAGACAATGAAAGAATGTATATATATATATATATATATATATATATATATATATATATATATATATATATATATATATATATATACTATGATGTAAAAGCCACTTTGTGAGTGAGGCTGAGTTCCTACCTCATAGATTCCGAAATAGCTGAGCCTACGTTGTGCAAATTTCATACAACGTTGATTTACATGTCTGTCAGTGTTCTTAAAAATGATTGTACAGAAGTTAATCCGATAAGTATTAAAAATAGAAACAAATATGATATTTAAAATAGCTTTGCTCTCTAGAAAAAGCAAAATAACTTCTACAGAGGAATATTCTACGTTACACCGACAAAGGGAGAAACACAATCTAAACAACTAAACTCTTAGTAGAATACAGAGACATTAATTTGGAGATATAGTTTAAACTACAGATGAAGTCTGAGTATGCCTAACCATATTATTTTTTTCTCATTAATAAGCAGAGATATCATTTTAAATTGCCGCAAATCATTTCTTTGTTTTCATATGTTTTAAACTAAACATTAATAAACAGCGATATTTCACAGGCAGCATTGTCAAGTCCAAATATCAGCTGAAGTGAAATCGTAAACGAACACAAAAGCAATTTGATCAACAATATTTTCTATTATATATATTTATATTTTTATTGTGAATGTATTTCTTCAAAATGAATTTATTTCTTCAATGGAGGATTGCTTTTGCATACAATTGAGTATCTGATTCTGTATGAATTAAGTAACCATGTTCAAGCATATTGTACGACGAGGCAACGCCGGGCTGCCAGCTTATATATATATATATATATATATATATATATATATATATATATATATATATATATATATATATATATTAAATTTATTTATACAAACATTAATGGCTACATATGTGCATACATGTTTCTGTTATCACCGGCGTTCGGGGATTACGTCTTCAGACCAAGAATTACCGTCGAGAACTGATATTTCAAACAAAAACATTTTCTTATTTCGTTTACAAAGTTAGAATATTACCTGGGTGGGAGTTATAACCAGGGGGTGGAGAACAAGTGAGGTGTTTGAAGATAATAAACAGGTTTTTTTATGTCCCTTTCTTTTTATCCATCCCATCTTTTTGATTTTATGGCATAATATACCTGCTCTGTTCACTCATTGAGCAATCTTTGGTAGACACATGTTGTTTCATTGGATGTACTTCTAGGAAACTACATTCTACTGGATATATATATATATATATATATATATATATATATATATATATATATATATATATATATATATATATATATAGACGATTTACTTCTGCTTGCTGACACAGAATATAGAGTATTTATAGTCAACATTTTAGCTTTCGTTCGTCTATGATTTAATTTTTTTTATTTTAATAATTCGTCTCACCGTTTGATATCTTTTTTTTTTCATTTATTGATTCAGAGAGGGTCAGACGATTTAATCCTCTCTTGCACCACCATTTCGCATTATTTCGATATGTGTGTGTGTGAACACGTATGGCAGTATATCTCAATGAGAGAGATTTGGCCAGGATATCGATTTTCTGTTACTTTTTATTCATATTTTTAACTTATGCCAAAATTCATAAAACTCCACTTTTAAAAATGAGAAAATTAAGCAACAAATGAATAAAATTATTAAGTAAACACACATAAAAAAGTAAATAAGTTATTAATATTGAAATAGGAACACGTGTGACAACCGTTTCAGATAGGAGGATAGTACATACGATGTAATTAACACTCACACTTATGTATATATATATATATATATATATATATATATATATATATATATAAATGTATGTAATATGTATAATGTATATATATATATATATATAAGTATGTAATATATAAAAGTATGTAATATGTATATATATATATATATATATATATATATATGGTTTTCTTAATAATTTATTTTTACATATAGTCTTTCGTATAATCGTTTAGCCTTTAGTGTTTTTTTTTTTTCGTCTCAGGACTATGCTTTCTGTACCACATTTTCACTATTTATATTTTTTATACTTCTAATTTGAAAATTGTTTCCAATTTTTATCCGAATATTTTTGTAATTGGTGTTGGCTTTTTTTTATATTAACTATTTTATAATGCCGGATTTGTTTTACTCTCCTAGCGAGGAACAGTTTGCTTCGAAAGGCCGTGGCATTAAAAGGATCGTTTATTATTCCTCTTTCTGTAAACCTTATTGATTGTTAATTTAATAAAGTTCTATGTATTATTGCGGTAACTTTTCTATACGTATTCTATCATCCTTCTCTCTACATTTCTTGTATTCTATTCTTATATATATATATATATATATATATATATATATATATATATATATATATATATATATATATATATACTATGGTGTAAAGGCCACTTTTATATTATGTAATTACAGCCGTATCTTGCTAGGATTTGCAAATCGTTTCAATCATATACGATATCATCAAGCAAAAACTTATGGCACAAAAATCCAAAAGATTCTCGACATTTTTAAATTTTGAGGAGAGAGAATTATCCATAACTGCCAATAGAAATTTCTTATAGGTTTAAATTGATTCCGAAGATCCTATTTCTGTTAAAAGATGGGAGAGGGGTTAAAATATATATTCTATAGAGACAAATTAGCAAGCAAGGTTTCCAGGCATACCCAGACATATTTCTATGCCTATCAGCTACCCACTCAGTAATGAAAATTAAAGATTAAAAGAAAATTCGTCTAAAGATGCCTCCAAATGTTTTTAAGAGATTAAAAACTTTTTTTAAAATAAATATTTTAATTAAAAAAAAAAAATTTAAAAAATACTATTTGTTAGTGTTTAAAAGATAAAATTCTATCTCAATATTAACGAGCTCTTCTTAATAACTTCGTTTTAATTCATGAGTTTTATATCATGCATATTTATAAGGTGGTGTATATATATATATATATATATATATATATATATATATATATATATATATATATAGTATATCCCTCCTATGTTCACACACCTGCTTTATATTTTATATAACCCCCTCTTCCATAACCCTGTAACCTTAAAATACCCTTTCCACTCCCCCTTTTTAACCCCTTTCCCTTCGTTTAATAGAAACATGCTCTTCGGAATCAATTTATACCTATATGAACGTTCCATTGCTAGTTTTTAATTCCTAGGGTGGGAAGTGATTTTGAAACCTACGATATGCGTGGTAAACACGGAGTGGGCAAGTGTAATAGCAATGGTCTGATGTTGTTGCAGTTTTGTTCAGAGGTGAGATTCATAATCGGTAATACCGTGTTTTAGCAGAAGGGCAAATACAAAACGATCTGAATGCATGCTGGTTCCAAACATGGCACTTGATAAACTATGTTTAAGCCAGAAAACGTGAGAAGATGGATATCTGCAGTGTTCGTGTCATGAGAGGTGCAGAGTACTGACACGACCATCGGTTGGTCCGTGCAAAGATTAAGTGTGTTGTGAAGCCCAAGGTGAGGGGACCTAGTGTGGCAATCCCAAAGCAACTTTATATTGGCCATCAATATTGTGAGGGGGAAACTTGTGTAGCAGATGGAAGAGATTGACTGTGAAAACACTTGGCCTTCTTTTAAGGAGTCGGTCTATGAGGTATGTGAGAGATTATTAGGTTATTGTGAGCGTAAACATCAGGATTGGTTCACTGAGAATGATACTGAAATTCAGGCTCTGCTTGATTCAAAGGCCAGGGCATTGCATGCTTATCACGAGGGTGGTTTACTGGATGGTGAACAAGATCGCTTGATGGACAAGTTTAAGGCAATCAAGCACGAGGTGCAGAGGAGGTTGCGAAAAATGCAGTATTAAGGGTGGAGGTAGAAAGCTCAGGAAATACAGCACGCCTCGGATTGGAACAACACCAAGGTCTTATACGGCCTACCGCTGCGAGTTACGGACCATCCAGATCACGTATCACTCCTCTTCGCTCGAGGTATGGTGGGGATCTACTTCGAACCCCTATATACATTCTTCATAGATGGAGGGATCATTTCGATGACCTCCTGACCAGACATTCTTACGTTGATCAGGAGTTTGTTAGGACGATTCCTAGAAAATCTGGGCAAGGATATCTTGGCAGAGGTTCCTTCTCTCCAGGAGGTTGAAGCAGTCGTCCATAAGCTGAGCAATTGAAAGTCCCCTGACCTGAATGGTTTGCATGCGGAGATCTTTAAAAGTTCTGGACCCAAGATAATGCAACGCTTAGCGGACTTGTTGTAGACTGGTGGCGGGGTGAGTGTATTCCGCAGGATTGGCGGGATGCATTTGTAGTAATGCTATACAAGAGAAGAATAGCAGAGATGAACGTGGAATTATCGGGGCATCTTTATGCTGTCAGTAGTCGGTAAGGTGCTCTGTAGGATCATACTAGACAGAATGCTTGAGCACATTGCTGACGGTGTTTTGCCTGAGTCGCAGTGTGGGTTCAGTAGATGTCGAGTGACAGTGGATATGTATTTTACAAGGAGAAATGTATAGAACTGCAAAAGGGACTATATCAGATGTTCATCGATTTAACCAATATCTTAGATACAGTCAATACAGATGCTTTGTTGGAGATTTTGAAAATACCTTTCTGTCCTGACAGGTTTTAAACATCTTAACGCTCTTCCACCATTATATGAAGGATGTGATCAACGTTGGGGGGACGCTGGCTGATCCTATCTGAGTAGAAAATGTTGTTAAGCAAGGAGATAATTCAGCAGCTACTCTCCTTGCGTTATATTTCACCATGTCCTTTCAGATGGTGTTTGGTGGTTGCTCTTATGGTGTCTATATTCGTTACCAAACTACTACGGGTTTTTCAACATAAGGCTTTTCAATGCAAGTACAAAGGTACTCACCAACACGATTCGTGCCTTGCTCTATGCGGATGATTGTGATCACGTGGCTCATACGGGGGCTGGTATGCAGCATTTTGTGGACACCTTTGCGATTGCCTGCAGCGCATTGGTCCTGACTATAAACCTGAAAATAACTGTGTTAATGTATCAGCCTGCTCCGGGCATGCCATACTATGAGCCATCAGTTTATATCTGTGGGTCAAGGATAGCGGTTTTCACTAAGTTTGTATACTTGGCTAGCACACTGAGTTTGTCCGGTGTCCTGGATGACGAGGTATCGTTACGGATCAGCAAGGCAAGTGATGCATTCGAAAAGTCGGACACGCGTTTGTGGAGACGTCATGGGATCTTGCTGCCAACTAAGATTAATGTTTATGCTGCATGTGTTCTCTCTATTCTTCTCTACCTCTGTGAAACTTGGTCAACATACAGCAAGCATTCGAGACGTCTCGAGCGGTTTCACCAGATGTGCCTACGGCGAATTTTAAGAGTGGGTTGGTAGATGTATGTCAGTGATGTGGAGGTGCTTAAACGGACCCTGTGTTATAGCAGTAAAGATCACATTATCAAACATAGACTGAGATGGAGTTGCATATGGTGAGGATGTTAGACAGTCGACTTCCCAAACAACTCCTTTATGGCGAGCTGACCGAGGGAAAATGTCTGGACCAAAAGCCTAAAATGAGATTCCAATATAGTTTTAGACTCACCTTAAAAAATGTGAGATAGATGAAAGCACCTGGGAGAGTCTTGCTTTGGATCGCGGAGAGTGGAGAAGGAACTTAGGAGGAAGTATGGGCAAGTTTGAAAAGGATCGAACCCAGTATGAGCGGCTGAAGCGCGAAATCCGGAAAGTAAGGGTGACAGGAGCCGTGGATGGTAGAGGGCGTCAAATTGGTCTTGAGGTGTTCCGAAGTTTATGCCGTAGCAGAGCTGAGCTGATGAGCCACCAAACTACTCATCGGCGCAGTGGGCGACAAAACAGCCTTGAGTTGCCAAAGCTAACCTGTGTCCACTGCGGGCGGACGTACAAAACGGCAAGTTGTTTGAAACGGCAATTGACCATATATAAAAGAGAACATCAAGAACGTGCTGCTACTGGCGCACATGTCTGCACAATGTGTGCCAAGGAATGTCAGAGTTTGGCAGGGCTCTAAAGACATATCGGTGCGGCCCAACAGTGAAGGTTTTTGTGTTTCTGTATACTTTTTTATCTTTTTTTTGTGTTATATGCAATAATGGCAATGTTCAAAAACGAATTAGCTGCCATCATATATATACATATATATATATATATACATATATATATAGTAAGTTATAAAATATATATATATGGCGATTTAGCTACACTGAATTTTCCGCGTTTCATCCACATTGATTTCTTCCGAGGAGATATCAGTATATGCCTCAGCAAATTCTAGGTCAATGTTAAAAAGTTCTTCGGATATCAGTAATAACTCAAGCGATGAAAATGCATTTAACAGGTCAACCAATATCTATGAAACATCCCTAAAAATAGTGGATACAAAAATATCGATATCAAATATAGGCAACAAAACACCAATAACTATAATAAAATTAAAAACAGAAGAAAAAGATATAATTTGGTATACGGCCCCATACAAAAAATGTTAAAAACGAAACTTGGCAAGAAATTTCTAGATCTTATTGAAAAACACTTTCCCGCAATCAACCCCTTACACAGTTTTTCAATAAAAATACCTTAAAGTTATCCTACAGTTGCTGCGAAAATTTAGAGATGATAATTAAATCACATAATTACAAAATATTAAATAAAAATAATGTATACAACAACTAAATAAACAATAAAAAAGTAGACATCATGACAAAAATAAGACTAACACTAGCAGAAATAATAATAATAATAATAATAATAATAATAATAATAATAATAATAATAATAATAATAATAATAATACAAATAATAATAATACACGAGACCCAGACAGGAACAAACATGCAAGAAATAAAAATACTAATAACGAACAAGATAAATGCAACTGTAGACACCGCACACTTTGCCCACTTCAAAATAAATGTCTAACTAAAAGCGTAGTTTACCAGGCAAAAAGATTTGCGAAAGACAACCCGAATAATAAGAAATATTACGTAGATATGACTTCCTTAGATTTTAAAACTCGGTGTTATGACCACAAAAGTACATTCAACAATAAAAAGACCGTATAAAAACAACGCTAGCAAATAAATACTGGGAACTCAAGGAGAGCGGACATTCGCGGGTAGGCGAATGGAAAATAATAAGACAAGCTACCACGTATAGAGACCTAGACGACCCATATAAATTATGCCTTCATGAAATATTTGATATCCTGTACTTTAAAGAACGCCAACATCTATTAAACTGTAGAAGAGAAATAGCGAACAACTGTGTTTACAAGATAAAATTTACTCTAGGATAGCGATACAAAATAGTTATAAAACTAAAAAAACAATAGAAAATAAACAAATAAATAAACATGAATATGCATAAAATATCACCCATATATATATATATATATATATATATATATATATATATATATATATATATATATATATATATATATATATACACTTGTGCCCGATATTATTCATACCCCCCTTTGAAAATTGAGTTTATTAGGTGTAACTTTGTAAGAATTTATTGTTTACGTCCATATTGATACATATTCTTAATAAACCTCTTCTGATCATTTTCGTCATTTTAAAATCTCGGGATACTTGTAATAAAAGAAATATACAGCTATTTATAAAATCTGCAATGTTCAAAAATAATGTTACCCCCTGTTTTTTTTCAGTATTAATCGAGTTTCTGACTGTTTGTTTCCAGTTTGATTCTTATTTTGAATGCTTTTATACAACGTTTGATTAATTTCATTTCGTTTTTTTCATTTTTCAGAAATTAAAATGATATCAACTGAAAACCAATAAAAGAATAAAAATTATTAGAATGGGGAAGAAAAAAGAGCTTAGTAATAATCTTAGGACTAAAATTGTGAATTCACATAAGGATGGTTTAGGTTACAGGTCAATTTCCAAGATATTTGAGGTCCCTACAGCAACAGTACAGAGCATCATCAAAAAATTCCCGAGCCAACACACCACAAACAACTTGATTGGTAGAGGAAGGAAAAGGAAACTGTCTGCTAGAGCCACCAGGAATATTGTAAGAAGTGTTAGGGTTAGGGTTAGGGTTAGGGTTACGGTGAAACATGGTGGTGGTAGCCTAATGTTTTGTGGCTCCTTTTCGGCTAGTGGTCCAGGTAGTTTGGTCAAGATAGATGGAACCATGAAGAAGGAGCAATATTTGGAGATACTCCAGAAAAACATTAGACAGGATGCGGAGAAGCTCCATTTAGGACCAAACTGGGCCCTTCAACAGGATAATGATCCAAAACATACTGCCAAAATAGTCAAGAAATGGTTTGAGGATAATCAAATTAATGTTTTGGAATGGCTTAGCCAGAGTCCCGACCTGGACCTTATCGAAAACCTCTGGCATATATTGAAAACTGAGGTTAAAAAGCGGAAACCTAGAAATTTGAGGGATTTGGAGAACTACTGCATTGAAGAATGGTAAAAAATCAGTGTTGATGCTGGTAAAAACCTTGTTGATAAATATCCAAAACGGTTACAGGCAGTTATTAAGAGTAAAGGGCATGCTATTGACTATTAATAAGAGAGGTATGGATAATTTTGAACTAGTGTCATTATTGTTTTTCTTTGTATAATGTTTCAAACTTGCATAAGTTATTCATTTGTTGAGTTTAAATTAAATGCTTATGCTTGATTTATTGTTTGAAATCCCTTTAATATTGTCTACCTTCTGGTTTGAGCAATATTCTTATAGAAATCTCAAAGATCCGAGGGGTATGAATAATATCGGGCACAAGTGTATATGTGCATATATATATATATATATTTGTGTATGAACTAACATAAAAAAACTAACCTAGATTCAAAACAGGTCACTTTGTCCGATAAGTGCAAGTTCATTGGCTGATAGGAACGGCGCGATGGATACTAAAACGACAGACAACCACAAAATTCGCGCATAAGCCTGAAAAGTCCTAGAGTTGATCAAACACGAAATATTCAGTGTAGCTTAATCGCCATATATATTTTATAACTTACTAAGTTGCTCTACCTACATATTGAACACTTTTGAAGACAATACTTAAAGTTTACGCATAAATTTATACTGTCGTATATTAATTGTATGTGAGTAAATGAAGTAGTTATATATACATATATATATACATATAAATATATACATATATACACACATATATACATACATATATGCACATATATACATAAATATATACATACATATATACACATATATACACATATACATACATATACATATATACATATACATACACACACACACACATATATATATATATATATATATATATATATATATATATATATATATATATATAGAGAGAGAGAGAGAGAGAGAGAGAGAGAGAGAGAGAGAAGTATTTCATAGGTGCTAAACTGAACATGCTAATTTTTCGGAACGATTAGTTTACCTGAAAAACCAAAAAACCCTTTTCAGACACCAGAAATAAAATTTAACCGCTATTTATCATAGCTGGTGTTTAAAAGCGAAAAAAGAAAAGCATGTTTTTCTTTTTTATTTAAAAATTAAATATTAAATCTTTAACTTAAAGTGGGATAGATGATATTAAAGTGACATGTAAGACACGAAAAAAAGGAAAGAAAACTCACATCCACGCACACACACACACACACACACACACACACACACACAT
Source organism: Euprymna scolopes (assembly GCF_053919585.1). Lineage (NCBI taxonomy): Eukaryota > Metazoa > Mollusca > Cephalopoda > Sepiida > Sepiolidae > Euprymna > Euprymna scolopes. The sequence goes on from NC_136493.1 coordinate 18,555,262, forward strand.
ATATATATATATGTGGAGAGAGAGCGAGTGAGACGGACATACAGACAGACAGACAGAAAGAGGGAGACAGAAAGACTATTACAATAAACGCATGTAAGACGCGAAAAAAGGAAAGAACACATACACACACGCACACATACACACAGATAGAGAGAGAGAGAGACAGACAGACAGACAGACAAACTGGCAGAAAGAGAGAGACAGATAGAAAGAATATTACTATAAAAGAAAAAAGGAAATAAATAGATTTTAAAAGACACGTAAAATAAATGGTAAGGAAATAAGGAAACGTAACACAAACTAAACATAGAAGATAGAAAAAAAACACAAATAAATTACCGAGAATTATAGTAATACGAGAACAAATAACAACTGAGAAGGAAAGAAATAGAGATAAAAATATAGAATCCAATAATTTTAAACATCCAACAGACAAACGAGGGAAAAAAGAAACATTAGACAGTTTAAGAAAAATAAAAATAAAATAGAGGGTGATATTTGTTATATGAGGTTGTAAATATAAAGAATAATACTGTAGTATGCAATAGAAGAAAAACAGGCACAAAAAGAGAAAAAAATGTCTATAAAAACGGATGAGAAGGACGTAAAAAAAACGAACAACTCTAAACCATGTATAACCAGTAAGGTATACTATAAAATATGCTTATATATATATATACATATATATATATATATATATATATATATATATATATATATATATATATATATATAACTATCTATATATATATATAACTATATATATATAACTATATATACAAATATATATATATAAATATATATATATAAATATATATGTATATAAATATATATAAATATTGATATATAATTATATATATACATAAATATTTATATATATAAATATTTATATATATAAATATATATATATATATATATATATATATATATAAATATAGATATATAAATATATATATAAATATATATACGCATATATATATAAATATATATATATGTATATAAATATATTTATATATATATATGAATATATATAAATATATATAAATAAATATATATATATAAATATATATATATAAATATATATAAATATATATATATATAAATATATATATAATATATATATAAATATATATATGAATATATATATATATAAATATATATATAAATATATATAGATAAATATATATATACATATATATATATAAATATATATACATACACATATATATATATATATATATATATATATATATATATATATATATATATATATATATATATATATATATATGGGGTAATTGAATGCAGACAACATATCACAATGAGGAGAGGAAGAGAGAGGGAGAGAGATAGTAAACACACACTATCAAGCTATTGAAGAGAACAAGCTTGTTCGGGAAAGTGTGTGGGTTAGACATCGAATACAAAAAAGTGTCCTCAACCAAGAACTTTAGTCTCGGAATAAAATGGACGTAATTGATTTGCGTCGCGTTCTCGATTTTCGATCAACCTTCATCGATACGGATATAGATTGTTTTGGACTTCTTTTTACTTTTATTTTTTCTCCATTTTCCCTATAGAATCAGTGATATTTTTTTATCGACTTCGAGTTCTTTCGACCCGAGACAAATTCGATATTGTTGTTATACCATTTCGTTTTTTTTTCTCCTTTTAGATGTATGACTTAAAGAATCCTAAAAACGTCTATTTTCATGGGTCGTAACTTGTCAAGGATTAAGAAGCCAACAAAGTCAGCAAATGGCCTGTTCACATTGAATTGTTTATTTAATAGTAAATAATAGGTTACTTAACGACAGAATGAGACAGCAGAGTATATATATATATATATATATATATATATATATATATATATATGTATATATATATATATATGGGTGTGTATATATATGTATATATATATATATATATATATATATATATATATATATATATATATATATATATATATATATATATATATATCCAGGTTTAGAATTAGCAGAGGCAAAGTAACAGATGACTATTTACGATGCTAATATGAGAGTGCTCAATACTGAAGTGGGGCTAGAAAAATGTAAAAATGCGAAATACAATATAAGAACAAACACAACAATTAAAAAAATAAACATAAAGTTAGCAAGAAAATTTGATTTGTATGTGTCAGCCGCTAATGGTGATGCGGAAGATATTCAATTCTGCAGAATATGGTGTCCATCTATAATAATAGATCAGGATTACATGTTGGCATATCCTTTTGTAAAAAGACTACATATTAACATCAAGTAACAAAAGGTTGATAAGCATCATAGAGTGTCAAAACATACGCTACTTTCACTACAGACGAGAATAAATATATAAAATACAAAGAAGAAAAATAATAACAAAAACAATAACAAAATAAAAATATAAAATATACGCCATAAACAATAACATTCATAGTAATATTAAAAACATATTTTACAACACTTTACACGTGATATAATAATAATAATAATAATAATAATAATAATAATAATAATAATAATAATAATAATAATAATAATAATTCTGATTTCGTTTATCAACGTCTTCCTGAAAAGAGACGGGATTCATTTCCAGAGGATTTCCCTTAATCCCAGGTCCAAGCCAGGAGCTTCAAAGATGAAGGGTTTTCCTTAAGGTGTTTGTGGTACCGAGTTGAAGGCCAGCTAAAGCATCGGGGATCTGTAGTTTTTATTGTCCTTTCAGACGACCTAATGACCCTTGTGTATACTCCTTATCTCCAAGGCTCACTTAGCATAATTGTTCCACTTCTCGTTCTGCTTCTCTCTCTCATATTATTGGGTACTGAGATATTCATAATTTGCCATTTTTTTAAACCTTGTCAATGACGACCAAACCCGGACCAGTATGTTCAATTGCTTGGTCGTTATTATACTTTGCCCCATGAATATCTCTACATTGACATCCTCACTTGTTCTCACTTTATCAGGCGCCCCATGAAACCACTTTCCATCACACTTCACTCCAAACTTCTTACAGACCTCCCAATATATCCGAAGTCTCATGCGATCGTGTCTTTTGCGGCACTCTCTCTATGTCAATGCGCTACACCCGGCTGCAAAGTGCGCACTTGATTGTGAGGCCTTATCCTAAATCCAGCATTCTGCAGCAACTTTCTCTCCCAGAACCACTTTTGAACAATCGTGTTCCTAATACCTGCACTTGTGCCGCACAAAACGCTTCAGTACTCTCAGCCAGATACCCAGCTATAAGCCATTGCCGTGATCTTTTATCACCCACTTCTGCTATATACTGGAAAAGCTTTCCGTGCATTTTCTTCCTAGTCCATATGTTTCACATAATCAGCCTTGGTCTCACATACTTCCACTTCGTTGGTCACTACCTTGAGCATCCACTCCTCACTTCTAACCACACGCTCTTTCAATGACATCTCCTCAGTTCGAATACAATCTTTTAACCTTTTCAATCTTCTCCCACCCTCTTTTCTCTTCTGATACAGCCTTGCTACGGTACTTCGAATGTAGAATATACCAAATATTGCTAAAATGTTCTCATCTTGATATCCCTGGCATGCAACTCCTTGTCTAACCATTCTTAAATTCCCGAACTGTATTTCAAATCAGTGGCTTTCCGTGCATTAACTGCTTTCATTGTGGTTCCTCCATTTAATTTCGACTTCGCAATTGGTTTCACTCTTATAAGCCACTTCTTCCTGACTTTCTCTTTAATCTCTCTGTCTATGATGTCTACTCCCAAATACTTACACCCTGTATCTTTGATTTATTTCAGAATTTCTCCATTTGGCATCATTATTCCATTTGAATGACACTTTACCCCCCCCTTTTCATCACCAGCACCACATATTTATATAGACCAAGCTCCATGGCGATGTTGTCTGAGTATGTCCCTTCGAGCTCTACCAGTTTCCCATTTCCTTCTCGTTTCGACCGAATATCTGCAATCCATCCATAAATATTAGATGGCTGATGCGTCTACCAAAACATCCAAAGTTATACTTTAGTTTCTTTCTCTTCAAGAGGATGCTGAGTGGTATCATTATTATTACAAAAACAAATGGAGATAACGACTCTCCGCGGAATATTCAACGTTTAATCGGAACCTTCCCCAGCACCTCTCTATTTGCTGTTACCACCGTTTTCCATTTAGATATACGTGTTTCCAATAGCCCTACTACATTCTCCAAGACCTTCCTCATCGATAGTGTTACAGAGAGCCATGAAAGAGGGACCAGCTCGTAAACCTTTCTGTAATAGATCCATGCTACACTCGCAATACTTTTCCTCATCTGTGTATCCTGCATTAATGCCTTAACAACTATTAGTTGCTCCTTAGTACTCCTCGAGCCTTTCCAGCATATTTTCTCTTCATCAGGGAGAACATTATTACACAACAGATTTTCATACACTTTTTTTCTGCAAAGATTCCCGGTAGACATGTAATCGGACTGCAATTACTGGCATCTCTTTCTTTTGCAGGATCCTTCAAAATAAGTTTCGTCTTTCCCTTAACAAGCCAATCAGGGGCATCTCCCGACTCTAGGACCTTTTGCAGGGCAGCAGTTATAGGTGAACAAAAGCACTGGAACTGTTTGAACCAGAAGTCTATCACGCCATCTGGACCAGGTGCCTCCCAGTTTGCCACCCTTCGTATGCCAGCCTTCACGTCATCAATTCTCACCTAAACGTTCTCCATCTGCTGCATTCCTGATAGCTATGCTCTGGCCTCTTCACCCCAGCTGGCCTTCTCATTATATCATCCTTCGTCAGACCAAATCTCACTCCAGAACTTCCTAGCATAATCTGCATTTAAAGTGTTGAAATTTCTTGCCTAATTACTACCATTTAATCCTTTATACAACTGAGATGCAGCAATTTTTCCAACAAGTTCCTAAATTACGAACCATATATACGGACTTTCTATTTCAACCTTGTTAGGATTGTAATCTCCCCCTTTTACAACAACCAATGCATCCTTTCAAGCTCGTCCTTGGCTTTCTGTCTTAGTTTAACTCCATTTCTTATTTCTTCGATTCTACCAATGTCTTTTCGCCACCGTTTAATACTTTCCTCCAGCCACCTCTTCCAGTATGACCTTCTGTCCTTCTATTACATCTTTTTCGACTGCATTTATCAAGACGATTTGCAACAACGTATGACGCTGCATACAGACGCATGTTAAGTTCGGTAATCGATATGTTCTTTCTTATGATGTTGTGAATTACACCTTGAAATATTTTTACCTCTCTTTTCACCTTCCGCCTATCACTGCTCCTCATGTTTGGAATTTCTATGATCTCGTCTCCAAGAAGAACCTCTCTTAACGTCTGAAGTACTTCTTCTCCTACAAATGTCAAAGTTCAAACTTCATCACCACTTCTCCATACTCTGCTCTTTCCACTGGCTCGGCTTAAATCCTTAAAAGTTCTCGTCACTTAGCCTAACCATAGCATTCCATTCCCCCTCAGCTGCCCGCCTCACATCATCGCTTACATTTTATTCTGCACTTTCACGCTCTCAGTGTTTTCATCAGAGCTGGTTTCATTAATTTTACTTTCGTTATTCATTTTATTACCTGCCATTCGTTAAATCCCTTCCCTTGCAATTACTGAAAGTAAGTTGTTGTTTTTTTATCTGTTTTAACTGAGATGGCGAACTTGCCACACCCTTAGCTCCTTTTCCGCTAGATTTCCACTCTTTCCTCACTTTTCAGATATATCCACCAGATCTGGTACCTCACCTTCTTACAAAGCATTCCTACTGGACATCATCTCAAGGGGGGGTTATCAACGTAGGATAAACACCTCCTTACGACCTGACCCCTCCACTCTCACAACGACGACTATATTTACCGCCACCACTACTATAACTAACAATAACAACAGCACTAAAATTAGCAATAATAATATTAACGTTAACATCGATAGCAATAATAGCAGTTAAAACAATAGCAATACTAATAATAGTAATCAAAAGGCAACAACAATAACAACAGGAATAACAATAATAATAGCAATAAAAACAATAACCAATCAGTATAAGTAAATGGACCATCTTTTACACATCGACGCGTTTAAAACTTTTAGCTGAAAATGAGAAAGGTTAATAAAAGATTTTAAAGATTCTAATATCGAGATAAAAACAAAATAAAACCACACTTTCTCAGTCCTTCTCCCTTCATCGTTCCTATTAGTATTGCTGATCTTTTTTATAATAATAATAATAATGATAATAAAACTAGATATAATAAATAAGTATAATCAATAATAAGATTTAATACTAAACTATGCTAAAAAGGTATTGGATATTAACAATCTAACTCAGTTATTAGCAAACAATAATAAAACATAGCGACAAACAGGCAACAACGCTAATAATAAATATAGTGGCTATTATTGTAGAAATAACAAAAACAACACATATACTTTATACTGGTAATAACCTTATAATAGTACAATAAATAAAATAAATAAAAATTAAAAAATAGTTAATATTTAATAAATTTAAAAATTATAAATAAAATAAAATGGTTAATGTAATAACGACAAAAATTCGTTTATTTTACAGATTTTTTTTTTATTTTACAAAATGAAGTTACATTTAATTAATTATATGGTTCTAGGTTCAATCCTTGGCTTGGGAGAGATGCTAGTCTAGCGGCACTGATGAGGTGTAATACAACGAAACAGGGCTGTATGCCGATGACTACAAATATATATATATATATATATATATATATATATATATATATATATAATCGGAGTTAATATATGTTTACGTTTTTGTCATATTTAGGCACATGTTATTTATTTTTTCTATTCATACTGTACCTGTTATGTATTAGATATAAAATGTAGACAAGTATAACGTTGAGAAATTAAAAATTATGATTAATATACTTAGTCGTAATATATATTTTTTAATTTTTTTTTCTATAGCAAAAATATTGTATGAATTCCAATCCAAACGAAAAGAAAAACATTCTTTTAAAATTTAAATTTGAGTTAAGCTATGCCAAATATCATAAAGTTCTTAACCCATAAAAATATAAGGCATCAAACACATACACATATAGCAGGTAAATTTTGTAATATTTTATCTAAATTAATATTAAACATTGTGAAAAAAATGGGAAGCAAATAAAAATCTTCCTCGTAGTGTATTTTTGTATTTTTTATTAGTATCTTTTGTTATAGTGTTTTTCTCAGTAATTTGATATTTTTAAAACCGTTAATTTATGTTAAATCAATAAAAAATATAAATACATATTTACATACTTATTTCTATTATTTTTTTTTATTTTGCGTCAGATTTTTACTAAGAATAAATAAATATTACCTTCTAAATTTCTAGAAAACGTACAAGACTTATAACTCTTAGATAGGACTAAAGCAAAAGAAGTAACCATAAAAAACCGATGAACCACAATGTCCAATAGGAAGCAAATAAGTGCATATGCATTCATATTATATAATAGATATATTAATCTAAATATCTTTTATGATTAAATAACAATTCTTAGAGTCTACAACTACGTAAACATTAAGCTTTCAATCTTAATTTCAATTTGCATTTTTCCAATTTATATTACTATCTCCTGCTGTACGCGCTTAAATTATAATTACCTTGTTTAGTATTACAAAAATAGAATAATCAAGATTTTACAAGTCCAACATTTTCTTAGATCTGACTCAATTATTAGCAAATATATTTCTCTTAATCTCAGTTTAAGTTTAGCTTCAGTCAAAGGTCGCAGAAATCAAGGGGCCCACAACCTGGGGCTAACACTTGAAGTCTATATGAGATACATAAATATTTTAATGTTCCATCGAATTTTCTGTAACTCTCAAGCACTGAGTTAGTAAAGAAATGTAGAACATAATTTTCCTCTCCCCAATTAACAATTTTTATACGTTGTAGTATATCTTTCATTTTGGTCTCTTGGTTTACTGGATTCAAGGACAAGAATTTATCTAGTCTGGTGGAGTATCCAGCTTCGTGCTATTACTTGAGGTAACATCACTTGGAGAAGGTTCACCAGTTTAGCAGAATCAAACCCAACATGACGTTACAAGTGTTAGCATTAGAACAATAACTCTATTAATAACAATGGAAACAATTGTTTACTTGTTACATATGTTCTACATATATGTTGTTATTTATACAATGTTACAGTGATGAATAAGAAAATCGCACTAATTGCTCTACATCAGGTCACGGTTTTGAAGAAAATTCGGATCTGGTGAAAAAATGAATTATATTTTTGTGACTATCACCTGTATTTTGCCAATGCATCTCATCATAAGTATGCTTGTAAGAAAATAATATTTTGCTAATAACATAAAAAGCCGCTGACTGTAGACTGATCATTGACCGAATGTTGCTTCATCATTATTCAAACTCCTGTGCTTAAACTTCGAAGTTTTGAAATACTCAGCGGCATGAACATATTTATCCTGACTTCACAGGTAGTCAGCCTCCATGTTTCCTGGCACCCGATTATTTTCAGTTGCTGATGGAATCTCTTCCCCTGCCCGTCACAAATCAAACGTAGGTTCTCAGGAAATCGGACCAAGTATGGAAAATGCGAAGTGGATCTCGTCGTTCATGACGCATCCCACATTTTTGAAAAGCAGGCACATGTTGTTGAAGAGTTCTGCGTAGATTCTTTCCTTATTGTTGGCAGTAAAGTTCGTGGCTTCAAGAACAAATGCCTTCAGAGCTTCCAGTTTCGATTCGTTAATCGCGCTGTTGGATCCGAGGACCGTAAGAGATGTCAGCTTTCAACTTCTTCATTATCAAATCGGTAAAAGACTGTCACAAATAAGGGAAATAGCACAATCTTTGCCTAAAACCTTGATGACATGCTTAATTAAGCCGAACTTTATATTGTCTGTGTGCATAACAGGGTTGTTTTTATGTTCATTTCTTTATATTATTTATAGGGTAATCCGTTGTTTAACACTAACACAATTCCAGGGATTTAAAATTAATATATATATATATATATATATATATATATATATATATATATATATATATATATGCATATACATATATATATATGTATACATATGCATATACATATATATATATGTATACATGCATATACATACATATATATATATATACATATATATGTATACAGAGAGAGAGAGAGAAAGAGAGCGAGAGATAGAGAGAGAGAGAGAGAGAGAGTTATTAATTTTAAGTCCAGGGATTTAAAATTAATAACTATATATATATATATATATATATATATATATATATATATATATATATATATATATATATATATGTATATATATGCATATACATATATATACATATATATGTATATATATGCATATACATATATATATACATATATATGTATATATATGCATATACATATATATATACATATATATATGTATATATATGCATATACATATATATATATATATATATACATATACATATATATACATATATATGTATATATATGCATATACATATATATATACATATATATGTATATATATATATATGTATATATCTATATCTATCTATCTATCTATCTATCTATCTATCTATCTATATATATATATATATATATATATATATATATATAAAATGTAAAGTTGGTTCGTTCTAAACGAATAAAAGCCTATTTCTACGTTACCAATTTATTTGAAATTTTCAGACAACCCATCTTTAGAGTCGAGGTATTATTTTATGTTATTGAAACAAATTTACCTCGCGAATTATTAAAATATAAAAAAAAAAAAAAAATTTTAAACGTTACTGCGAATCTGTTCTTTTGATAAATCTGAACTTCCGGTTCGATTCATTTCACAGCCACGAATTGACGAAAGATTTCATTTTCTTTTTACTCGATAAGTAAAAAAAAACAAACTTACTCATGCAGAGAGTGATCCGTGCTGAAATAATGATGTTATTATTTAAAAAGCCATTCTTAACATGGGGAAGGTAGGATGTTTTGTACCTATTCTGTACTTTAACCTTACAATTGAATAAAAACATATCATAAAACATTAATTAAACGTGGAAAACGATTTTTAAAAAATAGCGCGCATCACTCTCTGCATTAGCACACACACACACACACACACACACACACACACACACACACACACACACAAAATAATAATAATCCCATATTTTAAAAATTTAAATTCATTTATGTACTTACCAATTCTTTTAATTTTATTTGTATTAAGGCTTTTCACCCATGAAACGTTACGATTTAATTGTTCAGTTTATTTTCACGGCATTGTTTACATAAAAAAAGTTTGTTTTAACTTTTTCTAAACTGTTTCATTTTTAGGACATGCCTCAACGTATTATAAACACCCTAACCCTCCATGTTGAAAAAACACAACAAAAAAACGCCCTTCCATAAACCTCGAAAGCCGTTCTTAACATGGAGAAGTTAGGGTGTTTATAATATGGTGGGGCGAGTCGTAAAATTAACGAAGTTGCTATTTATTATTTATTGCAAAAATTGCTTGAAATTTATTTATTTGACAAAAAAAATTACATTTTAGTACTCCTTGGGCGTAGAGTTCTATGGCGACCAGTAGAAAAAAATAATAGTTGCTCCCTTATTCTCCCACCTCACCCCGCACGTAACATATTTTATTTACTGACATTGCCGTAACTACACGATTATTTGTCACATTTACAAACATTTATTTATTTATTTATATTGAAAAAAGTTTTACTTTTTATGAATATTAAAAGAAAAATGGGTACTCATGAAGAGAGTTATCCATACTTAAATAATAACGTTATTATTTAAAAAGCCATCCTTAACCTGTGGAGGGGAGGGTGTTTTGTACCTATTCTGTACTTTAACCTTGCAATTGATTAAAAAAACAACACGATTTAAAAAAATTGCGCGGATCACTCTCTGCATTAGCACCGAAAAATGTTACTAAACATTTATTAATAATTTCTCACTTTTACAAACATTTGATTTTAAATTTCTTTTTAAATGACGACTTTTATCGACTTTTTAAAAAAAAATATTTCCCCCAATAGTGTTTATTTCGAAATCCGTTGTTAACATGGAGAGGTTGAGGGTGTTTATTCTAAAAGCCGTTCTTAACATTTGTGGAGGTGGACCTAATGTAAAAAATAAATAAATAAATACATTTAAAAGAAAAAAAACTAAATCATTTACTGATAACATCTCACTTTTACAAATATTTTTTAATTTACATGCGCGGATGAACAAATTGTTGAATAGTGCGAAAACAAAACATTTAGGTCAACATCCACATTTTTTTGTTCATGTGACGACTTTTATTGATAAATAAATTTACTTCTCCGCAACTTTTATTGATAAATAAATCTACTTCTCTGCCACGGGCACTGAACCCCTCCTTTTTTTTTTAAATAGTATTTTCGGGGGGGGGGAGTATGCTGACAACAAATATCAGTTAAATTTTGCAAAGAGCCCCCCCTCCAAAAGTGGTGTTTATTCCGGAAGTTGTTCTTAATATGAGGAGGTTGGGGTTTATTATAAGGTGGACCTAATCTAAAAAAAAAAAAAAAGTTGTTTATGCGCACATAAGCAACTATTTTCTTATTAACTCTTTTTTTTTTACTTTTTTATTTAAAAATTAGTAAATTTCAATGAATAGAATAATAAATCATTTATCATTAATATGTGTTTTTGTTTTTTTGTTGAATGAATCGTTTTTTTTTTTCATTACAACAATAATGAACCAATTTAAATCTTCCGGCATGGTTTAAGGGTTACGAAATTATCACTAAATCGTTTAGTTACTTAGCCAACGTCAGTAAATAAAAAAAATGTTACGTGCGCCTGCATTAGCCTTGACTGGGGGGCGCGCTAAGGGAGCGACCATTAAATAATTATGCTGGTCGTCAGTGAACTCAACGCCCAAGGAGTACCTAAAGTGGCACTTATGCACTTGTGTTACCGTGCTATTTTTTAAATAGTATTTTCCTGTTAAATTTAAATTTTACAATTGTTTTTCTTTTATTAATTTGTTAAGTGAAAGTACAGATAACCCGGTCGGTTTCTAATGCGAGGAAAATCTAGCCATCCCCCCCCAAATAAGGGGTACTCTGGATAATAAAAAAAACATTAAAATTGCCTCAGTCTCGAAAGATTTCTTCTCTACTGAACGAGGAAAAAAACGGTGAAGTGTAGTTCACCTTCTGTTTCTCCCCCCCTCTCAATATCTCTCTCTATTCCTCTCTCCCTTTCCCTCTCTCAATCTATCTTTCTCTCTTTATAACCCTCTCCCTCTCTCTCTTGGAGCCCCTTTCTCTCTCTAACTCCCTCTATCTCTGTCCTTTCCTCCGTTTCATCCCTCTCTGTTTCTAGCTCTCCCACTCTCTGTGTTTATCTATCAATCCCTTTATCTCTCTATCTCCTTCTCTTTCTCTATTTTCCTCTCACTGTCTCTTTTCTATCTATATATCTTCCTCTCTATCTGTCCATCTCTAATCCCTTATCCTATTTTAGTCTCCTAAATTAATTACAGTGAATAAGGCATTGTCAAAACATTGATAAATCCTATTTTAGTCACCTAATTTACTAACTGTGAGAATAGAAGTTATTTGGAAATTACGGCTACCTTGAACAGCACCAGAAGTAACTGGTAAAACCTTTCTTATTAAATTGATTTTGGCAGCCATTTGCTAACAAACTGACATAGCCTTAGACCTTGCTGCATGAGGAATACCGTCGACCTTGCTGCCAAGTAGAAGTATTATTTATTCTACTTTAAAACATTCAATTTTTCAAAAATCTCATGTTCGACATCTCCAAAACATCCAATATGGGGACAAATATTGCAAAAATGCAAACTTATTGTGTTGGATGAATGCACAATGGTACGCAAAACATTACTTGAGGCCCTTGGTCGATCCTTGCAAGATTTGCGTGGCAATGTCAGACCATTTGGGAATGCAGTAATATTGCTTGCAGGAGATTTCAGACAAATGTTACCTGTTATTCTTCAATCAACACCAGCAGATGAAATAAATGCTTGCCTCAAATACTCTACTTTTTTGTTCCATGTGAAGACATTAAACTTAACTCAAAATATGCATGTACAGTTGCAGACTGTTCGATTCACACAACAACTTTTGCATCACTTGTAGGAAATTGGGTACGAAAACGTGCCAGCTGGTCAGAGTTCAGGGCAAAATTCTTTGACTTTTAACTTCTGTAATTTCTGTAATTTTATTTCATCAAAAGAATAGTAAGTTTAAAAATTTTTTTGCAGATATTCAAATTATAAGAATTCCATTTGACTGAGTGAATGATCTATTCTTGCAGGTCAATACAAAGATGTCCATGAATTTAACGCTATAATTAAATCTAAAATTCCAAGTGAGGTAGTCAAATACAAATCCATCGACACTGTTGGGAAAGCAGATAAAGTGGTTAATTATCCAACAGTTATATTTGCAAGGGATGCCACAGCATGTATTGCAACTGAAATTTGGTGTACTAATTATCATGTTGTGAAATATAAACCAATCCAAGCTTTACAATTGCACATAGCTTGCAGTAAAAAAAAATTAACAAACAATATCATAGAGACAACAATCTTAACAGGACCTTTTACATATGAATATATCTTCATTCCATGCATTCCTATGATTCCACCGGATACATCATAACACTTTAGCAAATTGCACTTTGCTATTTTATTGTCATTTGCAATAACCATCAACAAAGCACAGGGAACAATCTTTACAATTGTGGGGCTTACAGTTACACACTGGCTGTTTTTTCACATGGATAATTTATGTTACATATTCAAGAGTCACTAAACCGGAAAATCTCTATATCAGCCAAGAGAATGGAACAACAAAAACTGTGTACCCATGCAAAATGGAAATTTAAACCTATAAGAAACATGCTTTTTTCTCATTTTGGAACTTTTTCCATTGCGCCAATTTGAGCCAGAGCAACGCGTGGCAGGTAACAGCTAGTATATATATATATATATATATATATATATATATATATATATATATATATATATATATATATATATATATATATATATAGTTATTAATTTTAAGTCCAGGGATTTAAAATTTATAACTATATATAATTATTAATTTTAAGTCCCTGAAATAAAATATATATATATATATATATATATATATATATATATATATATATATATATATATATATACACACATATATTAACATCTGTGTGTGTTTGTGCGTGTTTAGAGAGAGAGAGAGAGAGAGCAAGAGAGAGAGAGAGAGCGAGAGCGGGGAAGAAAAAGAAATAGAGAAAAATGTTATTCGCTCGGCAGCGATCCAGTTCCTGTGACATGCTTACTATTGAAAAAATGTGAGTTTGCAAAGCTAGTTTATTGTCAAAAAAAAAAAAGGAAAGGTTCACGCTTTCCCGCCACTCATCACTTTTTTACGCTTTTCTCTTAAAACACATGGTTTCCTATAAAGTAGTTCGCCTTATCGTAAAATTCAGTATCAGGAGATATTAGAGAAATTGTTCATATGTACAAAATGAAAGAAGACTATTAGTCAGATAGTAAGCTCTGTGTATAGTTTGCTACCGTAAACGCAATTTGATAAAACAAAGCCTTAACTGCAAAAGACTGTATGATTTGGTCATTCTTCTTAAGGAGGTAAACACGTTGTACATAGAGTCAGTCGAAATGAAAAATGAGAACTGCGACAGAACTTTTCATGATGGAGGCATAATATTTTGTTTATTTCATGCAACCTACACTGCGGCCTGTCTGCCAGTACACTGCACAAAAATGCATACCATACCCGTCATCAGCACGCGCTGTTTTCTTTGTTCTTTTCTCTATGTTCTTTCGTTCCGTCTGATCTAAATTCCTATATATGCATTTGGATCCCTGATATGATGCGTACGCCACGCCCCCAGAAGCAAACAAAAAAATTCGTGTAATAACAACTGAGATTTTGATGATATTTGGTGATAACTAACATATATTTACACATCATATTGATACGAACAAGTAAAAGCACTCTCTAGCAAGCAAAATGATTACTTTAGCGCGCAAAATTACGGCATTTCGGAATGCACAATATATTTTAATTAACTTGAAAACAGATTTCCCCTCGATAGCAAATATATAATAACAATAAAAATATAGCGTTGGACTCACGATGTTTTAATATTTCGACATATTTCTATAGCCATTCGCTACATAAACAATCATGTGAGGGTTGCCAACATCCTAAGTGATATTTTATCAGGATTCAACATAATTCGAACACGCCCTACCTATGTGATCAGTCAGTGTGTTTAAACAGTTGGAAATCGTTCCCCATTCTCTGGTTGGTTCATTTGAATAAATACATTACACTAGAGGAACCAGCAAGTAAAGAGAAGATGACAGTGTTTTATTACGGAGAAATCAATCTATTTTATCGGAACAAATGTAAAAGTCCACTTATATAGTTACCATTCTGTCCTTTACTCTTTCAGTGAAACTGCGGCTAACCATTAAGCGTCCGTGCGTTGGTGCGTAATGTGAACTTTAGCTGTCGGAGGGAGGAAGGAGATAATCAAGTGATTTTTTATGTGGATTCAACATAATTCGAACACGCCCTACCTATATGATCAGTCAGTGTTTTTAAACAGTTGGAAATCGTTCCCCATTCTCTGATTATATATATATATATATATATATATATATATATATATATATATATATATATCGTTAAGTCATAATATCACGACACGATTTATTTGAATTATGATTCATTAAAATGGCATATAAAGGTTTCTGCGCCAACATTTGTTGGATCTCCCTCTTTATAAATATATATATATATATATATATATATATATGTATATGTATATATATATATGTATATATATATATATATATATATATATATATATATATATATATATATATATATATATATATATATATATATTACTGTGAGTCCAGAATGAGTTTACATATTGTTTCCGCTAGGGGGAAATTCTCAAAAGAAGAGAAAATATTTGACTAGCTTCGTCAGAATTCATAGATGGACTCTATGAATTCTGACGAAGCTAGTCGGATATTTCCTCTTCTTATTAGGATTTTCCCCTAGCGGAAACAATATGTAAACTCATTCTGGACTCATAGTAATTAATTTCCTATATACTGCTCTGGCTACACATTGAGCACTCTAGTCCGTTTTTTACCACTGATATATATATATATATATATATATATATATATATATATATATTTCTCATATCCGAGAAATTTAATCATAGGCTAGCAACATAAAAGTGAAATCGGTTAGTTTAGGTCAGTGAGAATACATTGGACATTTCCTATCTAAATTACTAATGGTCAAATCTAACGAGCCTGCTTAGACATGCAAATTACATATCGCAGTTTCTAGATAATACTTCATGGCTATCAGCCTGCCACCCGGAATTGTGTCGGCTCTGCACTTAAAACGTCAAAGAAAGACACTAATGTAAAAATATTGATCACACACCCATGTCCATTATCGTTCTGTTCGGCCCACCACTTTATTTATCTGACCCCTGTTTATGACGCGATTGCAATCGCCCTGGCTTTATAATGTCCGACGTCTGTCATAGAATTATGTTTATTGCTCCAATCTTATACCTAAAGGGCAGATACTTGATCGAAAGTACGGGAATATATAAGGAGAAACCTCCTTTATCCAGTTAAATATTGACATGTGTTGACGGGAAATCTGCCGACCGCTCGGCGTTTCTATGATTTGGGTAATGGTTAAACATCTCAGTATAGACCTGTTTAGACTATATCTACTGTCGACAAAATAGGGTTATCAAAAACTCTACATCTCTTTGTACACTAATCTTTGAATGGGAACAGATACGTTTACAAACTTATTACACTGTGCGAAGCTAGTTGTCCGTGGATGTAATATGCAGCCTTGAATATAAAATATACGAAGCGCTTTAAATATGTTTCCTGACAATTTTTGCACGGAGGACTTCATTAATAGTACACACATGGAACTCGTGTTCCATACGCAGTAATTTCCTCCGATTGCAATGCATTTGCCGCACTCTTCCATCAAATTCTAGAAAGCCCCATGGAAACTCTCTCGTGTGAGCGTGGCAATGGCTCTTATAACAGTTCCTTTCATCTCCTCAGTTGGCTCATAACGACAGCATCATAGGGTTTACCTTGAGCTTAGGGAATAATTTAAAGTTACAAGGAGCAAGGTCTGGACATTAAGGAATGCTTTTAGGAACTGTTTTTATTGCTATCTTGCTGAAATAATCAGTGACAAGCATCGAAAAATACCTCGAGTCAAATTCTGCATTTCACTTCCTTGCTATTTAATGCCTGGACAGATCTCACACTAACACCAAACTGTGAACCTATTGTTTTACTAGACACATATCGGTCATTATAAATGGATTTATTTATTTGGCTAATAAACTCCGGGGGTTCTGACTTCCTTATTCTTACTACACCTCTCCCAATTTTTTCTGATACTCCCTACCTTCCTTGAATCTCTTATGTCACGTAAAAACTGATGTTTGATTCTTGAAAAATTGTCAAAAAGCAGTCTAAAACATTTTATTAGTTTATGACGAATTTTTCTAAGTGTAAAACAAAATTTTATTCCATATCGTTCTTCCAAATTTTTCTCACGTCAAGATTGATTTTTTTTAAAAATTTATCCATCTGTTACAACACGGATTTAGTAGTGTTTTCCCCCCGATTCCTGCTGTAGGGGTTCCTCAAATCTGAAATCATGAAAAATGTTCAGTCATCTCATGAGATTTATAGCAATAACATACTGAACTTTTTAAGAGTCTACAACAATTTTGAATGTCTGTAAACAAAAGTCTGGATCTTATAGAAGGCGCTCCTTAATTATCCCTCGTATTTAAATTATTGGGATTTACGTGTCGTTTAGAATGTTAGTTTTTTACTCGTCACTGATATTATTTTAAAACGTTTCGGCCGATATAAATTCTAACCTTCTTGTCGAGTACGGAAATTACAATGTTAATCTCAGACATCTGAATAAATAAGTTATGGCACAACGCATATAAATGCTACGCATAATAATTGCAGAGTTACAGTCATCTTCACCATACCTATCTGATCAACTAAGATGGTGATTAGTTGTGAGGGAACTGTAAGATTTGTCTTATGCAGGTCGATTGTATTCTTTGATAGCGATTCTTCAAGTAAGAAGAATAACGAATTTCCTCGACAAGATGGGTAGGTGACACAAAATCAGATACGTTGACCTTTAATAACTGCATTGGGCAATACCTCACCGAATCATCGAAAGCGGTTGTTACTGGTGTTTTCAATATCCGTGAAATAACCAATTCCGGCTTAATTCATTGTAAAATTAATTGTTCTTAAATCGAATTATGATTTGACGTCGAGTAAAATGGTACAGTTTTAATATGAATTAATATGTTTCAAAAAACGACACCCTACTCCCTATTTGAAAGACGGTTTATTTCCCAATTTCTTTCTCGGTAAAAAACAAGAGGGCATGCTTTTATTTTGTTGATATCATTTGAACAAAGTCAAGAGCGATAGACATTATTTTTTTCTTGAATTTTTTATTACTGTAGCAATTCTTGTTACAGAAGTAATAAGTGGATTTTTTTATCTTATTGGCTCTAACAGATATAGATTATGAATATTTTTTTTAAATTTTAACAGTCATAGATTATGAATATTATTTTTAATTTTAACAGACAAAAAATATAAATATTATTTTTAATTTTGACAGACATAGATTGTAATTTTTAAAAATATTTACAGACATAGATTATAATATTAACTTTAATTTTAACATACATAAATTATGAATATTATTTTAAATTTTCACATACACTGATTATACATATCATTTTGAATATTAACATACATTGATTATAAGCATGTTTTTATTTTGACATACATTGATTATAAGTATTATTTTTTTAATTTTGACAGAAATAGATTTTTAATATTATTTTTAAGTTAAACCTATACACATTGATGGAAACAGCATTTCTTCGAGTTTATAAAATTCAATGACATGTTTCTTTTTTACTCCCCTTCGCTACTTGTACGTAACGCGCGTATACGTAATAAGGCTTAAAACCGTTTTTTCAAAAAGTAGTCCACCTTAAAGGAAGATTTGGAGCGCACAAATAATCTGTGCATGTAGTTTTCTCTTCTCTCTCTCTCTCTCTCTCTCTCTCTCTCTCTCTCTCTGGCATTATCTCTTAAATTTATGTATGTATGTATGTATGCATATATATATATATATATATATATATATATATATATATATATATATATATATATATAAGATTCAAAATGAAAGATAACGAATAAAAATCGCTTTATTATAAAATCTTTATTATAAAATCAGGAAAAAATGTTTGTTTAGGGGAAATTTTTATTATATTTTCCCCCCAAACAAGGCACATTGCCACTTTGATGTAGAAGGCTACTATCAGGGACATAAGCATAGGGGTACTATGTGGGGAGTAGGGCAGCAAGATGTCGGTTCACGTTACACTTGAACTTCTGCATGACAGTGCAGTTGGGGAAGCAAGAACCCGGAAGGGAATTCCAAAGTCTAGCGGTTCTGGGGAAGAAGCTACTGGAGTAGAAGTCTCTCATACATCTAGGGAGCTCTACTGTGAAGGGGCGGGGTTTAGCTGCTGTGGAGTTTGTCGGGGGTGTTTACGTCGAGGGGGTACTGGTGCTTGCAGTTCATCGGAGCATTCACCGTAAAAATACTTGTAGAACAGGCAGAGGGATGCTACATTTTATCGATGGGGCAAGGGCTGAAGCTTAGAATACAGTTCAGGACCTATCAGGTTGACGACTCTCTTTTGAACCTTGTTTAGGAATGAAAGACTAGTAGCAGATGCACCAGCCCAAATATGACAACAACACTCAATACATGAGCGAATGATGGCCTTATAGAGAGGTGCAAGATACTTTCGGGCGTTAGTAGCTTTCTAGCGCGGTAGAGAGAACAAATAATTTTTAGGTCATTACATTTCGAAAGTTAATGCTTCTCATTAGAATATATACCATAATTATACAAAATGTTCATAAGAAAAAAACTAGCATAATGATATCTAGATATGAACTCAGAAAATATATGAAAATTTACAGTCTATATTTGTATTTTTGTATAATGCTGCTCCTCCTCTTCTAATGAGAAGCGCTTAGTTTGAAAACCCATGGACAAACGAGTTATCCTTCTAAATTCTCCCTTACCATTTTCGTATTGTTCTAGTGATAATAATAATGTCATATATAACTTTTATACCCTATCTTTCATTTTAATATTATTGTTTACTCTTCTTAATAATGCTAAGTCTTCATTTTTATATCTTCATGAGATTTACTGTTTTACAACATAAGTATACACGCTTCAAGAATAACACATTTGCCTTATTCGAAACTGTTCTATTTTTTAGTGTGTTTAACAAGACTAAGCTATCGAACGCGTGGTAGTCTGTCTTTGTGTGACCATCTTTAAGGCACATTTTTAAACCATTTCTGTCCACATTGGTAAGACGTGCATTTTCACATTCTCATCCGTGTTTTTCTTTTATTATAATCTTATTTCCTTTTTCCTCGCTGTGACATCACCTCGCACACAGATTGGATAGATATTGCTTCTGTTGCTGTTGTCATAATATTTCCGACCCTTGTTATATATGTGTGCAAGAAGTTACGTCATTGATTTTCTGGCAGGTGAATTGAGAATAGTCGAGAATGTAAAGAAAGATAAATCTTCTTGTATAATAATGTAGTCCCTTTTAATGACACCACTCCCACCTCCATTGCTTATTAACTTTTGGAGTTAAATAATAAGAACTTTTACTTTTCGAACGACTATTTTACATATTCTTATTCAGAGAGGATGGGAGTATTTCAGATTTAAATATGAACCAATATATAAGAAATTTAAGGAATTAATGTATGGGCATATGACATCATGGCAGTAGAATATATATTACACTAATCCATAACAAAAAAATACATCCTGGGAAGATCCTATACCGGCGGTCGTTAAAAAACGGTTGCAATTCGTGGAAAGAACGTATATTGTACAATAATATTATACAACACAAAAATAAATAATTATATCACGTTTAGTAATAATAAGGATACATAAAGAAGCACTCGTATTTACTCAAAAAATATTTTAAAAAGTGCAGTGTGCAATTTCCCAATAAAATGCCAAGATGAAAACATCACAAGATAATAGATCCGGTATCCTCATAAGCAAACAGATATATACGCATAAAAATAAATGTAATCTCTTTATATAATTTTATAGTTAAATTACATGATTTACATGCGAATTAATACATTCCAGTAGCAATAAACTTTCTATAACAGTTTATATTTTCTTGACATTTTTAATTATTCATGTGTTTATATGTCCAATAAAAGTTGGCATAAGTAAGAAAAATAGTTGTTTTTATTACAATACGTGTATATATATATATATATATATATATATATATATATATATATATATATATATGGTACCAAATTATACGCGTATCTATATGGTACCAAATTATACGGGTATATATATGGCACCAAATTATACGGGTGTATATATATATGGTAAAAAATTATACGGGTAAATATATGGTACAAAATTATACGTGTATATATATGGTACAAAATTATACGTGTATATATATGGTACAAAATTATACGGGTATATATATATATATATATATATATATATATATATATATATATATATATTCTTGGTACAAAATTATGGCAAATTCTCATTGTTTTTCTATCAGATGAATTACGAAAAAACTTAGCAGTTTAACCCAACACATTTAAAGACTAAGAATTGTACAATGAACAATTGAAAAGTATTAAAGTCTCCTTCAAGGGTTTAGCTGAGTTTCATATTAAATTCAATCCAATATTCCAAATGATTCATTGCCATACTAAAAGTTGTTTCTCATTTTGAAGGTAACATTTGATTTCTTCCATTGGTATACTAGTATATTTAATTAGAAAATGACTTGAGATGAAAAGGGCACACTGTTGGTTTATCTGATGATGGATATTCTCATGTAGAAATTGTCAGGAAGATGGAATGTACAAGAAATGTGGTTCAAACAACGATTACAAAAAAAAACAAAAAAAAAACAAAGGCTTAAAGAAGACAAGGAACAACGCCGTAAATAGTTTGCAATCGCCAGTGAAGACAGAGCTTTGAAAAAAGCATCCGTGGCAGATAGGAAGAAAGCGTTTTTAATAGCTTGCTGCTGAACTTAAGGAGGATGCACACAAAAACACATCAGCTCAAACAGTGAGAAGAAGGTTAATAGGAGCGAGATTAAAATAAGGCAAAGCGATGAAAAAGACAGACTTTTCACCAGCTAACAAGAAAAAATGACAGGAATTTGCAAAAAAAAAAAAAGAAGCGAAACAGAAAAAAAAACATAGAAAATTGGAGACGAAATTATAAGGCAAACTATTGTTTGATCTGACGAAAGTAGTTAAAGGTAAGTTAACAACTTCTATTTTCTACACCTTCCATTGAACAGATGGGTTTTTACGTGAATAAACATCAACAGCATCTATTCAAGCATTGTAGCAAATTCTCGTTTTCTTTGCTATCATATTTTTTGAACTTCTGCAACAGTTTATGTTCACCGTTTGTAAAGAAATACATTTCATCCCGATTATGTTGTCCCAACTGCCAAACTCGGAGGTTAAAATGAAATGGTTTCGGACTCTATGGCTTCTGCAGACATTGGATTGTTGTGCACATGTGAGAGCAGAATTACCTCCAAAATCTCGAATAAAAAGTCTTAACAAGGTTTAACAAACTCTTTGACTAAAATATTTTATGACATTCCAAGTTCTGGAATCTTCCAGCAAGACAATCCCCATGCCATATGTCAAAACTTTCAATCGGTTGGTACAAGAAAAAAAGAGATTACAGTGAGGAAGTGCTCCCGCTTAATCACCAGACCTAAATCCCAGTGAACTCTTTATTGCCCTATCTAGGGGAAAGAGTGGGTATGCACAAATATTCATCATAAAAAATAAACAAAATAACGAGAGACAAAACTCTATTAATTGTTTCAGAAAATAGATCCTGCCACCTGCAACAATTTAGTCAATAATATGCAAAAGCGAACAGAAACGGTTATAAAAAAAAATAGAGACACGCCTAATATTGATTGTTGTTAAAATAAATCGACAAATGCTCACTTATATGTTCTTAACCTTGAACTATATGTGTGACTCATAATATCGATTTCTCGTTGGGGATTCATAATTTTACCTGACTATATATATATATATATATATATATATATATATATATATATATATATATATATATATATATACATATATATATATTTGGGAGGGTTCATACTCACACAAACACATACACACACACATATATATATATATAAATATATATATATATATGTATATATATATATATATATATACATAGAATCATAGTATAGTTTTCATCATGTACTCGGTACAAATTATATGAGTTTAAATAATTTGAATATATAAAATGAATTTTTATATTTTATATATGAATATCTGTACACGTGGAAACTCCGGACCGGTATCTTTAAAATTATTTAAGTGCTAAATTGTCGTTATTATACTGTTTATTTGAATTAATTTTGTCTAATACATTTTATTTCAGTCTGAAGTTAAATGCAAAATGTCTAGACTACCCCCCCCAAGAAAATATATTTTTAGGATAAATGTGTTACTCTCTCTATAAATATAAACGAAAAGATCCCTCTCACCATAACCCATTCTACGCCACTTCTGCTACAGCAGCGAAACTCGAATGACAAGTGTCAGTGAGTGAAAAAGTTTCCAACGTAATACAGATGTCTTTTTGGCAAAGAAGAATCAGTTTAATGAATATCTGAACACGTGGAAACTCTGGAACTGTATCTTTAAAATTATTTCAATGCTAAATTGTCATAATTTCTTTGTTTGAAGTATCTCTTGGGAAGAAAAAAATGAACACTCTTAAATGGAAATTACAGTAACCTATATCTATTTCATTTTTTCATTCGTAATTATTGGAGGGGAATTAATCTTCAAGTATCTTGAATTTCAAATCAAAGCGACGAACTTATTCTAAGTAAATAGTAATAAGTCCGTCCCCCTCCTGTTTTTTTAATGGAGATTAGACAACGCATTGTGGATGCGTTATCGACAGTTCGCGTTACTCTCGCTTCCTCTCATTTGTTCCTCAGTCCTCATTTCCAATACGTGATGTTTCTGACAGAGGCTGAAGAAAAAGCTGCTGCCCAGTACGAGAGTACGTCGTGAACAGTAGCCTGAGATATCGGAAATTTTCTGTACCTATGACTATTTTTGTGGGCATGTCACTAAAAAGGATGCTAGAGGTAAAAGTTTCATCTGGGCTGACGTTATCCGCCTGATACTCAGGGACCCAAACCTTGGATTAACCACTAACACGGCCGTCCTATCAGCAGGTGCCAAATACTGGGGCTGCTGTATTGCCATTTGGTGAATGGACTCTGGACCATGCAGTCATATCTAGTGGGGCCTCTCGATGTCATACTAGTGGGTAATTGTTACGGTTTTACCTTATTATGGCCACAAAAAAACTTCCTCTCCTTTTCTCTCTTACCTTCCATCTCTCTCCTGCTCTAACAAAGTATGTCGGCCTGCTACACAATTTCCAATCCTCAACATGAAATACCTCCGGAAAAATAACACGTGTAAACATGAACCCCATCCTCCAACGTAGACCACTACTACCATGTCTCCTTATCCAATTGCAGGGGTCTCCGTGCCAACCTTCCAGAGGTTGTAACCCCAATTACAGGAGACGAAACCAGACATATTCTTCCTAAGTGAAACTGGCATTAGGCCGACCGCTTCGCTTGACGGATTCATAATTAAAGGATACTCTAACTTAACATATAAATATGTCCCCTAAGATCGCCATGGACATGGAATAGTGCGTACATTAAGGATGGCTTTCCGTGTTGTAGGGATATCTCCAGAGAAGTCACTAATTTACCTTATATGTGCATCCGGATTGCACTTGCTTACACCACTGCATTTATATTTGCTATATATCTCTCCCACAACAGCGGATTTACTATCCTAAAGAGCATATCTGAAAAAATTGACCATATCCTGCCTACTAACTCTTCAGCTAACATCCACATTTGTGGCGAGTTCAATGCCCACAATGCGGAATTGTTGACCCACTTTAACAAAACAGATGATGAGGGAGAGTTTCTGTCATGATTTTATCATTACCTATGACCTAACCCAGATTGCCCACGAACCCACCTGAGTGCCCGATACTTCCGGTCAGTATGCGAGCCTTCCAGACCTTTTTCTCACAACTTCCCCTGAGCTATGTTCAACTTCCGTTCTACCTCCTCTGGGATCTTCCGACCACGCGGTTGTATCAGTTTAGATAAAAAGGAAGTGCAATAAGTCTGGAGATGTACCTCTCCGCCGTACTGTATATTGATACTCTTCCGCTTACTGGGCCAGCTTCTGTACACTTATAACCGATCTAACACCGAATTCCATATTTAAAAAAGATGTGTCTTCCATAGTATCAGACCTGACTTAATAACTAATTGCAAGCATAGATCGATTCATACCATCCAAAACATTCCAACAAAAACCTAACAGCCAGCCATGGTTCTCCACGAATGTGCTGCTATCATCGCGCACAGAAATTACTTTTTCCATAGCTACCAACGTAATAGATGCACTGAGACTAAAGCTGCCTTCAGGACTGCCAGCAACCACTTTAAAAGAGTAATAAAAAATGCAAGAGAGCTATATGCTCAGTCCGTTTAATTCAAACTACCTGAGCAGTGACTTGGTTCCCACCAGTTTTGGCAAATAGCAAACAGGATCCTGAACAGAAGCGTGCGTTCTATCCCAACCGTCATCAATGGACCTGGGGTCATCTCGTCAGCATCAGACAAGGCCACACTATTTGCAAAGAACTTTGCAGCTAATTCTACCCTATGCGACGAAGGCCATCAACTCCCCGTATTTCCTCTTATAACGGACAACACGCTCTGCAACATACACATATCTTTGCGTGATGTCGCCAAGCTAATCTAAAACCTTGATTCCAGTAAAGTAACTGGTGCTGACGGCATTCCAATCATTGTGCTGAAAAAATTCATCTAGAACTTCCCCCATACAAACAAAAGTTTTAAGCGTTGACTTAAAGAGAAGTGCTTTCCAACACCCTGGAAAACCTCATCAGTATGCCTTGTATTTAAGAACTCATGTGATAAATCCTCTCCCTCTCAGTACAGACCAATAATTATCATGTGTGTCATGAGTAAGGTGCTGGAATCCATAATAAATAGAGAAGTAGTCAACCTCATCAGCAGAAATAACCTTCTTAGTGACATGCTATATGGTTTCCCTTCTGCCAGATCTGCAGAAGATTTGCTAACTGTTATATCTCATAAGATTAGCGAATCTCTTCACAAAGGCTTCCTCTATAGGGCAATTGCTCTTGACATAACAAAGGCCTTCGATAAGGTATATCATAAGGGCGTATTTTATAAGATTTCCAGCTACGGTATAACTGAAAATGTTTTCTCGATCATAAAATCATTTCTCTCCGATAGGGTCATAAGAGTAGTAGTTGATGGGCAGAAATCAGAAACCATCAATAGTAAAGCTCGAGTCTGGGCCCAACTCTCTTCATGATCTATACCAATGATCTCCCAAAACACATATTAAATAATTCGTTGGCATCTATGCTGATGACACGACCATCTATGGCAACACATCAAAGGCCGTAGTTTTCTTCGATTCTCTTTCCTCTAATCTTGAGCGCGTGGTACAGTGGGGGACGATGTGGATGGTTTCTCTTAATGCATCTAAAACCAAGCTCCTATCTTTACATCATCAACGTCTGATCCCCATCTGGCATCAATTAATATGGGTGGCTCTCGTCTAGGGGAAGATCCAGTTTTTGAAAAGCTTCTGGGCTTGACCTTTACCCCTGACCTGAAATGGAATACGTACATCAAGTCAGTTGCCAAGATCGCTGGAAAAATGGTAGGATCCTTCTACCGCTCCAGAAGATAACTCACACCTGATGCAATATTCTATCTGTATAAAAGCAAAGTGCGTGAAAGGATAGAGTACTTCTGCCCTATCTGGGCAGGAGCTGCTAAAAACAGTGCATCTTTCCTTGATAGAGTACAAACTACGCTTCGTGGCTTAGTGGGTGATGCCCTTTTCTCTTCCCTGCAACCTCTCTTCCAAGGAGAGAAGTTGCGAGCCTGTCTTTGTTTTATCGTTACTTCCATGGCAGGTGATCGTCTGAGCTCAATTTTCTGGTTACCCCTCGTCACTCTTGTACGATAAAGACCCGCCTAGCTGAAACCACTGTTAAAAATTTTCCCCACTCTTTATCTGTGCCAAAATCCAAACGTATATTCCATTAACAAAGCTTCTTCCTTAGAAGTGAACGCCTGTTGAACCCTGTTCCGTCTGCCTGTTTCCCACCTGCCTACAACCTGGATATATTCAAGTTCAATGTGAACAAATTCCTGGTGAACCGCCTCCTTAAGTAAGACACTTTATCAAATCTCCGGCACTAACATACTGTACACAGTAACCCTTATCCCCGAGTGGCTTCCGGGCATTGATATGTGGTGACTACTTTGTAAATGTATATATATATATATATATATATATATATATATATATATATATATATATATACTAGACTACCCATGTCCCGTTGATCAGTATATTAGATTAGCTATGGAATTAATGTATGACCGTGACACTTCAGCCGTAAGGAAAATAGTTTTTGTAACATAACAGAAACATTTCTATGAAAGTATATTAAAATAAAAATAGAATATATATAAATTTATATGAGTCGTTCTGTTTATAATTGTTTATTTAAAAAAAAAAACGTATAACTATTGAATTATAAGTGGTTTGCAATACTTATAGGTTAATGTGTACTGACCAGATACCTTAATAGTTCAAGTTAAATTCAAATTTTAATATATCTTTTTTAAATGGCATTGTTAGTTGAAAGTTCAAAATAGTTAAAACACTCACTCCATGTTAAGAATGAAAATAAAATGTAACTTTTTTTATTCATCATAAACAAACATTCATGACCCATTATTTCAGATGTTCGATTAATGTTAATTATTAGGTCATAAAACTAATTAAGACAATGTGGAAATGAACGATGTAAAAGAAGCAAAAAGTATTAACAATTGTTTATTTGGATAATTTAAAAAACAATTGGGACGCTGAAAACGTACACAGTAAAACAATACGTTTTATTGTGCTGATTATTTATTTGTAAGAAAAAACAAAATATTTAGGGTGATTTATTTACGTTTGTAGTGTAGAAGGAAATGCATGAATGTTTTTAAAACAGATGTATTAAAAAATGGAGAACAAATTTAAAAAAGAAAGAAAGAACGTGGGCAAATGACCGTTGTAAAATGATGTTATAGTTGTCAACGGGTCAAAGTTGATTTATTTGTAAGAGAATTGCGACAGTATAGTTGTAATACAGAATAGTTGCAAAAATACCCTTTCCATGTTAAATACTAATTTCTAAATACTAACGCTAATATTTCAGTCCGTAGGGCAAATTCTGCAAAAGTAGCAATTTGTGCTTATTTGTTTACGCTGTTGTGGGTTTATGTTTATGTACACATGCGCAACCGGAAGTCATAAACCGGATGTGTGGTTACAACACTCATCATAAGGTCATTTCATTTGAATTTTGATAATTATGTGTATATATATATATATATATATATACATATATATATATACATATGTATAATTTTATATATATATATATATATATATATATATATATATATATATATATATATATATATATATATATTGAAGCTGCAAGGCGATGTTCCAAATAAGAAAACAAGTTTCATTCCAACATCCAGCTGTATCGTATTGTATCCACTATTGAATTTTAACTTATATTTTACTGACATTATATCTGTTTTTATTGTAGACATTCACATAGTGTGTCAGTGAATAAAAGGAATAATCCTAGCCAATATATTTTAAATGGTGCAAATTTTGCAGCAAGTGTGCGCTTTCGATGTATCCCTTGGGAAAACAAAGGGGCAGAATGATTTGAGATCGTTCAAGAGAGAAAATCATACATGTTTGTCAGAGATGTGTATATGTGTCATGATTGTCTTGCTACGAAATGAGAGAAAGAATTACACAAATACGTATAAAGAAAATTTAGATTTTTATGGGATCAATCATTTTCGTTACAAAATCTCGTAAATCATAAATGCTTTTTTTTTTTTTTTTTACACAGTGATAACCACTTATCAAGGCCCGGAAGCCACTCAGGGATCAGGGCTATTGCAAGTACATTACGTTAGTGAGGAGATTTTATGAAGTGTTTAATTAGGGGGGGGCGGTTCATTAGGAATTTGTTAACATGCGACTTGAAGACATCAAAGTTGTAGTCCAGAGGGAAGCAGGCCGACGGAACAGAGTTCCACAGGCGTGCAGTTCTAAGAAAGAAGCTTTGCTCATGAAATCCATGTTTTGATTTAGGCACATATATAGAGTGGGGGAAATTTTTCACAGTGGATTCAGCTAGACGGGTGTTTTTCATGAAAGTTTGGCGAGGGGGGACCGGGGATTGGAGTTCAGACGAGCACCTGCCGTGAAAATAACGATAAAACAAGGATAGGCTCGCAACGTCTCTTCTGTGGGAGAGGGGTTGCAGGGTAGGGAAAAGGGCATCCCCCACTAAACCACGAAGTCTATTTTGTACTCTGTCAAGGAGTGATAGGCTGTTTTTGGCAGCTCCTGCCCAGATATGGTAGCAGTATTCCATCCTTGGCCGTACTTGGCTTTTATATAGATAGATAATTGCATCAGTAGTGAGATATCTTCTGGAGCGGTAGAAGGATCCCACCATCTTTCCTGCGACCTTGGTAACAGACTTGATGTACGTGTTCCATTTCAGATCAGGAGTAAAGGTCAAACCCAGAAGCTTGTCAAAACACGGGGCCTCACCCAGACGAGAGCCATCCATCACAATTGATGCCAGCTGGGGATCAGAGCGTTGATGATGTAAGGATAGGAGTTTGGTTTTAGATGCATTAAAGGTAACTAGCCACATCTTCCCCCACTGAACCACGCGCTCGAGATCAGAGGAGAGAGAATCCGAGAGAACTTCGTCATTTACAGCCTTTGATGTGTTGCCGTAGATGGTCGTGTAATCAGCATAGATGTCAAAGAATGGTTTAAGTATGTGTTTAGGGAGGTCATTGATGTAGATCAGGAAGAGAGTTGGGCCCAGGATTGACCCCAGAGGGACTCCAGCATTTATATTGCAGGCCTCCAATTTTTGTCCATCTACCACTACTCTTATGAGCCTATCGGAGAGAAATGATTTAATTATTGAGAAAACATTTCCAGTTATACCGTAGCTGGAAATCTTGTGAAGTAGACCTTTATGCCATACTTTGTCAAAGGCCTTCGATATGTCAAGAGCAATTTCCCTAGAAAGGAAGCCTTTGTCAAGAGATTCACTAATCCTGTGGGATATAACCGTCAGCACATCTGCGGTAGATCTTGCAGAGCGGAAACCATATTGTGTGTCACTAAGAAGGTTATTCCTGCTGAGGTGGTTGACTATTTCTCTATTTAATATTGATTCCAGCAACTTACTCATAACACAGAGAAGACTTCTTGGTCTGTATTGAGAGGGAGATGACTTATCACCTGAATTCTTAAATACAGGGCAAACTGATGAGGTCTTCTAGGGAGTCGGTAAGCACTTCTCCTTAAGGCAGCGCTTAAATAGTTTCGTAAGTATGGGAGCAAGTTCTGGTTGAAGCTTTTTTAACACTATAATTGGGATGCCATCAGGGCCAGTTGCTTTACTGGAATCTAGGTTTTTTATTAGCTTGGCGACCTCATGCACGGATATTTGTATGTTATCTAGCTTGTTCTGTGTTATAGGAGGAAATATGGGGAGTTGATGGCCTTCGTCGCATAGGGTAGAATTAGCTGCAAAGTTCTTTGCAAATAATTTGGCCTTGTCTGACGCTGACGAGATAACCTCTGGTCCATTGATAATGGTTGGGATAGAACGCACACTTCTGTTCAGGATCCTATTTGTTATTTGCCAAAACTGGTGGGAACCAAGCCGCTGATCAGCTACCTTGGATTTAACAGACTGGGCATATAGCTGTCTTGCATTTTTTATTACTCTTTTAAAGTGGTTGCTGGCAGTCCTGAAAGCAGCTTTAGTCTCAGTGCATCTATTACGTTGCTAGTTATGGAAAAAGTGATTTCTGTGCGCGATAGCAGCAGCACATTATGGGGAGAACCATGGCTGGCTGTTAGGTTTTTGTTGGAATTTTTTAGATGGTATTAATTGGTCTATGCCTACAATTAACCATTCGGTCAGATCTGATACTATAGAGGACACTTCCTTTTTAAACATGGAGTGCAGAGGTAAATCAGATATGAATGTATGGAAGCTATCCCAGTCAGCCATAGAGTATCGGTATACAGTACGGTGGAGGGGTACGTCTGATGGCTTCTTACATTTCGTTTTTATCTTAACTGATACGACGGAGTGGTCGGAGGATCCTAGAGGAGAATGAACGGTACATGAACATAGCTCAGGGGAAGTTGAGAGATAAAGGTCTCAGAGGCTTGCATATTGATTGGGTGTATCGGGCACACGGGTGGGTTCGCGAACAATCGAGTGAGGTCATAAGCAATGGCAAAATCATGACAAAACCTCCCCTCATCATCTGTCTTATTTGAATGGGTCAGCCATTACACGTTATGGACGTTGAAGTCACCACAGATGTGGATGTTAGCCGAGGGGTGTGAAGACAATATGTGGTCTATTTTCTCAGATATGCTCTTAAAGATAGTAACTCCGCTGTTGTGGGGCCTATAGAGGGCAAATATAAATGCAGTGGGGTTAGCAAGTGCAACCCTGAAGCACATATAGGGTAAATTAAGATCTTCTCTAGAGATATCCCTGCCACACGGGAAGCCATCCTTAATGTAGGCACATATTCCATGCCCATGGCGATCTTGGGTGTCAGATTTAGCTGTTAAATTGGAGTATCCATTAATTATGAACTCATCTAGGGAAGTGGTCGGCCCTATTCCAGTTTCACATAGAAATAATATGTCCAGTTTCGTCTCCTGTAATTGGGTTTCAACCTCTGGAAGGTTTGAACGTAGACCCCTGATATTGGAGAAGGAGACCTGGTAGTAGGGGTCTACGCTGGAAGATGGGGTTCTAAGTTTAATCGAGTTTTTATTCTGGAGATATTTCATGCTGAGGTTTTGGGATTTGTGGAATAGGTCGGCATACTTGGTTAGAGCAGTACAGAGAGGGAAAGTAAGAGAGAAAAAGACAAGGATTTTTTTTTTATTTGTAGCACACGAAAAGGTAAAGCCGTAACAATTACCCACTAGTATGGCATCGAGAGGCCCCACCAGAGACTACAGCATGGTCCATATCCACTCACCAAATGGCAATACAGCAGTCCCAGTTCTTTGCGCCTGCTGATAGGACAGCCTCCTTAGTGGTTAATCCAAGGTTCGGGTCCCTGACTATCAGGCGGATAACGTCAGCCCAGACAAAACGTTTACCTCCAGCACCCTTACTAGTGACATGGCAACAAGGACAGACAAAGACAGAAAAATATCCGACATCTCAGACTACTGGTCACCAAGTAGTACCGACCTTTTAAGCAGCTTTTTCTTCACCCTTTGTCAGAAGCATCACTCATTGAATGAGGACTGAATGACAAAATAGGAGGAGCGAGAGTTACTGGAGCTGCCGATAACACATCCACTGTATTATCTACTCTCCATTTAAAAAAGGGGGGGATGGGTACAAGTGACTTATATCTAAGTAGTAAGTCCGGTGCGAACTTAATAATTCATGACACTTTTGGTGATAATCTCCCCTCCCATATTAATGGGTGGAAGTTTGTCGTTATCTATCTAGTTTTAATCATTAAAGTTTCATCTTATAATTAATTAAAATCCAATAATTAACTATTATCAATTTGTAAAGACTGCTTAATATTAATTTACATTAGAGTTTAATTAATTATTCAAGGTTTTAATTTAGGAGGTCCGTTTTCATGAGTGACTTTCTTTGCGCTGTATTATATTTCGAATGTACTTGAACATAAGGCTAACTATATAAGGTAGGATTCGAAAACTAGAAGAAAGTATTTTCAATACAGGCAAGCTTGCAGTAATAGTATATATTAAGTATACTACTTGAATAAAGTCCTAAGTTTATCTACTCTAGAGAATAATTTCCGGCATTTTTTTATCGTTAGTTGCCGGCATTTTGTTTGTTTTAAAACGTTCAGCTTTGTAGCATGAGGGGGGGCGGATAATACGGAATACAGACAAAAAGACAGGAGAAATACAGACAAAATACATAAAACACGAAAAGCAAATTTAAAACAATGTAACAAAACATTTAGGATTTGTTTAGAGAAAAAAATAATAAACAAAATAAAAATAATTCACGTTTTTGTACTAGAGATTCTGCTCGCTGTTTTTATCAACTGTTAGCTAGTTTATGCCTTTCTAGAGTGTCAGAAGATTTCTATTTCCGGATAACTTGGTCGAGTGCCTATCTATAGAATAAAAGTCGTAACGTTCCTATGTGTAAAGAGTATCTAATTTACATTTTTTTTTGTTAAAGAAAAAAAAAATTCTAGCTTTTTTTTTTATAAAGTCCTAAGTTTATCTACTCTAGAGAATAAAGTTAGTTAGAGTTACAATAGGACATAGATTTTATATATATATATATATATATATATATATATATATTATTTTTTCTTTACAAGTAAAAACTTATACCCAACGTTAAGTGTGATTACAAAATGCAAAAACATATTTCAGTCGACGCTGATAAATAAATTCAATTGTCATACTCTTCTATTACTACAACGTTTTTGAATTTCTGTAAAGAAATATGATCACGCTTATTGGATAATTAGAACAACTGTTATAATTTTGCTTACTATTTTCACAGTTATTTGGTCGGTGAAACCTCCTGCCTTCTTCAAATGTATCTTGTGGAACTCATAATTTGTGCCAAACTCCGGCATCTGAACGGAATTTCGAACAGAATTCTATAGTTATTCCGCCGTGTCGCATACACTCTTCTAATAAGTCATGATTGAGAAGACGTTTTGCTTTGAGTAAAAACCAAAAAACATAACAATAAATAAATAAAAACACTAAGTCAACGTTGAGCGTAATTAAAAATGCATGCTAAATCAATAATCACATTTATGTTTCTACATTTTTGTAAAGAAAAAGGACTGTGTGCATATTTTTATTAAGAGTATTGGCTAATTTTAGTGCTATATTTGCTATGTTTCGGTCGATCGAGCTCCATCCTTCTCCGAATATATCTTACAAACTTATGAATCGATCTATCAAGCTCGGGAATCTATACATGATTTTGACCGGAACCTAACAGTTAATCCGCATAGTTGCAGGCGGTCATTGAATCGCCTGTGATTTGTACTTTGGGTGTTGCTTGTACTAATAACCTGTTTTAATAAATAGTATGAAAATAAATATTATTAAAATAAATAGCTATTAGAATGATAAATAATGAGAAGTTGAAAAATTGTACATCTGATAAACAAACGACCGTCAAGGCTATTACAATTTATGATAAATTGTCCGAATAGACTCGTGGTGTAGTGGATAAAATCCTTGGTAAAAATCGATTGTAGAGTTGCACTCTACCAGAGGTTACAAGTTTGATCCTTTGTATAAAGTTTGATTCTACAACGTTCTTACTGACGAAACAAAAGCATGCTATCACAGTAAATTAAATGCAGGGTTCTGTCCATAATTTACAGCATATTCCCGAGTACGACAAAAAGATTCCAGATTATAAAAATATATATCTGAATCATATCGGAGGTTACATCGAGCAAAATCTTTGAAAGTATTATTTAAGATAAGAAAAGTGGTCCGAAGCCTCGAAATAATTCGGGGCCCTTCGATTTATATGGCGATTATAAAAAAGAAGATGAGCAGGTATGATGTATGAACACCAATAACCTCCCCTGTTGAAAAGTGGGGAGTGTACTATACACATTTTCATAACAAAACAGATAGTATGTAATAACCGATATACATTTTCAATGGCCGTTGACAGAGCGGTAAGATCTGAAAATGAACCAAGATAAAACAAAATACGTGTGAGTTAACTACTGAATACATACAGATTATTCCAGGTTCTATATGTTTGAAAAATAAAATGAATTCATACTCTCTCTAACATTACCGAAACGTGGTAGCTCCAAAAAAATGTAAATTGAATTTCTGCATGATTTTCTCAAACTAATACAAATCACAAGTGTTATCTTATTAAGAAAAATCAATCAGCATTAACATCTGAAGCAATTACTTTACTTAAAATACGTACGGAGTCGAATTATAAAATCGTCGCCTCAGAAGAGTGCTCGATTCCATTTTCCTCTGATGTAAATCTTTTTTTCTTATTTTATTGCAGACCATCTAACAGTTGACCAGTCGTGTACAAATTCCAAGAGCAATAGGATCATTCAGTCATGTCTGAAAGTACCACAATTATAAAGGAACGAGATCGAAGATGGGCCACTGTATAAGTCATGCTCTCAATCGACCTTACTCATGACAACAGGACAATTGCACCTTCCTTAAAATGCAAACCCAGACGGCTAAACGCTTATGGGTGAGCCCATGTTGATGAAAACAAAGTTTCTGGATACGGTCATGGTCTTTGGTGTGATTTCAAGGGAGGGCAGCATCATGCCACCTCATATATTCGGAGTCGGCTAAAAAGTCAACACTAAAGCGTATGCGGATGTGCTGAAGAATGCGGTGATACTCTGGTCGAATCAGCTGGCAGCTGACCGTACCTGGGTTTGGCATCAAACTTGGCGCCGGTTCACAAATTCAAAGATAGCCAGGCTTGGCTTCAGAAGGAGTGCTATAACTTTATACCATTCTCTAACTCAACTCCTCCAGCACTGAATTCGCTGGCTTCCTTTCGTGGGTAATACCTCGAGAACATTACCAACATGACCTCCTACTCCACCAAGAAACCCCGATCGCCGCCATCCGCCGGGTAATGTATAGGGCTTGTGGAAAAGGTATGTTTATAGTTCCGAACCCGTATCGAGGCGGTGATTGCAGCTACAAACAACTATTGCATAGTAAGTTGGTGGGTGAGATTTATTATTTTTATTTGGCCACCAGATAAACGTATAAATTGTATGCATGCTGTGTAACCAGGGGGTATGATAGCGACGTATAAACTGAGGCATGTTATATTAAGGAGTTATTACACGGGTGTATATTACAGTTCATATTTACAAAAAGTTATATATGCTTCATACCTTTTTTCTATATCCAAAAGTTCTCTCTTCACTGCGGAGCTCCATGATGAAACATGAAATGACCAACACCATTACCAGTTGATACCCCTGGTATTCCTTCTTTTGTGAAACCACAGAACAGCACTTTATATTTTGTAAACACAAATTTATTTCAGCTGCTTAAATGGTCTCCACCATGAGTCTGCATTTCTGGTCTACATGCTTGTTCTTCACAGCCTCACTTACTTGCTTAAAGCACGTCTGTTCACTTCCGTGACAACACTCACACTCTTCTGCTTTCTCTAACATTCCCGACCTCTTGACTTCAGTTCCGTTACGTCATCATCCAAAAAGCAAACGTATCTCAACGTGAATTATTTCCATGTATACCTACTCAAAGTTATTTTGTTTATTCAACCTAGCTAATTTATGTAAATGGTTATTTTTCTATGCTTGGTGTAGCAATCGGTCTCCGAAGATTAAGAGGGGCAGCACGTGAAGCTTTGCTACTTGCCCCCCCAAATCAGACTAAGATATCGCAGTAGCTTCATCAATATAGAAGAAATCGATCCCAGGCAATCTGCCTCCTATAGGATGGAACGATGGCGAGACTATAACAGCAGGAAAAAAAATGAAGCCCTACCAGACCTAAAAGAAATACTCCCCCAGGGTGCAAACCTTGGTAGAAAAAACTGGGTTACTCTAAATAGAGTCAGAGCAATAGAAGGGCACCAAAAGATAATCTCCACAAGTGGGGCCTAGACACCTAACCTTTCTGTCCATGTGGAGATGTACAAACGATGCACCACCTTACGGAAAACTGCCGATTGGGTCCTCATTGCTCAAACCAAGACATTAAGGAGGCAAACAGCACCGCCATGAAATGGGTTAATTTCTATTGCGATAAGATATAATGATGATTTATGTAAATATACTCAGCTAAAACCCATTTCTATACTTTATTCTATAAATCCGAAAAAAACCCTATATAAACTATTTTAACAATATAACTTGATAGCCAGATTAATACATAAATATATATATATAGATCGATAATAACTATTTTTACATTTAAGCATGTAATAAACTAAAATGAACAAATTGCATAGATGTCAAGCCTACTACACAATCAATTTACCTGAATTGTTTTTGTTTTTTTTTAACAAAATATTTATAACTAAGCTGTGATGTGGTTTCATTTAGGGCGACAATTTTATTGTCCTATTTTGTAATAAAAAAAGGTTACATAGACATAATGTTTTAAAAACATATATATGGATACCAAAATAGATAATAAATGCGTGAATAAAAGAACAATAAGTATAAAAACCAGTACAGATAACTCTAAGTGATACAATCTGTTTACAAAAGACAGATTAATAAGTTGTTTTAATGTACATTGTTGCATCAAAGAAGTAAGATAGTAAATAATATTATGCTCAATGGAAAACAATGACATGGAACGTTACAATAAAGTATCCCTTCCATAGATTGAGGCCAATATTTGTCGTTCTGAATTTTTTAGATGAGGACCTTTCATTCGTAGTTTTATGTTCTTGAGATTCCTATGCCAATCTTGGGTGTTATATAATACATTTTGGGTAAATGCAACCCCATACATTATACACTGGTATAATATAAATGCTAGATTCTTTCCATCAAACTCACAAATCTTCTGGAGATGGACTCTCACCTCGGCTTCGACGCATGAACTTCGGCCACAAAAAATAAGTTCCTCGGAAATCAACACAGATTATTTTGTTTATAATGTTAAGCCTTTGTGTAGAACGAAACACACCTTTTGGTATTACTGCAAACCTTATCGGTGAAGATGCCTTCCACAGGATAGAGTATACAGTAAGTTTCGTATTTTATATTAGGGTTTCCTTTACATTAAGGCATGCTATATATATATATATATATATATATATATATATATATATATAGGGCACAGTGCCCCCAAAATTAAAGTCTGAGGTATAGGTTGTTTAAAGAGTTACATTCAATTAAGCTTACATATCCGGTTTAAAAACAATCACAAGTGGTGATTTTCTTTTTGGAACCACTATATATATATATATATATATATATATATATATATATATATATATATATATATATATATATATATATGAATACGTTTGTTTGACAATTTTCTATTATTCCTAATAGTATTTCAGCACAATAGTAAAAGAAAATTAATCGTGCACTACCAAACCACAAATATTAATAAGTAATTAATTAACGCTCGTTATTTCCTTAATTCTCAGATAGTCGGTGGAATATCCATAACTAAGTATTATAAGGACGTTTTTAGTAATTTTATTTAGAAAAATAAGCTTTTTATACATACTCCAACAGATGTGAAAATCTAATGAAAAAGTAATGTAGAGCCCTATTAAGAGGATTAAGAAAGAAACGGACATATTTACCGAGAATATTATAAGCTTTCTGTCGTTGAATACTCTGTTTTACCGTCTACTGTGAACGTCTGCCGCCAAGGTATTCATAGATACTATCTTCCTTTCAATCAATGTGTAATTTGCCAATGGCTTGGAAAAGGCGATAGATTACGAAAATACAAAGTTGCTTGCAAACTTATTAGTAATTATCACTTCTTACACTGATATTGTATAATCAGTGTAATACATATATTTAAACAGACCGGTAAGATTTATATTATATATCAATTTATATATATATGGATATGTGAATTTATATATATATGAATATATATATATATCTGTGTGTGTAGATTGTGTGTGAGGGTGTATGTGTGTGTGTAATGTGTGTGTGTGTGTGTGTGTGTGTGTGTGTAATACTTTGTCAAAATATATTTTTTTTATATTTGGTCATACTTTTTTTTTATTTTTAATGACGGGTACTTTCAATAAATTTCCATGATTTTTAATGGAATCAACCTCAAGGTATTTAGCGTTCCAGATTTTTAGCTGTCTTCAGAGGGATAAAAAATAGTTCAAAATGAACTGAGGTAAATTTGCGTATATGCATGAGAGCATTTTAAGTGACCTTAAGCCTGTCACACAGTTTTTCGACTTTGACCCTTTTTTATTTTTTTTTATTTTTTACCGGGGGGAAAAACAAGTAAAAATAGGGTATACAAATGTGCAATAATGTTATTCGCCTTGCATCGCTTGACAACCTCCCTTCTAAGATGAGATATACTTTGAAATAATTGCGACAGGCATACATAGTAGTGTTTATAAATTATATTAATGCAAAAATTAATATTGTATAAGCTCCAATCAGATTGGCCCAGTTATCGACTCGGCCAGCGTCTGATGAATACTAGGATGATGACGATTATGATGATGATAGTTTAGCATAAATAATATGCTTTGATCCGCGATCATGATTTAAAGTATCATTTCGATTTGCAAATACCTCTTATTCAACTGTTAAACACATAATGTGCACATCGTTTTAAACGAAAAGTATATAGCAGTTAACAGCTATGTTGACAAAATCCAGGAAAAAAACGCAACACACGGGAAGCAGAAGTCATTTTATCCCTTTACAGCTCTGATACAACCCCAAGTCAGGTTCATAAAATGACAGACAACCCATCGTATTCTACAATTAATTTAGTTTACATGATTGTGCCCTTTCATTTTAACACGAATTATTTTTCTTCAGAACGAAAGTTTGATATAACTCAACAGACATGTGTGTATTGAATTCGGATAAACATTCGCATTCATTTAGATAAGAAAAACGACAGTCCGTCTTCTAAATCTCAATTTACCAACATTAATTAATAAACACATCTCCATTCAGAAATCGTTTATTGATTCTAAACTCATACGCCATAAATATTCTAGATGAATTCTAGATGATCCACCGAAGTGATAAAATGGTTTGCTTTTCCTGTGAGATGCCCGAGTTTCTTTCGATTAACTGATCGTGCGAGTACAGTTTAACATAATACACGCCGTGTTACTCTGATAACTGGCGACATGATTTCTACTGTGATATGTTAGCACTAGGGATTGTACAAGCGTAAGTTTATAAAACCAAGATGTTCAGAATTAAAGATGCTACGGATACGCTAATCAAACATTTTAGAACGCTTGCATCGTGATATAATTTATAATAACAAAGTGTGCACTGGGAGTGTATGTTAGATGTCATAACAGAAAAAAAGAGACTATTAATACACCACAAGAAGCAGACAGAACAAAACAAATGTGAATATAAGATATCTTGCTGCCCAATTCACCACCCAGATTGCTCCCTCTATAAGTTGTCCCTATCATAGTAGCTCTTTGCGCTTCAATGTACTTTACTATGAACAGTAAAGGCCACATACCAGGGGGGCATATAAGTGTACATATTTAGACGGTATTTACCACGAACAACAAATCGTCTCAAATCAGGTGAACATATTAGTTCCTTGTTTAAACAGACTTTTCCACAAAGATCAATTACTTCACATGCTGATCACACTTTGGTAATGATAGACGTAATCGTAAACGCTCGACCAAAAATTAACGAGCCACTGTTCAAAACGACAAAGTACTACACTTATATAATGTTCATGCTGAAGAATGCGGAATTAAGATCACTGACTGGTTCAAAGGGGCAATTGAAGCATATGCTCCTGCACATAAGTTCTATAGCAAACATTACTCTCCCTAATGGTTTGCTTCTACTTGCGAAGCTGCCATTGCGCAAACGCAGCATGCATATAGCAAATTCATCTAAAATAAACCCATTAAGTAAGAAAAAGTTTATAGAAGATGGACGTAATTGTAAGAAAGAAACAACCACAGCCAAAAGAGAATATACCAGAATAACCAGAAACGCATTAAAGCGCAGAAATTAGGAACTCATGGCTTCTGGAAAATCAATAGGAATATAGGAAGTAATAAGAAATCAACAATTCCCCCACTATTCAACAATCTCGAAGTTGTTAGCACGGCAACCAAAAAGGTCAATCTGCTTGCCCGTCGGTTTTACTGAAACTCTACTTGGGACCTAGCAAAGTACTACCTCACTTATTTTCCTCTGTCCACAGAAACCAAACTAGATGATCCTAAAATCACTCCATCCCAAGTACATGCTATTATAAAAAACGTAGACACCTCAAACGCATATAGGAGTGCTATCATACCAGCTGTACTATGACAGAATGGTGTGCTGAGGTTGCTTGATTTCACTCTAATCATTTTAATAAATGCCTCAATGAATATTGCTTTCCTTTTCACATCGAAAACAGGTTCTGTGCTACCAGTTTACAAACATTCTGCCGAAAGAACTGACCAATTAAATTATCACCCTTTTAGCCTACTTCTTTTATTGTCCCAAAAATTGAGTCCATAATTAATCAAACACTTGTCCACACCATAAGCTGCTAAGCTTCCCTCCGACAAACACTATGGGTTTAGACAATCCCGTTTACGGTAGATATCCTAACTGCAATCTCTGAACGTAATACCCTGTACTGGATAAAGCAAGGGATATTATTGAGAGAGTATTGCCTTATGGTCTTCTCATGAAAACCAGATCCTATTATATTACAGGACAAATACTCAATATAATTAAATCTTTTAAGTAAAGAAGAAACACAGTTGCTCTCGATAGTCGTAGGTCCGAGGAATATGATATAATGCAGGTGTACTTCAGGGATTGATCCTTCGACCTTTAATAATCCTGATATTTACAAATGACTTCCCTAATAAATTTTCTCTGAGATGGGTATATTTTCTGACGACACAACGCTCTATGAGAGACACGAGGGGAAAACGAGTGAACACAATTGCAGGAAACCTATATTTAGGACTCGAGTCTCAGGTGAAATGGGGGCAAAATTTATGATTACATTCTATACTTTCAAGATACACCTCCTTTACTTTCATAACTACAAAAACCTTTTCCGGCGAGCGTGCAACAAGTAACGCCTCTGACCCACTTCTATTTGTCTGATCCTGCTGAAATTTTGCCTGTGTAATGATATATATGTATGGGTTATGTGGCAAATTACAGCTCTGAATTAATTGTGGTTTCTGTTTTACAGCTGTTTGAACATAGCCAGGTGTGAAATGGAGCCTGTTGAATGTTGAGCAGTGATCCGGTTTTTGTATTTGAAAGAACGCACACCACAGGAGACTTTTGATGAAATGAAAGAAACTCATGGTGATAATGCCCCATCATATGCCCTTGTAAAACGCGTGCATTGTGACTTCAAACACGACCAGAAGTCTGTGGAAACAGCTCCCAGACCTGGTCAACCCTTTTGCCATTGATGAGGCATCTGCCCGTCAAGTTGAGGCTGCCATTTTGGAAGATCAGCGCGTTACTATTCGCCAATTAGCCCGAGATGTCAAGATAAGTACAGGGTCTATTGAAACTATCATTCATGATCATTTGCATATGTATAAGGTGTCTGCCAGATGGATTCCCAGGTTGCGTACACCATTCCAGGAGCGAGAACGCGTCGACTGATCGAGGAGGAATTTAGAGATGTGTCAAGAAGATGAGTAAAACTTTTTCAAATAACGTATTACAAAGGATGAAACCTGGCCCCATCACTATGATCCAGAGACCTAAGCCCACTCAATGCAATAGAGGCACTTGGACTCACCTCCTTCAAAGAAGGTAAGAGTACAGCTCTCCGCTGGCTAGGTCATGCTCACAGTC
This sequence comes from Euprymna scolopes, assembly GCF_053919585.1. NCBI lineage: Eukaryota > Metazoa > Mollusca > Cephalopoda > Sepiida > Sepiolidae > Euprymna > Euprymna scolopes. The sequence continues at coordinate 18,598,432 of NC_136493.1, forward strand.
TTCTGGGACCAGGACGGAGTAGTGATGACGGATTTCCTAGCAAACAGTACCGCAATTGCAGGAGCCTATTATGCTTCACTTTTGAGGAAATTAAGGGAAGCTATCAAAATCAAGAGGCAAGGAAAGATCAGCAAATGTACCCTCCTCCTTTAGGACACCGCTCCGGTCCACAACTCGCATGTCGCCAGGTCAGAACAACGGGCGTGTGATTATGAAATCCTATCTCATCCTCCCTACTCTTCTGAGGTTGCACCTTCTGACTTTCACCTCTTCCCAGGCCTGAAGTTGTTTTTGATAGGAAAGCGTTTCCCAGATGATGCAGCCTTGATTTCTGAAGTCACATCGTGGTTGGGGACCAACCTGGGGTGTTCTAAAAAACGGTCTCACGAGCTGCATCAAACGATTGAGAAATGCATAACTCTGGGTGGTTCCTATATAGAGAAAGACTGATAACTGTGCCAAGTTTCGTTGCTCTAGTGCTATGGGGAGTGGGTCAGGACATTACTTATAGCACACCCCTCGTCAATCACTAATATGCATTGCTAATGATACATTATCTGAAAATACTTCGTTCAAATTCCTCGACCACGTCCACGCGGAACATGAACTGGAACAGATTCATTGAGTGCATTGCCAAGGCTGCTGCAAAGAAGATGGATTCTCGCTACCGTGCCTGAGAGTTACTTATGCCTGAGAGTATCCTGTACCTTTAGAAGGCCACCGTTTGTCCATGTATGGCATATTCTTGTCACATTTGGGCTGGTGCATCTGGTCATAGTTACTCCCGCACAATCAGCCAGGGTTAAACCGCTTTTCCATTGATGAAATGTTGTATCGCTCGGCATGATTTCAAGTACTTTCATGGTAGCTGTGCAGATAAACTATAAGCCCTTGTACCTCCTCGATATCAATACGCCCGCCAAACCTCACAAGCAGCAGAATCGCACCTTACCTTACATATAAGAAAATCTTCTAATCTGATAGTTTTATCCCTTAAGACTGCTAGACTTGTGAATTCTTTTCTGGGGCCCTGTTTCTTTGGCTGTACATGCAGAACTCCAAGTGTAATGTAAATATACATTAAGTTAGAAAACTATCTGCAAAGTACCCCTTAAAATTATGTCCCAGGTATTAGTCCCCTCATCAAAGTGGCAATGTGCTTTGATGAGGGACAAAATAAAACATAAAAGGAACATATTAGCAACTAGTTTTAGACGGAATATTCTAAAAATAGCAGTGTTCACACATATGGGGAACTTAAATTGCGTTAGATAGAATTTTTCACGAATAGTAAGAACCTTACATCATGGAATATATTAGTACCTAACTTTTAACAGAATTTTCCATGAATGGTAAAGGCCTAACATCAGTGAAACACATTAGTAGCTAGCTTACGACGGACTTTTCCTGGAATAGCAAAGGTCTTACGATAATGAAACACATTGCAAGGTAATTTGCCATCCAAATTAAAATATGGTCGTTTTTAAATTCACGGGAAATGTATTTCAATCACTACTTAATAATGCGTATCCGAATTCCGTTTAATATTCAAAAGCTTTTAATCTTTCCAGATGCTTCATCTCTCATCTGAAAATTATTTTATCTCATTAACGATTACCATCAAGTGGATTCTGGAAGTAGTAATTTATGATCCGGCAGAAGTCAGAGAGAAAAATACTGCGCGAAAATAAAATTATTCTATTACATTGAGAATATATGTAGTTTGTAAAACATGAACAGAAACGCAAAGTTGCGGCGATAAAACACATGTTTTTTTTACAAGGAATTCACCATTTATCAAGGCCCGTAGGCCACTAGGTGATAAGGGTTATTGCGTATATAGTTATCCATTGGATAATATCGTAGTAATAGCTATTAATGGAGATTTGATAAAGTGGCTTACTTAAGGAGGCGATTTATCAGGTATTTGTTTATGTTGGGCTTGAAGAAATCCAAGTTGTAGTCAGGCGGGAACAGGCAAACGGAAGAGAGTTCCACAGACGTGCACTTCTATGAAAGAAGCTTGATTCATGGAATCTAAGTTTTGATTTAGGCACAGATAAAGAGTGGGGAAAATTAGTTGGAGCCTAGTTTTACAAAGCAGGACCTATCATATGAGAGACTATTTCAACCCTGTCCAGAAGGGTAAGGCTTGTCATAAATGCACCAGCCCAAATGTGACAACAACATTAAAACAAAGTTATTTAAATAGAAACATAATACTGTACGGTATAAATCTGAATTGTCTAAAACATTTAATCAATGTTTTCAAAGAAAATACTAAATATATATATATATACCAAAAGAGATTTATTTAATAAAATGACATTATTTTATAGAACATGTCCGTCTGTTATATTTTATAAATAAAGGAATGCACAATGTCAAATAGCTCTTCGTTTATCAGGCATGTCTGGACTGTATATATTCAGATGTATTAAACGATATTTAGATTATATTGTCTGCAATTCAGGTAATTGGCGGCACATTCTCGACTGACATATTCTTTGTTAAAGATATCACGTTAAGAAAATATTTGCGAAACGGAAACAAATGGCGTTGACAGAACAATTATTGCGACGGGCCTGTACTATTGTACAGAATGCGATAGAAAATTCGCGGAACAATTCATGAATTGTATAGAATTGTCTGTCTCCTTATGCCCTTACAGTAATCATGTGCAAACCGCGTTACACAGTAAGACTCATGCACTTATACGTGGAGTTTCCAAGGATAACTCCTATTTTAATATTATACTCGAATGAACCGGAATGAATTGTTAATTGCATTGTTATAATCGTTGAACTTAATCATTCATGACTTTAAAATTTAATCTCTCAGTTATAGATGTAGCCGGTGTGAAACATCATTCATTGATGCATCTCAGAAGAAAAGATTCGTTAGTGAATTCCTAGTAAAAGTGCATGAATGCTGGCAATAATGTAGTCAAAACAATTCGGGTGCCCAAAACTTTGCTCAGTTTAATGGTTTTACTCGCGTCTTTGTATTAATTAAATGTTTTGGTTAACAGATATGAGGTTATATTTTTCGAACGGCTCTCATATGCCGTGGACTGCTCAGGACTTTCATACACGGACATGCTTGATCGCTGGCCAAGGTGCATCAATAATAGCAGTGACTATGTGAAATAAGACAAACTGTGGCATGCAAAGTTCACATATATTAATTGAGTCGGGTTTCGTAACGCTTTAACTGTTTCTTTTTTTAAATATAATGCTTTATCTCGAAAACGAATATATATAAAATCATCCACAACACGTTTGTTTCGTCCGATTACAGCTCTTGTATTAATACAATTACACTAGCGCTCACTAAGCACCATATATAATTTTATAGAGTTATTTATATACTAGTAGGGCTATATAGCGTAGTCCGGGTATTGAGCATTTTTCATTGAGAAAAGTATACCATTAAATAATAACAAAAGACAAAGTAATTATTTCTTCCAGGACACGCTGCGCTTAAACACACCTATATTTGATCATCTCAAGTCGTCCTGCGCTTCACCAATAATAACGATGAAGAATGACGGCATAAATGGAATTAACCCTCCTTTTATTTCCTACTCGAATAGAAAGAAGGGGAAAAATTTTGTGAGAATTCTTTTATAAAAAAACAGTAGCAAATGAATGTAATGGTAATCTAATGTGCCCCTTATTTAACACCATTATTTGAATAGGAGAAACGTAACCACCGGAAGTTACCATACTACCAATCACCTCATACTCGAATAAACATGGAAAACACGATATTTGGGAGGATTCGCTTAGTAAATACTCGCCAATCCATGTAATCAAAATCTCAAGTTTTCCTTCACTTAGCAGGATAATTGAAATGAATAACGTCATAAGCCGAAGTTACCATACCCCCTACCAACCCGCAATCGAATTAACAAAAGGGTATGTGTCATAAGATTGTCTCACTAAAACAGTCGCGAATCCAGCTGATTTATCAACTTAAGATATCCCCTACTTCCCACCGAAATTTAAAGATCACTGACGTACTTAACGAAAGTAAGCCCCTGCCTTCCCATCACCCCCTTACTCGAGTAAACAGTAGAAGATAATGTCTCGGAGAATTGTTCCATTTTTACACTCGCCAATCCATGTGATGAAAATGTCAAGGTGTTCACCACTAACCAATATAATTTGAAGTAGAATTACGTCATCAAGTTTCCATACCTGCTGATAACTCCTCTAACTATAATAAACAGGAAGATGTAATGCCTGGGAGAGTAGTATCATTTAAACACTCATCAACTCCTGGGATGATAATCTACAGTGGCTATCCAGTATACACCATAATTTTTAGAAAAAATTCGTAATCAGCGGAAGTGTCGCCCAACCAATCACACCCAAATACTAGAATGAACAGGAAGAGGTAATGCTGGGAGGATTGTCTCTTATAAACTCGCGTTAATTCATGTGATGTTAATCTCAAGTTGTCTTAAAATTAACACAATTATTTGAAGAGACATAACGTCATCACCGGTAGTTACCGCCTACCTATTGTACCTTACTCGAATAAAAAAGAGAGGATACTATATGTGAATGGCTGTATCATTTAAAGTTTGCCAATCCGTGTGATGATAATCTCAAGTTCCCTACTTACAACTATAATTTGAAAAGCAATAAGGGCATCACCGGAAGTTACTCTCTTCTTATCATCCGCTTTACTGGAATAATAAGGAAAAGACAATACCGTTGGAATACTTTCATTATTTACTCGCATATCCATGTGATGATAATCTGAATTTTTCCCTGACTTAACATCATGATTTGAAGATCAATGGCGTCATCATTGGAAGTTAAGACCACCCACAGCTATCACTCGCCTACTGGAATGAGCAGCTAATGTTTGTATTATTGAAATCCTCGCCAATCCCTGTTAAGTTAACATAAAGTTGTCCCCAATACAGCCATAATTTTAATATGAATTACGTCATCACGGAATTTCTACCACCTTTTCATCACCCGTCCTACTTGAATAAACACAAGATAATATCTGGGTAGATTGTCTCATTTTAACCGTCGACAATCTATGTGATAATAATCTCAATTTGTCCAAGATGTTTTATCAAAATTTGAAAGGAAATTATATCATCACTAGACATTTACCTCCTTCCTATCGCGCCCTTACTAGAGTAAACAGGAGATAAAATATACACGACGATTGTCTCATTTACACTTTAACCAATTAACGTGACAATAATCTCAAGTTGCCCCTCACTTTATAGCATAATTTTGAGAAGAAACTACGTCATAATCGAAAGCTACACTCTGCCTCTGACTCCTATACTCGAATAAACAAGGAGATTATGTCCAGGAGGAATGTTTCTTTTAAACACTCACGAATCTTTGTGATGATAATCTAAAGTTGTCTACCACTTTACACCATCATTTACACAGAAATGACGTTATCACCGGCAGTTGCAATTCACCGTGCTTATCGCTCCCCATGCGAATAAACAGGAGATAATGTCTGGGAGGATCGCCTCATTTTAATACTCACCACCAACGTGAGCAGAATCCCGTTTGCCCCCCCCCCTCCACTTAAGACCATAATTTGAAGAGGAACCCCTCGCGCAATCATTCCTTCACTACTCGAATAAAAAGGAGAGCATGCCTCATCTGAACCGTCGGCAATGCGTGCGATGAAAACCTCACGTTGTTCTGAGTCATACCACAATTTAAAGAGAAATGCCGCCTGAATGATACTCCAGTTTTTCATGGTTGCTACCTAAATACGAAGGAATAATAATAAACAATTTGAATGGACGATTTAAATCATAGCATGCGCATAAATACACACATGGCGACAAGTTTGAATGAACAATTTGCATTTCAATTTTCTCATGTCTGTACGCGTTATTTATGCATGTAAACAGATAATTTACTTGCTATAAACCATCATTGGTGCATGAATATTATTTCCCTAGAATTTCAGTGTTATTTGCGCAGTAGTTTAAGCTGTAACTGTTAGATATTTATACACACAGACGCACGTCTAATGCTTTATTTAAATAGAATCCCATGATTTTATTTTCGTTTTATATTGTGAGAATTTCAGGAAATACATACGTATAAAATATAAATAAAATATATGCAATATATAATAATATATTAAGGTGTGAGATTTAAATACAGACTGTTATTGCATTTTCTGAGTATCGGGTTTCAGAAAAAATATACGCTTCATCACTAAGACATCTGAGTATATGTTCGCATTTTATGAATATATTTTATTTATATTTCACAATGGCATTATTGTTAAAATCATCGAAAAGCAATAACCATTAGATATGCATATTAACCGTATTATAGCAACGATAATAATTATTAGAATTATTAGAATAAGTAATGTTGCTGAAAACATCAAGTGATTAGCATCACACACTTGCATGATGGATGAATTGACCACACACAAAATACTGTCGCCCTACTCTTGACAAATTGAAAATATATCTATCAGCTAAGACCTTCCTAACCATCAACTAAATTCACAACCTGTCCTACTTCGAAAATGTTTCAGCCTTGTGCTTATTTTATATATATATATATATATATATATATATATATATATATATATATATATATATATATATATATATATATATATATATATATATATATATACTAACCGGAATGTGTTCTAATGAACTAAGAACATTTCTGCCCCTTCGACGTAAGTGACTAACAACAGGCCGCAAAATTCAACATCACACTGAGGAGAGGCACATATGTCGAAAACGTTATACTCTGACTTCCTTCCTCGAACTGATAGCCTTTGAAATTCGCTTCCTTTTTTTCCTTCCTTAGAGTACTAACATCGGGAAGTTCCCGTAAAATGTGAACATACATATCGCTGTTCAATTCTCTACATAGTGTCCTTGTAAATATGGTCGCACCTCAGATAAATAAAGAACTATTTTAATTGGTTAATAATGTGTGGATTGCGTAGATAAACATGAATAGGTCTATACCATATACACAACTTACAAAATGCAGAAAGTCATATTTTATTTTTAAAGACACGAAACATCTATGCCAGCCTTTACTGGTACTTGTTACAGAAGCATATTGAAAATCATCAACAATAGTCAGGTTCTCGGGGCTTGGGAAGGTAGCAGAATTGCACGCTTGGTATTATTTTTGTTATGATCCGTCCTTTATTTTTGTCACTTTTGTGAAGATTACGTTGCCAGCAACTTGAGCCTGATGCTAGAATTAAGCCGACACGTATTGTGATTACTTAGTATGATCGCATTTTGAGTGCCTAATAGATGCATATTCTTCAATAAGTTTATCAAATTATTAAAAAGAACATAGTAAGGTAAAACACTGAGGCGTAACTCTAATGAATGAAGACATTGTATCTACCATGAATAGCACCTCCAATTTAATGAGATTCTAGCTTTTTGGACGACTACAGGTGAACGAAAATATTTTTAAAAAAGTATACACTTATTTCATTACTAAGAGTGTTGTACTTAATTGCGCGTGCACATTTAAAGTGAAATTATCATCAAATTTAGGGGTATTTAACATTTTAGGGAGTTTACTAATTTCCATAGTCTAACTGTGTCCGACTAGCAAAGTCACAGCTCCACACCTAATCCCTTTATATTCCGTATAATGCTGGGACATTAAGTCAGTAGTAGAAAAAGGGGCTTATCTATTCTGAATTCTTACACTTACATATTTTATACTCAAAATTCACGAAGAACATTAATATAGACATGATTGGTTATACTTGCTTTACAAGTTAGGAAATGTTATCTTTTACGTTAAATTGATATGTAATGCAAATGTTTTGTTGTTTATTTTAAGTTTAATTAGTTAAACTTTTGTAATCGACGAACAATAGCGAATTGCATTGAAATGGGTTGAATTTGCGTAGAGAGCATAGCTACAATAATGCCATATTTTCCTCCAGAACAATGGCGTAAAATAATTTTTAAAAATCTGTGACATTGTGCCGGAGGTGATGTATTTTAAAAAGATGTAGATGAAGAGAAAGATACAGTGAGTTTTATGAATTAGATAATAAAATGAAAAAAATATAAGAATCGATTGTATATTAGTTCTGAGAAATAAATGTATAAAACGCTTGTTGGTTTTGCTTTTGTTTTGCTTGGTAGGCTTTTGTTCCGTGACCGGTAAAAGTCTTTAAAAAGGGATTCTACTATTATTAAACCATTCTAAAGTTTAAGTAGCAGATTTGTTTCCCACGTAAATACACTGTAAAACGAACTCTTATATCCCTGATATCCTAGCGTTTAAATGTAATAAATTATTGTCTTTGATATTGTTAAGAGAGATAAATTAATCGCGTTTTTTTTTTTTTTTAGTTTTTGCAAGGGGAAGCATACCATTATTTATACTTATATGTGAAACGCATTTTTGTTGTTTTTTTTTAATTTTTGTTTATTCCTTTAAGCATTTCAATTGTCGAAAAATGGTAAATCGCATTTAGAGGATTAAGTTTTTGTGATGTGCATGACAAAAATAATAGTACTTTTGCTTACCAAAATAAGGAAGTTCAATTATTAATTTGTGTGCAACAAAAACAACAACAACAACACATTTATCTTCTAAAACTAGAATATTTATGAATATTAAAGTTAATACTTATGTAACATAGCGCGGATAGTTACATGCAAAAATTAAGCCGTGAGCAAATGACGTCACCTTATGAAAAGGAGAGACCACGTTCGAGAAGGCCATAATGTTAGACACATGGATGGCGTTCGAGAGAATGTTGGAGACGTGGAAGACGTCGAAAACCTTACGAGAAGTTGCAGGTGCCGGGGGGGAAGGAAGTAAATATCATTGTGAAAAAGGAATTTAAGTTCTTTCTTCTTCTTATATATCTTTGCGACTAACACGACAGCATGTTGGTTAACGAACTAAGTCCCAATTAAAAAAATAGAACACCATGAACAAATAAAAAATGAAATATTAAAAATCTACGAATAAATATTATCGATAGTTTTATCGATTGCTTGAAAATACCTTTGTAATTCTTTTTCGGATTTTGTTGTATCATGTAATTGCAAAATTGCTTTCCGATTCAAAATGAGAATGGACTTTTATTTAGAGCAGTCTGAAAAAAATCCGTAATTTCTCTAGCAGTTAAATACTCGTCATTAAGGCAAATGAATTAACTCGCACATCTGTGATATTCTTGCGTTTTAAAACACACATATACATACAAAGAAGAAAATAACTAACTGTATTTGAATCGGAAAAATTTAAGAATCAGCCCATTAGCAGTATGTATAAAACAGTTGTAGTTGTATTTTTTTTTTGTATTTCCTTTTAGACTTGTTTGCTTTAATCGTAATTTAATTCACTGTATATTAACATCGCTACACGGGATTAAGGAGAAGACAAATTATATCCGGAAACTTAAACTCTTTTAATAAATTAGTGTTCAAATTTTAAATCACCATAACTGACACTATTCTATGATTAGTTGCAAAAGATAAAACACTAAGAGAGGAAAAGATTGCGCTCAGTTTGTCTTAATAAATTCCAGTCCGTGAAAGAAAAGATCCGAAACGAATATTAATAAGAAAACCGAAAGCACATTTGTACGAAACAATAAATATGCCTATATCAAAACTAAATTTGGTAGTTTTTATATGTTTATTTTCAGTTATTATTGCAAAGATAATTCTACTAATTACGCATGTTGGTGTGTTAGTGGTTGATTCAATTACGAGAAAGACGAAGTAATAATTATACTATGTGTATTAACAAAAATACATAAAATAGGTAAGCGAACAGCTGCTAAATTACACTCCGATTTAAAATGAGATTCTAATTTTGTTTAGAGGTTCTGCACAAAGAATTAAAAGTTTCTGAAGCTGTTCGGTTCCCCACACAAAGGCTACGCAAAATAAACTCAGACATCTGCGACATTATTGTTTTAAACCATTCACATGTAACCCCCATATTTATATATATATATATATATATACATATATATATATATTTGTGTGCAACAACAACAACAACAACACACGCTTATCTTCTAAAACTAGAATATTTATAAATATGAAATTTAATACTTATGTAACATAGCGCGGATAATTACATGCAAAAATTAAGCCGTGACCAAATGACATCACGGTATGAAAAGGAGAGAGCACGTTCGAGAAGGCGATAACGTTAGACACATGGTTGGCGTTCGAAAGAATGTTGGAGACGTGGAAGACGTCAAAAACCTTACGAGAAATCGCAGGTGCCGGGGGGGGGGAAGGAAGCAAATATCACTGTGAAAAAGGAATTTAAGTTCTTTCTTCTTCTTATATATCTTTGCGACTAACACGACAGCATGTTGGTTAACGAACTAAGTCCCAATTAAAAAAATAGAACACCATGAACAAAAAAAATTAAATATTAAAAATCTACGAATAAATATTATTGATAGTTTTATCGATTGCTTAAAAATACCTTTGTAATTCATTTTTCGGATTTTGTTGTATCATGTAATTGCAAAATTGAGTTTCGATTCAAAATGAGAATAGACTTTTATTTAGAGCAGTCTGAAAGAAAAACAACATTTCTCTAGCAGTTACATACTCGTCATTAAGACAAATGAATTAACTCGCACATCTGCTATATTCTTGCGTTTTAAAACACCCATATACATACATAAAGAAGAAAATCACTAACTGTATTTGAATCGGAAAAATTTAAGAATCATCCCATTAGCAGTATGTATAAAACAGTTGTAGTTGTTTTTTTTTTCTTTTTTAGACTTGTTTGCTTTAACTGTAATTTAATTCACTGTATATTAACATCGCTACACGGGATTAAGGAGAAGACAAATTATATCCGGAAACTTACACTCTTTTAATAAATTAGTGTTCAAATTTTAAATCACCATAACTGACACTATTCTATGATTAGTTGCAAAAGATAAAACACTAAGAGAGGAAAAGATTGCGCTCAGTTTGTCTTAATAAATTCCAGTCCGTGAAAGAAAAGATCCGAAACGAATATTAATAAGAAAACCGAAAGCACATTTGTATGAAACAATAAATATGCCTATATCAAAACTAAATTTGGTAGTTTTTATATGTTTATTTTTTGTTATTATTGCAAAGATAATTCTACTAATTACGCATGTTGGTGTGTTAGTGGTTTATTCAATTACGAGAAAGACGAAGTAATAATTATACTATGTGTATTAACAAAAATACATAAAATAGGTAAGCGAACAACTGCTAAATTACACTCCGATTTCAAAAGGGATTCTAATTTTGTTTAGAGTTTCTGAACAAAGAATTAAATGTTTCTGAAGCTGTTCGGTTCCCCACACAAAGGCAACGTAAAATAAACTTAGACATCTGCGGCATTATCATTTTAAAGCATTAACATGTAACCCCCATATATATATATATATATATATATATATATATATATATATATATATATATATATATATACTTGTACTTTTTTGTAGAAAAAGAAATCCTATACAGTGCTCTATTATTAGGGAAAAAACCTTTCTCGAAATAAAAGCAATATATTTCCTGTATATATGATACAATATATATATATATATATATATATATATATATAAATATATATTTGACGATAATTACGGTTTTCAAAAAGTGAACAATTAAAAGATATACCTGCCTTACTTAAAAATGCTAGTTTTATTTATTGTGTTTTTTTTCATATATTAAAAAAAAACTACCCAATATTTTTGCTGATGAGAAGACTTTGTTTTAAAAAAATACTATATGTTAAGATTATTGTCCGTTGCTTAATGTCTATCACAATAAAAACATTGTTTTCCGAAACGATCGTACAAATGATCGACTTTGTTGTTATCCCTTCTTATGAAACATATTTTTAATTTTTAATTCTAATTTGAATTTAAAATTGTCAATCACATTATTAAATATTAACGTAGCTCTAGGATATGAACCTATTGAGCTTATTATATATCTGAATTAAAACGAGCACTGTTTCTTTTCTTGTATTTTAATTAAATCAGTAATTTTACTATTACATTAAAATGCACTTTGCTCTTTAGAATATTGTTCTAATCCCCTTAAAATTATATATATATATATATATATATATATATATATATATATATATATATATATATATATATACAACTTTGCACAGAAAGATAAATTAATCGCGTGTATTTTATATATTCTGGAGAGGGTTTCCTCGTTTTATTAGCGATTCCCCAAATATACGCGTATATTACTTGTAAGGTTTACAATAACTAGACAATAAAAAAACGAAAACAGAAACTGTTTAAATTTAATCATTAGACATTCGAAAAGAATCGGAATCTGTAATTGCATCGGAATCGTACATTTCGAAGAAAATCACAAACTGCATCTAAATCGGGAAAATTTTAGTATCGTCCAACTAGTAGTGCGTATTAAGGTTGTGTGTTAGTATTATTTACTTTATTCGGAATTTAATTCATACCTTGTATATCAACATAGCTACTTATGATTAAGGAGAAGGAAAATTATCTTCTGAAACTTCAAATCTTTTAATACGTGTGTGTTCAAAGTATAAACCACAATAAGTTGCAAAAGAATAAAAATCACTAAGAAAGGAAAAGAAATACCTAGTTTGTCTTACTAAAATTTAAGTTCTTGAAAGAAAAACGCAGCAAGGAATATTAATAAGAAAATCGAAACAATTAATATGCCTATAACAAAACTAAATTTTATATTTTTGTATCCGTTTATTTTTAGTTATTACTTCTAATTTTTTTACACTAATTACGCATTATTCGAGGCTGTTATAGGTTGGATTTTTTGGAGTTGAGTAATATGATTAATAATTTTTTTTATTACTTACTAGCAGTGCGAGCCCGGGGCTGTCCGGTTATAAAATACCCTTAAACTATTTAGCAAAATCTTCCATGTGAAAATTCAAATATATTAGATTTGAATGGGATTTGATCACATTACAAAGAGTACCCAAAATATCACGATTGCTCAAGAGATTAAAAGCTTAATCTATGAGATTTAAACATTTTACACAGTAAAAATCAGTTAATAGTTATATCGGTCCTGGATATGAACTTAAACTATATCCGATGGTGAGGCCCCAGCTTGCATGTCTTGGGGAGTGTGGAGCTACCCTTTAATTGCCATTGCTCCCAGGTCCACTCTCACCCAGAGTGGTAGCACATGTTAGGGTCGCAACTATGGGTTAATTACAATATGACTTAAAAACAAATATACTATATTAAAAAAAATCGTTCTTCAAAATGACCAGATTCGGCATTAAATAACCTTAAAAGGGTTGATATGCCGCAAAACAAAACAACCAACCAAATAATAGTGTTATCAAAATACAATTGCAGATACTAGATGCAGAGTATAGTAAGTTTATATGTAAATATCAATCAATCAATGCGGCTTTTCTTTTTCTGATCACAGGTAGAAAACATGTGGATTAAACTGGTCACGGGCACCAATACATCACATATTTCACATATTACTCATAAAAATATATGTAAAATATACGCGTGGTCGTCATAATTGTGTATATCATTCTATTTATAATGTATTAGAAAATAATTGCGGTGAATAAGTACGAAATTGGGGTTGGTGTTTTACAAATATGCCTCTTCACCAGATCATCAATTAAATGTTCAATATAGCATGTGCGTTCGGTCAGAGGAATACTAAGGTCAGTTCGCCTGAGGAAGGAACTTCGGTACATTATGTAATGAACACAGGCAAACTTTTTTTATTAAACTGAAAACAAAACTGTTATTCCATTCCATGTTGAGTCGTGTTGCGTCGCAAATTCCGCATAGTTATTTCATTACATATTTGCCGTAAAGAGCATCTAAGCCCCTAGGACTTAAATGAATAGCGTATCGCTCATCGATTTACTCTGAATCTTAAAACTCAAACTTCCTTACTCCCTCATTTACACATAAAATATTTTTGTCCCTCATGGCCCGATTGAGTTATCTCTTCAGTTTTCAAATCAAACAAACGGCGATTTTTCTCTGATCGTTATTGTTGTTATAGTCTAATTCATCGATAATTATTTCTCTTTATTTTTTTTTCTCCCTACTGAGGCTAAGTTAGGCAAAAGGTCGGTTTTTGATGTGGGGGAAATAAAGCTCCTCAAAAACTGGCATTCTGGATAGGAACAAATATATACCTCTCTCATTTCCGCCATCGACCGAGGACAGAAAAGGTGAAGCCTAGAATCAGAACTGATACTACACTGTGATCATGGTCCGAATGTCATAAGGTGTTACTATAACGATTCCATTATTATCAAATGTTTACTACGCACACACACACATACACACGCATATATATATATATATATATACATATCTATATATATACACAGAGACATAAGTACATATATATACATACACATATGTAAAGATATATATATATATATATATATATATGTATATAAATGTGTATATATGTATATATAATATGAAGAATTTTCAAAATGTGATATATAATGGTTTTTACAGTCAAACAACGTTGCAATTCAACAAACCAGAAGTCCAGGATTTGACGTTCACCCTGATTTGAGCTCATCAGGTACACATATCCACAGTGAGGATTAGAAATCCGAATCTCTTACACGTGAAGCTAACCGCAATCGAAATCCGACTAACAACTTTATTGATTTATATGCGATGAACTGTCTTGTTCATGCCTCTGTTTGCTCACACTAATGATTTCCAAAAGCTTACATCATGTTTGTTTTTAATTGTTATATGAAACATAGATTTAATAGTCAAAACGCAACGAAAACAGCAAACAATTCTTTTATATTCGAACAATTTTCTATGCCAAAACCAATTACGTATCAACTGACAAGTTAAATAGGTAGGAACCTGGTATTATGCTGCTCTAAATATTTCTACCAATAGCTAATTAAAAACACCTTTTCGAACTGTTATTGCTACAAATAAATAATAAATCATATATATATATATATATATATATATATATATATATATATATATATATATGTGTATATATTATATATAGGCTTTCATTTATATATATATATATATATATATATATATATATATATATATATACATACATAAGTACATATCAATGTACATAATTATATATATAATACGATATGTATATATATATATATATATATATATATATATACACGCTATTATATATATAATTATATATACATTTGGTTTTATCGAGCTTTTACATCTGGCTGAGATAACTTTATAAATATTAATTCTGTAATATTTATGATATACTTTAATTTTACCATCTTGGATCATTTTGGTAAATTTAATTGTAATATTTATTTCATATATATATATATATATATATATATATATATATATATATATATATATATATATACATATATATATCATGAAATATGTTATATGTATCCATATATATATATATATATATATATATATATATATATATATATATATATATAGATATACCTATACATATACATATAAAGAGAAATAGGGGTTATCACGCACATGTATTTAAAATAATATTAGCAATCTTTATAGCGCTCTATCTTATTGTGTGTGTATATATATATACACATATATATATATGTGTGTGTGTGTGTGTCTGTTTGTATGTGTGGGTGTTTCATGGAAATCAAATAATCACAGCTATACATATTGAATAATTTACGTTAATTTATACAAAAATTAAACTAATATACATAATAATTGTTTTGACTAACACATATAGGTACTAATAGCACAAATATAATCGCATGTATCTTTATACAAATATATGCTGGTCAAATTATTCATACATACGCGGTAATAGCAATATGCATACAAATGTAGGCGTATATGTTGCGTACCATGAGTGTGGACATGTGCAAATATTGTTCCCGGTATGTTTGTGTGTTGAATTGTTATGATGATTTCTATTGTCCTTGTGACTCTTAATGCAACATTGGTAATAGAATCACGTCGTCTGACCTTTGGCTGCGAACGCAAATATAAAAAAAATAAGGAGAGCAACAGAAATGATAATCCAAGCGAACAATAACGCGGATAAGAAATTCAGCAAGCGATGGCGAATGAGTAGGATGAAATGCAAATATAAAATAAGTAAACGGCAAACGAAATAAAAATAAATTTTAAATAAATGAACCAAAAGCACAGAGAAAAGAAAAAAAACGGCTAATAAAAGAAATAATGAATAAAAGAAATAATAAAAGAAAATAAAAAAAATTAACAAAAATCCCAGCAGGAGTGCGTCATTCATTTCGCCCGCTGATTGCAAATAAGGGCTGAATATGAAATTTTTTGAAACAAAATTCATTAGAAATAAAAAAGAAATTACAAGAAAATGTAGGCTCTGCACAACACGAAATAATAGACGTCAGAAAAATAATTTTAAAATGGCGTTGAAAATAGAGAGGAAATTATAAACATACATGATCAAGACATTAGGGTAAGAACGGATATTTTAAACAATCTTCAATTTAATATGAAAGTTATATGTTCAAACAGATTTACAAACCGCCAAGGATTTTTTAACGGATATCTGATAACGTTTCTAATTTTAACGCTGAAAATTTATAATCTATATATAAATGCGATAGCGCGTGTGTTATTTTATGTGTCATGCTTATATCCGGGTCGTTTAATTATTAGGTACTTATATCCGGGTCGTTTAATTATTAGGTACTTCCAATTCTTGCCAACAATTAACTTACTAAGAATTCTTCAAAGTTATGGTTTCGGTTTCGTTCATAACTGATGGCCCTCCAGTAATCAATTTAATTTTATGAATAATTTTATCTACTTCATATGTTTTGCTTCACGTCTACATTATGGCTGGAGGGACTCAAGTTTATATATATATATATATATATATATATATATATATATATATATATATATATATATATATATATATATATATATATATATATATATTTCAGAGGAAACATAATTTAATTAAATACCAAAAAAAACACAAGAAATGGGCAGGTGAAATTATTAAAATATCCTTAAGGCCTTATCGTCTGACCCTCTAAGAGGAAACGGCAGAATGATAAATTAAAAACTAAGAAACGAATGAGGGAAGAAGGGAATTTTTGGTTTCAGTTGGAAGAACAGTGAAAAAAAAAATCTCACTGTTCAGGTGGTTTTAAATCAATGAATATCTATATATATATATATAT
>NC_136493.1:18625650-18630650 GCF_053919585.1 Euprymna scolopes
GGTGAAAAGCGGGAGGAGGCTAATGGGGCGATAATTTAGTGGGTCAGTTTTTTCACTAGAATGCTTGAAGACTGGTACCATAGAGACGGTTTTCCAGCAGTCGGAAAGCAATATTCGTTGAGGCATTTATTGTAAAGTTTGGAGAGAATTGGAGCCACCTCGGCAGAGCATATTTTTAATAGCTCAGCCGGAATGAGATCTGGTCCACATGTTTTTGAGGTGTCTAGGTTTTTTTTATAATAGCATGTACCTGAGAAGGGGTGATTTTCAAATCGTCTAGTGTGTCGACTGTTCGCAGAGGAAAATCAGGGAGGTAGTGGTGTACAGGGTTCAGTGTGGAGTTTGAGCCAAACCTACTGGCAAGCAGATTAGCCTTGTCAGTTGCCGTGCAAGCAACCTAATGATTGTTTGATATACAGTGATGATCATATTTATTGGCACGGTAAAATAAAAGTTAAATTTTGTCTAATAAATTCTAAAAAAGGGATTAAATTAAAGAAAATAACAAAGTATATTATGTATTTTTAACTGGCCTTTCCGATGCAGCAATCGGATTTTAGAAAAAATAAATAACAAAGGAACAACAAACATAATTGCAAAAAAAACTTGTTCAAAATTATTGGCACGATTTATTTAATAATCAATTGTATAGCCTTTGGCCTTGATTACCTTCCTCAGTCGCTTTTCATAGTTTACAACCAAGTTGTTGCACTCTTCAGTAGTAATTTTAGCCCACTCTTCCTGACAATAATCCTCCAATTGAATAAGATTCTTAGGCTTCCTTTGCATTACCCTCAATTTTAATGTTCTCCATAAATTTTCAATTGGATTAAGGTCTGGGCTTTGTGATGGCCACTCCAAAACATTAATATGATTGTCCTCAAGCCATTTCTTAGTCAGTTTAGCCGAATGCTTTGGGTCATTATCTTGCATGAACCACCAACGACGACCAAGTGAGAGCTCTTTAGCAGAGTCTTTCAGGTTTTCATCCAATATTTTAACATAATCTTCCTTTTTTATGCTACCTGTGACCTTAACAAGTCGCCCTGGTCCAGAGGCAGCAAAGGATCCCCAAAACATCAAACTGCCTCCACCGTGCTTCACTGCGGGTATGGTGTTCTTAGGCAGGAAAGCTTCGCCAGATTTTCTGTAAATATAAGACACTTTATTATGGCCAAATAACTCTATGTTCGTTTCGTAAGTCCATAGAACACGTTTCCAGAATGCAACATCTTTATCAATATGACGTTTTGCAAAGGCTAGCCTTGCTTTCAGGTGCATAGGCTTCAATAAGGGAGTCTTTCTCGGACGACATGCTTTTAAACCAGCTCTCTCCAAAACTCTACCAACTGTATGTCGAGATACATTCACTCCAGAGGTGCTATGTTCATCAACAATCTCCCCAACAGAGATTCTTTGGGTGTTGTTTTACTTGTCGAACAATTTTCGTTCATCTCTTGGGGAAAGAATCCTTTTTCTCCCTCTACCCTCTAAACTCATAACGTGGCCTTGCGATTTGAACTTGTTTATTATGGCTCTAACAGTGGATTTGGGAAGATTTAGCTTCTTTGAAATCTTATCATAGTCCTCCCCATTGGTATGGCATGCTACAACAAGCTTCCTGACGTCTTCGCTGTGTTCCTTAGTTTTAACCATGGCGATTGAAAATTATAATTTAGTCACTTATAATAGTTTAAATAAATCGCTATCTAAAAATTATCTGAAAAAAATTATTCACTGAATTAGCGTTAAACAAGCATAATATGGCTATAAAAAAGTTCAGAAAGCACGTAAACCGGAAATTGATTGATATTATACTGATACTAAAAGAAAAACAAAGCCGTGCCAATAATTTTGAACAAGGGTTTTGTGCAATTATGTTTGTTGTTCCTTTGTTATTTATTTTTTTCTAAAATCCGATTGCTGCATCGGAAAGGCCAGTTAAAAATACATAATATACTTTGTTATTTTCTTTAATTTAATCCCTTTTTTAGAATTTATTAGACAAAATTTAACTTTTATTTTACCGTGCCAATAAATATGATCATCACTGTATATATATATATATATATATATATATATATATATATATATATATACCCGGGTGTTTGGAGATGTATGTTTTTGTTAATTTAGACCCCTATTATGACCCCTTAACCTTTATTTTTTTGGGCTCAAATAAAATTATTAAGTTAGGTCAATGTCCGATATGCACAATTTCAAGTGTTTAGACTCAAAATTGGCGGGGGTAGTAGAGTTCTCAAAGGTAAAATAGTATAATTCTCACCCCTTAATAGCTAGATTTCTGACCGAAAAGTGTTACAAAGATTTTTCCAAATCTCAGTAACCTGTATATCAAATTTCGAATCTGTAGACTGAAAATTTCTGAGTTATTGCGTAGGCAAATATACACAGACACACACACAGATACGCGTCCACCTTTATAGATATACTAGCATGTTAGCCCGACGATGCTCGGGTGTGTGGAGTGTATGTTGATAAAAAAAAGTCATTTTTTAAAAAAATTGACCCCTATTATTATCCCTTAACATTTATTGATTTGGGCTTAAATAAAGTTAAGTTAGATCCGTGTGCTAGGAACATATATCTAAAATGTCAAGTTTTTAGACCTAAAATTGCCGGAGGAGTTTGGTAGACTTCTTAAAGGTCAAATCGTTAGAATTTGACTCCTTAGCAGCGAATTTCTGGCCGATAACCGATTACAAATTTTTCCGAAATCTCAGTACCCTGTATATCAAATTTCCAGTATGTTTGCCAAAAAAGTTATTGCGTAGGGAAATTTACACAGACACACAGACACACAGACACAGACTCACAGACGGACACAAAGACACATTCACGTTTATATATATATATATATATATATATATATATATATATATATATATATATATATATATATATATATATATATATATTGCATTTCAGCACAGCGTAACCCGGGTGATTTGAGGTGTATGTTTAGCAGAAAATAAGGGTATTTTTTTTAAATTTTCATCCCTATTATGCCCCTTAATTTTTTTGTATTTGGCTGAAATTAAGATTTTAAGTTTGATCCATGCCAAAAGAAGGTATATCTAAAATTTTAACTGTTTAGATAAAAAAAATGGCGGAGGAGTTCGGTAGAGTTCTCAAAGATCAAATAGTTGAATTTTGAGCCCTTAAGAGCCAAATTTCTGGTCGAAAATGGGTTACAAAGATTCTCCAAAATCTCAGTACTCCGTATATCAAATTTCGAGTCTGTAGACTGAAAATTGACTGAGTTATTGCATAGGAAAATGTACATAGACACACACACACATTCACAAACAGACAGACACGTTCACGTTTTTATATATATAGAATAGCAACATATCATGATTTAGGAAATTAAAATTTGTGATTTGAAAAAGTAAAATTTCAAATATAAAAATATCTTGTATGCAAGACAAAGAATACAGTTTGGTAAAATATATTTCCTTAACCCATGAATTTTATTGTATTTCAATATTCTGAATAATATATATGTATATACATACACACATACACACACATATATATGTATATATTTTTGTGTGTATGTATGTGTGTGTGTGTGTGTTTGTGTGCATAATGCCTTGTGTCTGTGTCTGCATCGTGTAATGGAGTACAGAGGTACATCCTATTTCTATTGATTCTATTTAGACGGTGCGATTACGCTTGGAGAATATGAATATTAATTTTTAAAATGATATCTTACAAATAAATGTGCTTAGCCGGCAGGCATACGGCCATTAAATTAGCTCTCCTAAGCCAGGCTGTCTGCAGATTAATCTACAGATTACCTTTTCGCTTACAGACTCTTTGAATAATTCAAAAAATCGGAAGATGTCGCCTCGTCCACTTTTGTCGCAATGGCAGCACATATTATTCAATTCTTTTCACGCTTAATCTAATATAGGTAATTTTTTAAATTTTCTATCAGAAGTCTCCGTTAAGGACTTATTATTTGCTACATCCGCATTTTCTTGGAAATATTATGCTGACGACAATCAAGTATACTTCATTATTATATGTGTTTCTCATTTTGTTTTATGTGAGACTTTAGTAGTTAGTGTTTAATAAGGGCAATACCGACAATGATATTATAAGTTAAGTGTTGGGCAGCGATATGTTTGTTTATATTATAAATGTAATTTTCAGTATGTTAGTACACGGACTGAATTCTGAAATCTAGCATTTCAAGGAAAAAAATGAACTGTACAAGTGTGACTCTCTTTAGCATCTTGTGACATCTGCAGAGAAGCCGTGGATTTTTTTCTGTTTACGTTTTAGTCACAGTTATTTACGTCGAAGTGCAACATTGTTACAAGTTCGTCGAAGCATATTCACCAAATGTTCATTTTAATATAATACAGATTAGCATATCCCGGAAATATGGCAATGGCTGTGGCCTCCTAAGAATTCGAAACCTATAATGTTGGAGACATTTTACCCTGTCAAATACACCAAAACTGGTGGTTGGTGTATTGAGGCATATGTGGCTAAAATATTCTATGAAGGAGAGACTGATGGCTTTGTAGAGATTTAAGATACCGTATTCAGTATATTCACCTAAGTAGTCGTCGCAATTACTTTTCTATACAGGGTGTCTGCTACATTATGTAGCCAGACTTAGTGGAAACATCCTCTAGATTATGTTGCCAGCCTTTGTAGGCACCCTGTATATATATATATATATATATATATATATATATATATATATAGAGAGAGAGAGAGAGAGAGAGAGAGACACGTGTGTGTGTGTGTGTGTGTGTTTGTATACAGGGTGCCCACAAAGTCTGGCTACATAATCTACAGGATGCTTCTACAAAGTCTGGCTACATAATCTACAGGATGCTTCCGCAAAGTCTGGCTACATAATGTAGACAGACTTTGTGGACACCCTGTATTTGGCGAAATTCATATAATCTATAAATAGTGTTCTGAGAACTCCTACTCCTACACAGAAAATGTATTAC
>NC_136493.1:18635650-18703150 GCF_053919585.1 Euprymna scolopes
TATATATATATATATATATATATATATATATATATATATATATATATATATATATATATATATATATATATATATATATATGTTTAAAGAAAAAATAGAAAAAACCGAATGAAATTATTAAAAAATCAACGTTTCATCCTTGTCTCAGAGGACATCTTCAGGATAATTGAAATAAAAATGTGATAAAAGAAAAAGTCATAGATCGTGCGAAAAAAGACAGTTTTTTAAAATCCAACCCATGTCGGGAAAGGACGAATATGTGTGCGTATGGGAAGGTTGTTTGATGTCTATATATACAATTTTAAAATGCATTTAAAATAAATATGTACATTTTTTTTTCTTCTGCGAAACTACTCATTTTCCTGAAACATTCAAAGAAAAACGGCTAGCCAGGATCCACCCTGATACCTTGCTCTTTGATTATTATTTTCCCTATGCTAGGGGTTAAATGGTAGAAGCCTTTTCTTTGCGTAATAGTATTAGTATTCAAAATTAGTGCTGATTCTAAAAGTCTTCTTTTAGCTCTATCTATCACGTATTTTATAAGTTTCGCTTGATCTAAATTAAATGAGTGATCGTGTTCTGCACAATGGCAAAAGAGTGCATTTAGGGCGTTACCATTCCTCATATCTCTTCTGTGCTCGTTAAGTCTTAATTTCAATTTTCGTTGTGTTTCACCTATGTACGCTTGTTGACAGTTGTTACATGGGATGGAATATATACCGGCATCGGATGTGAGGGTTTTGGGAGAGTCTTGGTAGTTTTTAATGTCTGTTTTATGGTTGAGGAAGTTTTTTGTATCAGGTGAAAACCAAGTCTATTAAGAGTGTCGTAGATTTTTGTATTTTTGGTGTGGGTGGGAATGAAAAGATGTCTGTTTAATAGTGAGGTTTTTGTTTTATTTTTCTGTGTGTTTATGTTATAGTGTATTTTCGTAGCTTTTTTCTTTGCGTAAGAAATGAAATAGGATGGATACTGTAGTTTTCTTAAAACATTCGTAATATATTGAAATTCACCATTAAGATATTGGGGACTGCATATTCTAAAGGCACGTAAGAAAAAACCTATAATCATGCCCGTCTTTATTTTATCATTGTGGTGTGAGTAGTAATGAATATAGTCGTTTTTGTGTGTTGTCTTTCTATGTACTTTGAAACTCAGATCAGTTTCTGATCTGATGAGGAATATGTCTAGAAAAGCTAGGGAGTGGTCTTGTTCGGATTCATGTGTAAAATTTATAGATGGTTCCACTGAATTTAATTTATTTCTAATTTGTTCTATTTGTGTGTTTTTAGGGAGAAAAATAAGAATGTCATCTATATATCTAAAATATGTGGAGTTTTTAGGAAGTCTGTGTTTAAAAGAGTTGGTTTCTAAGAATTCTAAGAATAAGCAGGCTAGTACACCACTAAGGGGGTTACCCATAGGGAGTCCAAATTTCTGTCTATAGTAAGAATTATTAAATTGAAAGTAGGTTCTATCAGTGATGAGTTTTATAATTTGTATTAGTGCATCTGAGGAAAAAGGTAGGTCGGCTTTAATTTTGATTAAGTGCTTGTGGAGTAGATTAAGGCATTTTTTGATTGGAATATTGGTGTACAGGGAAATTATGTCTAAACTATGCATGGTTTTATTTTGCATGTCCATATTTTTTATTCTATTTAGGAGGTCACCAGAGTTTTTGATATGTGAAGTGCTGATGGTGCCCATTAGTGGAGTACAAATTTGGGCAATAGCTCGTGCTAATTTATGGGTGACGCTTCCAATGTTTGATATTACTAACACAACCCTAAAAAATTATAGACAAGAGGACTCTGATTTTACTAAAGGCTTCATACAGGGGATAATAGCTTTAACAACTACCCAACCTCAAGAATTAGCACTACCAAAAAGATACATTGATGCCTTAAAACTTTTAACAAAAAATAAAGACATTATTATTTCACAAGCCGATAAAGGAGGGGGTATAGTTATAATAGATAAAGACCTATATCTAAAGAAAATGCACACACTATTGGCAGACGGAGATATATACACTCCGATAGATTTAAAATCAATAGAAAAAGATTTCGATACTTTTAATAAATCCGTAAAGAAACTTATCGGAAATGATAAAAAATGGATAAATAACATAGAATACCACCCCACTATTCCTATATTATACGGCCTCCCAAAAATACATAAAGAGAACGTCCCTATGAGACCTATAATATCAAACATTGGAAGCGTCACCCATAAATTAGCACGAGCTATTGCCCAAATTTTAACTCCACTAATGGGCACCATCAGCACTTCACATATCAAAAACTCTGGTGACCTCCTAAATAGAATAAAAAATATGAACATGCAAAATAAAACCATGCATAGTTTAGACATAATTTCCCTGTACACCAATATTCCAATCAAAAAATGCCTTAATCTACTCCACAAGCATTTAATCAAAATTAAAGCCGACCTACCTTTTTCCTCAGATACACTAATACAAATTATAAAACTCATCACTGATAGAACCTACTTTCAATTTAATAATTCTTACTATAGACAGAAATTTGGACTCCCTATGGGTAACCCCCTTAGTGGTGTACTAGCCTGCTTATTCTTAGAATTCTTAGAAACCAACTCTTTTAAACACAGACTTCCTAAAAACTCCACATATTTTAGATATATAGATGACATTCTTATTTTTCTCCCTAAAAACACACAAATAGAACAAATTAGAAATAAATTAAATTCAGTGGAACCATCTATAAATTTTACACATGAATCCGAACAAGACCACTCCCTAGCTTTTCTAGACATATTCCTCATCAGATCAGAAACTGATCTGAGTTTCAAAGTACATAGAAAGACCACACACAAAAACGACTATATTCATTACTACTCACACCACAATGATAAAATAAAGACGGGCATGATTATATGTTTTTTCTTACGTGCCTTTAGAATATGCAGTCCCCAATATCTTAATGATGAATTTCAATATATTACGAATGTTTTAAGAAAACTACAGTATCCATCCTATTTCATTTCTTACGCAAAGAAAAAAGCTACGAAAATACACTATAACATAAACACACAGAAAAATAAAACAAAAACCTCACTATTAAACAGACATCTTTTCATTCCCACCCACACCAAAAATACAAAAATCTACGACACTCTTAATAGACTTGGTTTTCACCTGATACAAAAAACTTCCTCAACCATAAAACAGACATTAAAAACTACCAAGACTCTCCCAAAACCCTCACATCCGATGCCGGTATATATTCCATCCCATGTAACAACTGTCAACAAGCGTACATAGGTGAAACACAACGAAAATTGAAATTAAGACTTAACGAGCACAGAAGAGATATGAGGAATGGTAACGCCCTAAATGCACTCTTTTGCCATTGTGCAGAACACGATCACTCATTTAATTTAGATCAAGCGAAACTTATTAAATACGTGATAGATAGAGCTAAAAGAAGACTTTTAGAATCAGCACTAATTTTGAATACTAATACTATTACGCAAAGAAAAGGCTTCTACCATTTAACCCCTAGCATAGGGACAATAATAATCAAAGAGCAAGGTATCAGGGTGGATCCTGGCTAGCCGTTTTTCTTTGAATGTTTCAGGAAAATGAGTAGTTTCGCAGAAGAAAAAAAAATGTACATATTTATTTTAAATGCATTTTAAAATTGTATATATAGACATCAAACAACCTTCCTATACGCACACATATTCGTCCTTTCCCGACATGGTTTGGATTTTAAAAAACTGTCTTTTTTCGCACGATCTATGACTTTTTCTTTTATCACATTTTTATTTCAATTATCCTGAAGATGTCCTCTGAGACAAGGACGAAACGTTGATTTTTTAATAATTTCATTCGGTTTTTTCTATTTTTTCTTTAAACATAACGTCAACCACCGCTAGTACATTTTTTCATTCCTTATACATATATATATATATATATATATATATATATATATATATATATATATATATATATATATATATTCTAGTATAGAAGTGAAGTGCGTCTGTATTATTCGAATGATCTGTAACTTTTTTAAAAACTCGTAAATAGTTATATCAAATTCAGATTTGACTTGCATTGAACGGTATGTATTTATTTTCGCTGAAGACATGGCCTGTCGTGATGCAAGAGAAATCCGCTGGAATTCCTTGCCAATAGAACCGTTTTCGTATTAATAAATTGAAAACACAAGTGACTAACTCGTTCAGAACTTTCAAGAAAACATAATGAATAAATTAATCACGTTTCTATCTCTTCTCCCACTCTCCCGCGTCACTAGCGCAACATTATTTCCAATACTGTTTGACAATGCTTTATATAGCTAAATATCCCATAACAGATTTGTGCTACGTTTAAAAAATGCATTAACTATGAACATGAAATAATTATTTTTATGTTATTACTCCTGTTAAACAATAATAATCTCTTCTCGTTGAAAAAACGGAGAACGATTGTTTCTGGATGTTTAGTTAGATGCAAATAAACATTCCTTTGTTCGCAGCAAAACACAAATGTTTATTTCACTAAGAATCCCCGGTTGATAGCAAAATACCCTTCACTTAGTTTTAAAAGCATTATAATTCCTAATATCTACGTATGCATGGAAACAAATAGTAACATAGGAAAAATCGTATCTTCTCTCACTAGTTATGTGTGATATGAGAAAAGTAGACTTGCTTTGCGTGCATTAAAATTATTATTACATAATGAATATTTTTTTAAAATTTAAACAAGTATTTCGTCGATTTCTTTAATATTCCACTTTTCATATCATGATTAAATAAATTTTGCATAAATAAGCGCCATCAGTATCAACGTAATTTTGCAAGGAAAAAATTGTATTTATTCTAGTAACATAAAGATCTTGAGTTTTAATGGCGAAAGGATCGCCTATAGCGTTTTTGATACCGCTTATGTTTTTTATAAGCATTTTTCACGCAGAAAATTGTCGAGATGTTTGAAAAAGTGGCAGTCGATAGGTGAGATGTCTGGGGAGTATAGCGAATGAGAGAGTTTTCTAACCTAATTCGTTAAAATTCTGCAGGGTATGTTTAGCAACGTGCGGCGGGGAAATGTCGCGGGCTTTTTCTGTTGCCTAATGCTGGATGTTGTTGCCAAATTTTCCGATGCCTTTCATTCATTTATTGAGAGCACCTCTCTGGCGTTATGTTTTCGGGTGCATTCAAAAACAGTAAGTAATAAGACTGATTGCAGCGCAGCAAAAACTCAGAATTACCTTCTTTTATTGCGACTCTGACTTCGAGAAGTGCCGCAGAGCTTCGTCGGCATCTAAACTGAGTTGAACGTCGCTGGTTATCGTAATGAATTTAATTTTCATCGCAAGTCACAAACCGGTGAGGAAGCGGGTTGTTCTTGTTGCATAAATGAAGATGACACTTCATAACAGCGTTTTCGTCAGTTGTCGTTCAATTCATAAGGTACCGGATTATTGCGTTTTTTTTTTTCTATAATCTGTCCTAAGTGATTGGAAATCGTCGTATACGTTACGTCTAATTCAGAAGCACCTTCATTAACAGTTGTGCGTGTATGGATATTGACTAACGCTCTTAATTGATCATTGTCAACATCTGATAGCCGACCACGACGCTCATTATTTTCAATACTCTCTATTTCTTAACCCACCATGGTGCTATGTGTTCCATACTGGTTCCTGGGTTAAACGATTTGTTGATATCGCGAGTGGTTTTCTCATCGCAAAAATTCGGTATTTTAATACTTCGGTGAGAAATGTTGTGGGGCGACAACAAATATGGAAGACGGGAATTTATGAGGATAGAGTAAAGAGACTCAGTTGTTTACCAGCTGGCAAATGCCAGAGGAATAGTTGGCCGATACGTTGAGAGAATACAACTATGACGATGAATATAACAGTTCGCAAAATAATAAATAAAGTAAAAATATACAAATTATGTATCTCATGAAAATAAAAATGTTAGTATGTCATTCGGTACGGACCCGACGATGTAAGAACATATAAGAATAAAAGACTTAGATTTACAGGACCAAAAATCAATCCTTCGTTGCCTTTCGCGGGCAATGCCATGGGCAGAGGGTTTAATTCCCTTTATAAAATATAATATTATATATATATATATATATATATATATATATATATATATATATATATATATATATGCATATATATGCATATGTATGTATGCATATATATGCATATATGCATATATATATATATATATACATGAAAAGTTGATGATAGTTATATTAACAATATTAATGAGAAGAAGAAAAAGGAGGAGGGAAAGAAAAAGAAAAAATAACGTTATAAAAAACATTTTAGTGTCAGTAGGAAATGAAATATGTATGAAAATAAAGAAGAGAAAAATAATTTAAAAAAATAAAACAAATTAAAGGCAACAACAAAAGAAAGAAAGAATAACAGAATAAAGTGCAGCCATATGCAAAAATAGAAAAAAAAAAAAACAGAACCAACGGTTTACAGAAAAGTAAACCAAAGGAAGATCACGAAAGAACATTCAATTTAATAGAAAAAATGGCGAATAAATACACAAAACGAAAGTAAGTGAACTATGCTGATTATATTTACGTTTTATTTATTTATTAATAAATGCAAATTGGTACTTCCATTCTCGTTATTACCAGGAACTATTTAAAGGAAATGGAATTTATGCTGCTTCAAATTCCTTCGCAGAACCTATAACAATATTCACACGTGACATTACGAAGCGCCCCTCTAGGAAAGTGGCTATTGCTGCAGGTTGCCGACAAAATGTCCAAATGATCTGTTCGTGTTTTTTTCTTCTTTTGCAATTTCAACAAATGCAAATATTTTCCCCATAGATGTGGAAACATTATTAAAGCCAATGGCGACTGTTCTCCCAGATGATTTAAATGCCCAGAAAATCGTTCATCAAATGCAGGTAATCTTCAGGCCTTTGCGAATGTTTAATTTGTTTTCTTTCTTTCATTTGGCAAATATTGATGGACGGTATTTTCGCTATTTCCTATCCAATGTTACATTAGAAAAAGTTCTATGTCTCCTTTTTAGCAATTTTGGTTATGGCCTACGAAAATAAAAAAGACTTTCCACAAAAGTCACGTTATTTGCTATCGTCTCCAAATAATGTACAAGTGCTACGATTAAGTGATAGGCAGCTATTACGAGAAGAGTTATTTCCTGCTTCAATTATTAAAAAAAAATGCCGAGGGATTCATAAAACCAGTCCAAATGTGAATATATTTTCTTTTCCAAAAGTTACACATTGTTTTATATGAGGCGTTGTTCAATTAAAAGCAGGCATTTTTAAGTGTATTTTAGTTCAAATTAAAAAAATGTATTTGTTTGAAAATTTTTCACATTTCACATTTATTTTTTATTTTGTCTAAAGAAGACCAATGTGTTGTCGTGACGAAATGACACGGGTTATCAGCAGAAGCAGCCACTTTTGGACCCGTTTTATAAATCTTTCTGCAATGTCTTTGAGAATTAAAAAAACAGTTATTATGTTCATAAATATTACATAAAATCCTACCGTGAATATTGTACTTTATTCTGCTACTACGTAAGCAAGTCACGTAACTTTAGTGGAAAAGACTCATATTTAAGTGCAATTAAAAGGAGGCATTTTTTAGTGTATTTTAGTTCAAGTTAAAAAACACTATGTAACATTAGGCGTACAAAATTATGGAGTAAGCTATACCATTAATAAACTTCTAAATGTTTATTTTTTATAGGTGTGTGTGCGTGTGTCTATATACGAATACAACTTTTGAACAAATGCACGGAATTGAAAATTATTCTTTTTTCTTTGAAAGGTGTAAGTCCCTTGATTATATATATATATATATATATATATATATATATATATATATATATATATATATATATATATATATATATATATATATATATGATCCGTAACGAAAAAAGCAAAGTCACACAAAAAACCCGATAAACGAGTTTGGGGGTTATTTCATAAACTTGTCGAAAAAGTTATCTGCCCATGTCAATGGAATTTAGCAGTGTCTGTATACAGTCGCGGTAACATCTTTCGACATACGGACAGGACTTGTGGTGCAATGTATTACACGCCTGACTATGGATCAGAAGATTCCACGTTCGAATCCTGGCAAGTTCGTAATAATTTAAATCATCATTTAATACAACGGTTACTAATTATCCTTACCCTTAGTTTGAGTATTTTTTTGCTTTTGTTTTACAGTGCTTCTTTTTTGTGCATATGTAGATTTTCCATACTCCGACTTCACAGGTAAAGCGTTGATGGTAAGACGATGTTGAGTGTACTAGATATTGTGTGCGGCGCAGCCATTAGTAAATTAATATAACTCTATGACAGAATGACAAATGAAAATGGAAAAGTAAATAACTTAAAAGGGTGAACGACTTAATTATATTATTATAATAAAACGACCTTATCATCGTTCTGTTTTGACATAAAATGTTACCATTTAACACTATATGCATTGGGATACTTTGTAGGGTGCTGGGCAACGAGATGGCTGTAACTTGAACTTCTCCATGGCAGTATAACCATGAAAGCAGGTACCAAGTAGAGAATTCCGAAACCTTGCTATCCGAGGACGAGTCTAATTACGTAGAAGAGCGTTCTTATGTCGATAAGTTACAAGGTAAACTAATTCGATTAACATGAGATCGATGCAACGATCGTTGCAACACAAGTGTCTTTACATGAGAGATATATAAGAACTCGGACTTTTGCTTGTTAAGGTAGTCGTCTGTTGAAACGATAGTAGAACTTACGAATGGAGCATCGTAATTGGCAAATGTTACATCAAACTGTAGTATAACTTCACAGTCCATTTCAAATATAGATTTATTTAAGTAGTATACTATTGAGTTGTTAGCAAACTTGCTTATCTATATCTTATTATGAATTTTCCTAATGTCTGTCTCAGCCTATAGGCAATTCACCCAGGCAAGTAAGTTATCGGAATGAAGCTTATGCCCCAGCGGATGTTTTAGTGATATTTATACCAATTTTTGGTGCATGGAAATGCAACAAAAATGCAAAAATATAAGGGTTTACTTAACAATGTTTTATTTATTGCATATTTTTCCGCTATTCCCCGGAAGTTATTACCTCCCTTAGTAAGTGCACTGTCTGTGTGTGTTACACGTTTTATCTCAGCCTACCGGTAACTCACCCAGGCAAGTAAGGTACCGAAATGAAGCTTATGACCCAGCGGATGTTATGGTGATATTTATATCCATGTATGGCGTATGGAAATGCAAAGAGAATGCAAAAATTAACGATTTGCTGAACAATGTTTTATTTACTTAATATTTTTCCGATACAAGGGCAAACCTGGGTTCTTGTCTATATAAAAAATACATTGTCTCTTTGAATGTGCGGAACAGTGTCTAACAAACTATTCTGGCATCCTTTATTCCAGCGACTTGAAACTTACTCTATACATTTTTGTTTTAAGCAGGTAAAAACTGCTGCTAAGGAATAAAATATGAAAAAATGAAAATTTGCAGGTAAAGAAATCTAATTTGTTCTACGGTTCCGAATTCAAAATATATCAACTCCTAAGGTTATAGTGTAAAAATTGGTGGAATAGTTTAGTAGAAGCAGTTTCACACACTCACTTAGATGAGATCTCTTTTACATAGATTAGCCGACGTAATGTGTATCGTCTATGCATGCGCTAATTTTCATTCATAATGTTTACTTATTTTATTTTTAAAGTGTTGTTATCAATGAGTCTTTCAGAGTACTGTTTTAGGGCTATTTCTTTTAGATTCGATTTTTTCTAGTGACACAGAATTATATCTTAAAATATCACTATTCTATGGTCCGTACAATGTAAAAATCAATATCAAATTCGCCTTATAATAAATCCGAAATCTACATATATTAAAATTATCTGGACGCGCAGCGTTGACTAATCGTACAATGCGTTTAAACATGATATTTTAATTAATGCAGATATTATATGTATTATTATATAATTGCTTATTATATATTACGAGAAATAATTTACAATGTGAACCTATTCGCAAATAAAATAATAATCATAATATCATTCATCGAATTTCATCGGTGTTTGTTTACAATATCCCGTCGAGTGTTTACATTATCAAACGTCATGTCTAATTAATGTTTAGTTTGAAAATATTCAAACGAAGAAACGATTTACGGCGATTTTAAAGGGCACACCTTCTTTTATTGTAAATTGGGCTAATAATGAGGAAAAATGGTTATGTATGCCCGAGCTTAAACACGGGATACTACGATCTGTAGTCGAATGCTCTACAACTGAGCTATATCTCCAGATATCAATAATTTGTTTTCTTGAAAAAAGGGCATAGCTAAGATTATATTATCTCGTTTGCTGGTGTAACGTGGAATTTTTTTTTTTATCTGTGAGAAAAAAAAACTATTCAAAAGATCAGATTTTTTTTCCAATTTTCGATACTTATCGGATAGATTGCTTTAGAAAACATATCTAAGAACACTGCCAGACATATAAATAACATTTATGTGATATTTGCAAAATATACTTTCATTTTTTTTCGGAACCTATGAGGAAGAGACACACATAAAGTGGCATTTATGTAAGAGTAGAAACATTCGCATGCATATCTTATGACCGGGCAACACCGGGCAGTGTTCTATTATACAATCAATACAGAAATGTAGGCTTTTTATAATCGCGTACGTTTTATAAACGTGGTAATATAATGTCTATAACTTTATATACGTTCGACTGTATACTCGACCTATGGTCTCTGTCTCTACCTATGTGTTTCATGTTGTCATATTCGTCTTTTTAGTGGTTCTTTGCGCAGCCAAGCTGGAACAAAGATATGAACACAAAAGACAAAAATAACTGTACAGGAAAATATTATACTCATCAAAATTTAATAATAAGCGAATCGATTACTTCTAAATATAAGTGGATATTCATATACCGAAATTTTCACATATAACTACGCCCAAATACAGTCAACTATTCGCTTCATCTCAAAATTATGTAATTGCTCAAAAATGTGTATATCAAATGATTAATTTTATCCTATCATACAGCAACTGGTTATTAGCGCAATCGGGAGCACACACACACACATATATATATATATATATATATATATATATATATATATATATATATATATATGAAATAAAATGGAGGTGGAAGGACCTGGATACTCAAAGTTTCGCCCGATTTATGCGGGCTTCTTCAAGATGGATGGTCATTTACATAAATTGGGCGAAACCTTGAGTATCCAGGTCCTTCCACCTCCATTTTATTTCATATCGTCGGATTTAATCCAGCTCAGCAATCATATATATATATATATATATATATATATATATATATATATATATATATATATATATATATATTTAGTTTTGCGGTGAACTTTGCAGGATAGTTTATTATTTGATTTTATTTTCACCGCAAAACTACACACAAAAACGATTACATACATTTCTATTTACACCATAATAATAAAATAAAAACAGGGATGATAATTGGTTTCTTCTTACGCGCTTTCGGAATTTGCAGTCCTGAATATCTGGACGAAGAATTGAAATACCTCACAAACATTTTGAAAACCTTGCAATATCCGACATATTTCATATTGAATTCTAAGAGAAAAGCCACACATATATTTTCCAGAATAATTTATAATTAAAAAAAACCTTACACACCAGACCTTTCCCTCATAAACAGACATCTTCTTTTACCTACACACACCAATAATACAATAATCTGTAACACACTAAACAAACTAAACATTCCTATCGTACAAACCACATCACTAACCATAAGACAAATATTAAAAACTACTAACCATCTCCAGAACAAACCAGTTTCCAATGGAGGTATATACATTATTCCTTGCTATAATTGCCATCATAAATACGTTGGTGAAACTCAGCGTAAATTGGAAAAAAGGCTCCATGAACATAAAAGAGATATAAAAAATAGCAATTTTATAAGTGCATTATTATCTCATTCATTGCAACATAATCGCACCTTCGACTTTAAACAAGCAAAAGTAGTTAAATTTATTTCAAATAAACCGTGCCGGAGACTTCTTGAATATGCGCTTATCGCAATTTCAAGCACTATTAAACAACGTGGAGGTTTCTATAACATAGCGTCATTAATAAGTAAACTTTTATTAGAAGAATATTATTTAACTGTAGACACAGGTTAACTTTCTCACACCATTCAAACACCCCCTGTAATAATTAACACATAATCTCAATCAATAAATTACATAAAAAAACTCATTTCATTTCTGTTCAAACCTATATTTGAATTTCAACAGATACATCTTTTTTCCAATAAGAATATTAACTGCGTTTCATAGTTTTAAAATTATATTAACGACTATATGACGTCACTTAAATTTCCTTCTCTTTAACAGCGCCAGCCCTCCCCCTCCTTTTTTAATTTCCAACGTCTTTTTCCGTTTCTCTGAAATAGAACTGCGTAACACTGTGCGCGTGAAACATTTTCAAATATTATGTACTGGTATTTTTTGTTTCTTAATCTCATTCATCCAGAGGAAGTCTCGAAATAAAGACGAAACGTTGATGAACACATAACACAGTTTGTTCCTTTTTATTCTCTCTATTTTGTCGGAATACTATTTCCATTATTTTCATCATATATATATATATATATATATATATTATTTATTTATTTATTTGGTTTAATTATATGTTTTGAATGAATTCAATTATTTATACGAAAGTGCGTTTTACATAAATGCGAGTGGGGAACAATTTCCCTTTGACCAATTTCGTACCCCTAATTAGGGAGTGGCATATATATATATATATATATATATATATATATATATATATATATATATATATTTTGAAATTGTAACGTGATTCTTCGTCTACTACTCATTGGGGTGGCTGAATCTAGTGAGATTCGAAATCGTGAACCTCATGGTAAAAAGGCTTTATCCCGTTCCGCTGCGCTATCTCGAGCAACTGCTTGACTATGTCACGATTTACGTAGATAATATGTATTTTTTTTTGTTTTTGCCATACGTTTTAAATGAATTCAATTATTTATATGAAGTGAATTTTTACCTAAAAGCGAGTTTGGAATAAAGGTCATTGTGGCTGTGTGTCCGTCTGTGCACATTTCCCTACCAAAGAAGTCTGTTAATGTTCGATCTACAGACTCGATATTTGACATAAAGGGGTATTGAGTTTTGGGAAAATCGTCTAAATCCATTTTGGGTCAGAAAGTTAGCTGTCAAGGGGTCAACGTTCGACGATGTGATCTTTGAAAACTCTACCAAACTCGGTCGTCAATATGGGTCTAAACAGGTGAAATTTAAAATGTAGATTAATTGGACATGAATCTAACTTTATAATCTTATTTGAACCTCCAAATATATATGTAAAGGGTTTAAAATTGTGGGTGTCTACCAAACTACACAAAAAATTTCAGGTCTAAACATTTGCAATTTTACATCAAGCGTATTCTATCGGATTTGCGTCGAAAATTAAACCTACCAAAGGCTCGAACTTCAAACGACCTGACCTTTGCGGTGTCCAGCAAACTACTCAGCAAATTTTGGGTCTAAACATTTGAAATTGTATATAACGGGTATTTAGACATGCGGTAAGCATTTTAATATATTTTGTGGCAAGGGTTTGGCTGGCAAAATTCAAAGTTTAAAGGGTTGATATTTGCAGATTCTACCAAACTCCTCGCCAATACGGATTTAAACACTTGAAATCTTAAATGAAGGTAACTTGGAAATTATTTAAACATTTTATTTTGATTTGAAACAAAAACAATAAATGTTAAGCGGCTAAAATTGTGGTCAAAGTTTTTTTAATGTTTTTTTTTTTGCTGTCTCTACGAAATTACGCAGAAAATTTTAGGTGTAAACAGTTTAAATTTTACATAAAATCATATTAACATATAGAGCAAGTCATGAATAGTACAAAGGGTGCGAGTGAAGCCAGCCAGAAATGCAAGTAGTAAATAAGGTTGGTTTTGAGAGTAATCGTAAATTGATAGCAAATAATTTTTGGTTTGCGATTAATAGTGAACACAGAGTAATTAATTTAGCGTCTGTAGTAATAGTAAATAAGTAGAAAATAATGTTGTGTTTAAGATTAATAGTGAATTATGAGTACATGCTTTTGGAGTTAAGAAGAAAATAAATTAATAGCAAATAATTTTGGGTTTGAGATTAATAGTGAATTAAAAGTAAAAAAATTGGATTTCGTAAAATAGTAAATAAATACAAAATAATATTTGGTTTCAGATAGATAGTGAATTAATGGTAAATAAGTTTGGATTTGATAACAATAGTAAATTAATATCAAATAATTGTTGGTTTGAAATTAATAGTGAGTTACAAGCAAATAAGTTTGAAGTTGAAAAAATACTAAATTAATGGCAAATAATTTTGGTTTGAGATAAATAGTGAATTAATAGTAAAGTAAAGTGGTAAATAAATAGCAAATCATATTGGGTTTGAGATTAATAGTAAATTATTAGTAAAGAAGTTTTGATTTGAAAATAATTGTGAATTAATAGCAACTGACTTTGGGTTTGAGATTAATTATGAATTAATCTATCTATCTATCTATCTATCTATAAAAGTGAAAAGGTAAGTGTATGTGTCTGTGTGTCTGTGTACATTTCCCTACCAAATAACTCTGTTAATTTTCGGTCTAATTTTGGGTTTGAGATTAATTGGGAATAAATAGTAAATAATTTCTGTAGTTGAGACAATGTTAAATTACTAGAAAATAATTTTGTGTTTGAGATTAATAGTGAATTAATAGTAAATAGGTTTTGAGTTGAGAGTTAATAGTAATTTAATAGCAAATAATTTTGGGTTTAGATTAATAATGAATTATTAGTAAATAAATATGGATTTAAGAACAGTAGTAAATTAATTGCGAATATTTTATGGTTTTGAGAGTATTAGTGAATCAATATTTAATAAGGATGAGGTTGAGTACAATAGTAAATAAATGGCAAATAATTTTGGGTTTCAGATTAATAGTGCATTATTAGTAAAATGTTTCGAATTGAGAAAATAGTAAATTAGTAGAAAATAATTTTGGATTTGAGATTAATAGTGAATTAATAATAAATAGGTTTATAGTTGAGAGCTATAGTAAATTAATAGCAAATAATTTTTGGCTGACATTATTAGTGAATAGTAAATAATTTTGATTTAAGAATAATAGTAAATTAGTAGCAAATAAATTTGGATTTGAGATTATTTGTTAATTAAGCTATCTATTATATATATTACAGTAATATTGTATGTGTGTGTACATTTCCCTAGCAAAAGGGTTATTGAAATTTGGGAAAATCTTTTTAATCGGATTTTGTTCCGATATTTTGTTGTTCAGAGGTCAAAGTGCAACGATTTCAGCCTTGAAAACTTTACCAAAAACCTCCGCCAATTTTTGGTCCAAAGACTAGAAATTGTAAATATAGGTTGCCTGTGCATGATTACAGACTTCTTTATATATATATATATATATATATATATATATATATATATATATATATATATATATATATATATATATATATATATATATATATATATACGCATGCCTGTAAAGTTATTAAAAGGTCATAGTACCCGAGAAAAGTCGGGCTAAACTGCTAACATATATATATATGTATATATATGTATATATATATGTATATATATATATATATGTATATATATAAAGAAAAAGTGCTGATGGAGTCAGAGAGATGGCTTCCGAAATGACGCAACACTAGTGTCTGTAAGTATTTGATGATTATTATAGTAAATAATTCTATCGGCACCTTTAAGAAATTTGTTTTTATGGTTGAGTATTTTCAGTTGAAATAAAGTCGGTAACCTAGATCGTATGCTCAGATAATCATATAATGGTTAGATCACTCTGACAAATATTAAAAACACATAAAAAAATAAATGTTTTTATTTCAACTGTATTTACCCGTTGTTAACGGTGGCCGAATGAATTACATCCTTCCTAATGGGATCAGAAATGGTATCTGTTGTCCGGATCTAATCTATCGACCGGGGTTTATCTTTACACTCTGTGCTGATGATTTCCGAAAGGATGAAACACTAGTGTCTTGAGGTATTTAATAATTATTATCGTAATTACTTATATATATATATATATATATATATATATATATATATATATATATATATATGTGTGTGTGTGTGTGTGTGTGTGTGTGTGTGTGTGTGTGTGTTTGGATACAAAATTCGTATAAGCTTTAAATAAAATACGCGGGAGTTTCTCTAGTACTCTGTCGGCTTTCATCTCGTCAGGAGGAAAATCGATAGCGTAACAAAATAATATTATATCGAAAGTGTAAAGAGGAACTATTAAATGCGCCAAAAGTACAAAAGAAAATAAAATTTATTGTCGTTAAAAAACGATTAAAATATTGGCACAACGAGGGGATAAAAGAAAGCGGGAGAAAAGATTCAAAGTTCCCCAAAGAGAACCAATGCGTTCGCTGTTTCTTTTTGCTGGCACAAAGAAGGTTTACGCACCGTGAGAGAGACAACCTCCAACACCTTTAAATGCTTTCTAGAGTCCGCTCTATGTAGCACCTCGACCCATTTCATTTTATATCTATTAGCACAGCATGTATTGTCAACCAAATGCTGGCTAATTGCAGTGTCCAAGGCTAGAGAAGGAGGGAAACTATAAGATCCCAGCCTCCATTGTCTGATTTTAGATGGTACGTGCTGATTTATTCAATTCTACCTAATGCAGAAGTATTCACGATTGCTTCTATTCTGTGTTCTTGCGTTTGATATACACTACGAGACCTGCTTTTCCTTATTTTAGCCAGGATAGTTGGTCGTACATCTAAAATAGCAATATTGTGTAACAATTTAAATACCAGTGCGATGCTGGTTATGTTGGACGAACACCATTGCCTCTTTTGACTTGTATAAGCCAGTACGTTCCATCTAAAATCAGACAAGGGCAGATAAGATCTGGTAGTCTCCCTCCTTCTGCAGCCTTGGACTCTGCTATAAGCCAGCATTTGGTTGACAATACATGCTGTGCTGATAGATATAAAATAGATTGGCTCGAGATGCCACATAGAGCAGACTCAAGAAACCATTTAAAGATTATGAAGTCTGTCTCTATCGCGGTACATAAAACTTCTTTGTACCGGCAAAAAAACAGCGAACGCATTGTTTCTCTATGGGGAACTTTGAATCTTTTCTGGCGCCTTTTTTATTCCTCCGTTGTGCTAATATTTCAATCGTTTTAACGACAATAAATTAAATTTTAGTTTAGCCCCGTACTTTTGGCACATTCAATAGTTCCCCATTAGAACTCCTTAAACTTTCGAGATAATATTATTTTGTTACGCTATCGATTTTCCTCCTGACGAGATGATAGCCGAAAGAACACCAGAGAAACTTCCACGTATATTATTTAAAGCTATATATATATATATATATATATATATACTAGCAAAAGTACCCGTCGTTGACTGGGTGTAAAAACAGCCTACAGAAAATGGGCTCTGATTAAATGAAAATATAATAGATTATGAACAGGAAGGATTGTAAAGAGATAGCTTGTAATTTGCGGGTATCAACACAAAAGCAAAATATGATGAAAGTAAAAATAAAATAGATAAAACCCAAAATGTATTATACTATACCTGTTCACACTGAAACACTTATCACAATATTTTGTGGATCTATATTAAAAAACCTTGTTAAACTTTGTGACATATTTCCATTCTATGGAGGTCAGGCGTGAACGAACACCCCATAATTTTATTATACAATATTTCTTCAAACTGAAACATAATTATCAAAGCATACTTACGCAGATAGATACGAAAAGTCTTTATTAAAGTCTGTGCCTATTTCAATTCTCTGGAGGCCAGGCGCGAACGCAGACTACCCATTTTATTATACCATCCCTATTTATGTAAAAACATACTTATCAAAGTATTCTTATCTCCATCTATATCAAAACACTTGTAAACTGTTTTTTTTTTTAAATTTTAAATTTTTTATTTCCATACTTTGTGGACCAAGCGCGAACGCAGATACCACAATTTTAATAGAACCACC
The DNA here is from genome assembly GCF_053919585.1 of Euprymna scolopes. Lineage (NCBI taxonomy): Eukaryota > Metazoa > Mollusca > Cephalopoda > Sepiida > Sepiolidae > Euprymna > Euprymna scolopes. The sequence continues at coordinate 18,653,809 of NC_136493.1, forward strand.
GTTCTACCAGATCAAACACACCCATTCCTGTGTCTGGATACATCTTCTATCATTATATGTGATCAGTCTTTTAAAATAGTCAAACATATAGGAGTCTATTCGTGACCAAACACACACACATTCAGCTTTATATTATATATATATATATATATATATATATATATATATATATATATATATATATATATATATATATATACAAAATATTGTTTGGTTTTAAAGGCCTGCTTAAATGATATGTGTTATATTTTTTAGTTAAATATTTTAAGATGCATAATTTTTGGTATTTCTTTCTTTATTTTTTTGCGTTCTGTTGTTCGCATAGTTGTAATTTTACAATGTTTCGGTCAATTAATCCTCTGGTATTTTCAGATATTAAACCCTGACGTAAAGTTTATATAGTAATTCTGTTATATGTAGTTGTTACTCCCGTGGCGCATGGATATAGGCGTTTATTCCGGTAGCTTAAGTATATCGTATAATATATAGCCGACTTTGGCCTCAATTATCATCCCGTACGAAAATGGAAATATGGCATTACTACAAGCCCGGTGGGAACTAGGCGAATACTTTGTGAATGGCGGCGCTCAGGTGGCTTTGGTGTTGTGCGAGATCATGTTGGTGATGTTCTCGACGTATGACTAAATTAAGTAGTCCAGCGGTTTGAGGTCAGGAGAAGAGAGGGGCCAGTTTGAGAAGAGTAGAAAGAGGTAGCACTTCTTCTGAAACCATTCCTGGGTGTCTTTCGAATATGATCTAGCGTCGAGACCTGCTGCTACACCCTGGGTCTGTCAGCGGTACAAAGAATCACCACAATTTTCAACGCATCCAGTTGCACTTTAGTGTCAACATTTAAGCCGACTTTGAAGATATGAGATGGTATGATGTGGCTCCTACTTGAAACCATATCAAAGACCATAACCGTGGCCGGAAATAATGTTGTTTATTACCATGGTCTGGTTCCTGTTAATTGTAGAAATTCACTTGCATTTTGAGGGCTCTGGCAATGGCCACCTTTTCATATCTTTGATCGAAAGAGAGTCTAATATATACAGAGGCACATTTCCGAACTCGCTCCTTGAAGGCTGTGCTACTTTCAGTGATAATAGAAGGTTCTTATAGATTTTGGGATTTGTACACAACTTGCGCCTAGTAGCTGGTCAGCAAAAAAAAAAAAAAAAAAAAAAAAAAAACGCCGACAATATTATCGTTCCACCCTTTAGTAATACCAATCTAAAAAAAGACAGTTGTTGTTTGTGTTCTTAAGGGGAAATCATCTTATGCCTCACGATTTTAAATATTCTTACATTTATCTTATTCGTTGATTTGTTTTTTATTAATGGATAGATTAGATGACGACCGAGGGAACTTATCCAAGAATCCCTACAGTGTTTATTTGCTTCCTTGTACGATGTGTCTTCGAAATTTTCCAAAAAGTTTTAACTATGGCTACATTTTTAGAATACACACATGCCACCCTAGGCCTCAACGAAGTAATATCTTCCGGCTTCAAAGCAACTGTAGTACAGTTCCAACAACTTCTGGAATGCATATCTTCAATTTTCTCATAACGACAATCTCTTAGATTTTCCTTGAGCTTAGGGAGCTTAGCTTAAACAAAAGCGAGAAGGATACGGTAAAGATTCTAAGAAGGTGAGAGAACTGTCTAAATGTCAAATAGACTGTGAGAAGGATAAGGTTGTTGAGTAATGCATTGCCCCGATGCCATCCCCCGATGAATCATTTGCTGAACTCCCTTAAATACTCAACATAGTATTCTTTGTAAATGTCTGTTCAGTAGGAACCCAGTGCATATAGATCATGCTGATCCTGTCAAAAAGTGATCATAATAAATTTGTAGGTGAAGTTGTTATATCCGTTATAGTGGGTTTGGAAAAGCAAGCATGCTATCACTGAGAAATCTGTCTCTTGATGTCGGAGTCAAAGCATCAGATCCAGCTTTGATCGCTGAATAATAGAGCATGAGGAACTGCAGGATCTGAATAAATCAACTCGAACGTTCCCCTGCTGACATAAAAAGGTTTTACTTTCTGATATTCTCTTAGCACCCTTGAAACAAATTAACGCATTTCTTCCGCATCTTCAATTCCGCGCGATTAATTGTGTTTATAGTTCCCACACTGACATAAAACTGTGCACTTATTGTCTTCATAGAAAGTCTTTTTCTATGAAATTTATTATGTGTCTCATGAACTCTGATATTCTGACTTATTTACTAGTATAACACCTCTGCCGATCGCTCGCAGACGCCCTATTTTATTTGGTAGATTTATGCTGAAAAAATCTGATGCGTTATTAAGGAAAAGTGTTCTAAAAGCAAACAGAACCATTCAGTACATTTCTGTGGCATTTTCCATGTTTAAAATAATACTTTATTGCGTATCGTTCGTCTAAAGTGTCAACACGTTCAGCATGTATTTTGGAAATTTATTGGCGGTGGACAATCAGGATTACTGCTCTAGATGTTAATTTGAACCTGACATCATAAAACCTGGCCAGTTATCTCAGAAGATGAATAACAATGAGATACTGATTTTTTAATAGTCTACGACAATTTTAAATGTCTGTACAAAAATGTCTGGAAAATTATTTAAAATACCTCGTAACAAACATCACTGTAAAGTCATCAACATGTTTCAATTAGCTATGCAATCCTGTTCACGTCCTTGATAAAATATACCAATACCGAAGAAATTCCGTCTGCAACTTAGTCTTCTTTTATAATCTTTACTAAGTAAAAAAATAAACTTGTTAAGACTCAAGATAATTAGTATCATTTACCTTCCTTCCAGATAACGAATAGTTAAGGAGGAACGGAGGCAAATAATAAGGATATTCCAATTAAACATTTGCACACATTCACTGCGTTTAATTAACCGTTCCACTAATTTCGCTCACACTCTCATTGAGAAATATATATGAACATATATACTTCCAAAGGTCAGCAAAACTAACCTCAAATTCAGTAAGCTTACTCCTACGGAACTTATTTTATTTGACCTCAACTTAATGATTTATATGCTGCAAGCGAAATGGGGGGGGGGCAAACGAACCTGTTAACGGCCCGACTGTACCAACGTGACCCGCATATAAACCAATTACAAATTAAAAATTATAATAAATTAAGATGAATGTAGAAAATGTTTAACACATTTTCTTTCGATTTGGACGCATTTTGGGTCCCCTTACAAACAATATTTACCGGCTAAAGAGCCATATGATAATGCCCCATGAAAAATCCAATCATTTGACGCCCCTAGTGCCGCTCTGCGAATTGTAGTTTCGGAGGAGATAGTTTAAAAATATGGAGGCAGACAGCCAGACATACAGACCAACAGACAAACGTATAACAGTTTATATATAAAATTGGGTTTACTCTCCTGTATTTTAATTAAGCTCAACGTGTCCAAACTCAAATAAGACACATAAGCTAATTATAGTATTACAGAAGCATGATAGCTATTGGTTCATGTTTTAATTTTTTGCGCTGCAACAAGCATGTCTTCATTGTTCAGGCATTAATGTCAAAGGAAAAAAGTAAATCATAAACTAAAAGTTTTTGTTTCGATTCCCAGCGGTGGTGCACGAGTCATTTTTATTTAACATTGTAAATCACTATTATATATTGAGTCCAATATAATATAATAATAAATACGAAATCTGCATTAAACTAAATATCCTATTTAAGCGTATTTTACGACCGGGCAATGCCGGGCGGCCTACTAGTATATCTATATAGATAAATACTTGGACAGATTGATCGATAAATATATGAATAGTTTGATAGATATATAGGTAGACAGATAGTTAGATATACAAAAGTAAGTTATGCACATAAATTACAATTACGCTTTACCGAATATTAAAAAAGTATTTCCTGTACAGATTCGTCAGCTAGATTGTATGGAATTCGTGTTATTTTGTGTGTGTGTTTTTTTATATTTGCACCTGGTGTTTAGTTTAGCCAGTTATCGACTCATATTCTTTTTTTTTCTCGTCGCGGTGTAACGTATTAGTCGGACATTGACAAGACTTGACCCAGACAAAGGGTTGGATTACTTTTACATCCTATCGCATTCTACTACACTGTGTGTCTGTGGTGACACTCCTATTTTTGTGAAGGTGTTCATAAATAAGACACGTAACTACACTTTTGTCTGACTAATCCCCACGGAGATTGAAGCATGAAGAGTGACTGTAATTCAATATGAATATATATTTTATAAATTACGAGCTAACTTTACTACAACTACAACTTGGATGTCTTCAAGTCTAATGTTAACAAATTCCTAATGAACCGCCCCCCTAATTAAACACTTCATAAAATCTCCTCACTAACGTGATGTACTTGCAATAACCCTTATCCCTGAGTGGCTTCCGGGCCTTGATAAGTGGTGATCACTGTGTAAAAAAAAAAAAAAAAAAAAAAAAAATTTCGTATGGGGAACTGATTAAATAAATAGTGAAATTCAATACGTAAATATTATAACCAACTACTACTACTACTACTACTACTACTACTACTACTACTCATAATAATAATAATAATAATAATAATAATAAAAATAACAGGGAGATAATAATAGCTAGATAATACTACTAATAATAATAATATCAACAATAGTTTAGTAGATTAGATAGATACATTGATCCTGATACGTTATCAGCCTCCCAATATTTTCAGCTTCTGATCGGATGTGTCATATAATTTCATATAATTCACGAAAGTTATAGATGATATAGCTGGAAAAATTCTTAATTTACACAAAAAATAATAAAGACTAAAATTAATTTAATCTGCACCGAATTATTATTATTTTTGTATCTTTTCATTTATAAAATTGACATTTGCATTACATCAACATCAATAAAATTATCGCTTCCGACAAATTGTGGGTATTTTTTGCTTTATATTATGTTTACTGAAATTAAAAGCATGATATATCCGCAGTGTATGTAAAGTCGACCAGAATGGATTTGCTTACATTATATTTAAATTTATGTATAATATTGAGACCTAGGAAAAGGGAAGTATGAAATGACTTTAAACAGGATCCTTTATTCGATTTCTCTTTTCGAACTGAATATTTCCTTTTATTGCTCGTAATTGTGAAAATAAAAAAAAAAAGTAAAAATAAAATCAAACTTCTAAACATGAAATAACGATATGTGACATGAATGAATAAGAATCGTATGTGTCCTAAATAATGCGGGGTTTAACAGAGCTGAAAGGAAAAAGATGACGAACAACTAAGGTTTTGTGTAAGACATCAATTGAAAGTGAAATCTTCGGAAGATTTGCATCATTAATTATAGGAAGGACGAGCTTTATGCAACAGAATTTCAAAACAATCTGGCTATTATCCCCGGTGAACTAAGCTCAAGAGAAATACTAGAAACTGAAATAAAACGGACTATTAACATTATAAAATGAGCTCCTGATCAGAATGTATGAGAGAGCGCGTAAATATCTAGATTCAGATAGGATGTCTACTCCCCAGCTAAAACAAAATAAATTAAAAATAAATTTAAACATTCGTCGTTAAAACGAGAAACTTTCCGACTACAGTTATTTATATAACACTCAGTGTTACTTGAGTTGCTTTGCTTATATTTAAGAATATACGGACATATCAGCGTAGCTTGTGCAAAGTTTTTTTTTTTTTTTTCTCTCAGCGATCAGAGTTGCCGAGCTACAGAACATAAAACGAAATGAATATAAATTCTGGTGATGATACCATCGGTCATAGAACAAACCAGTGAATTGATGCATCTTATTTAGACATCGATTCCATAACAGAGCCTGATACAAATATGATATCTTGGCGAATAAAACAAAAAAATAAACAACATAAAAAACAACAAAAAAAAATGGAGAGCAAACAACATTACAGTTGTCGTGGTCTTAATTTGATAATCAACTTTTTGTTCTCCCTTTATGTTTCTTTTCGGCTTTGGGAGGTTGCGCCATCTCGGGAGACTGCACACAATGACAGAGATTACACAGAAAACAATCTAACCGTTCGCAGCGTGGAAAACTACCGCTGAACACGTACACGTGATCGATACGACAAAAATAGACGAAATCCACGTACAATCACGTAGATGACACATACGATTTGACCGATAACAATAACATTGTTTTTTGTTTGTTTTTATCAGATCCTGTTGTTTTTATGATTGCCCCACGATAATTTATAAGCAAAAACACAAAGATATTTATTCTTTGATATAATGCTATTAAAAAAAAAACACCCTGTAGAGCAAGAACCTCCGCCACGCGTCAGGAGTGCCATATAATTTAATAAGCCTCTTTTAAAATGCACAAAAATGTGAGTTGCGCGTCGATAACTAAATATAAGTAGACACTCACACACACGCGCGTGCGCACACAGACATATGTATTCAACGTATTGAAGGCACTTCCCATATATATATATATATATATATATATATATATATATATATATATATATATATATAAGAATAAATGTTTAAATCTTAACTGTATTTTTCGCAGTTGACGGTAGCCGAACGTATTGGATCCATGCTAATGAAGCCAGACATGACTTCTGTTACCGGGTTCGAATATCTGCAGTGACTATTCCCGAAAGGATGAAACACTAGTGTCTGTAGGTATTTAATAATTATTATAGTAAATTATTATGTCAGCCTCTTTAAGTAACTTGTTCCTTATCGTTGAACATTTCCAGGTGAAATAAGTCGGTCAACTTAGTTCCTATGCTCAGTTCACTTCGACTGACGTTAAAAGCATTTTAAAAAAGAATAAATGTTTAAATCTCAACTGCATTTCTCGCGGTTGATGGCAGTCGAACGGATTAGATCCTTGCTAAAAAAGACAGGCATGCCTTTTGTTGACAGGTTTAAATATCTCGACTGGTGTTAATCCTGACACCCTGCACTGATTATTCTCGAAAAGAAGAAACACTAGTACCTGTAGGTATTTACTAATTACTTGGAAAATAATAATAATGTTTATATATATATATATATATATATATATATATATATATATATATATATATATATATATATATATATATATATATATACTGGAGGTGCCTTTAATAAGGTTTTAAACTTCTTGTCTTAGTGATACATTTATTGATAGTACCTATATGGAATTCTAGTCTAAATCGAAATATTCTAATAATATATAGCCGGTTTATATAACGTTGTCTCTTTATTTTTGTATTATATTTTCACCCCAAACAAGACATGTTGAAACTTTGATGTTGATACTATTAGGGGCATAAGCTACTAGGGGGACTATGTAGGTAGTTCGGCAGCAAAGTTTCGGTTCACAAACCACTGGCACTTCTGAATGTCAGTACAGTTCGAGAAACAGGGACCTGGAAGGGAATACCAAATTTTATCGTTTTGGGGAAGAAACTACTGGAGTAGAAGGTTCGCTTACATCTAGAAATCTCTACTGTGAAGGGGTGAGATTTAGCTGATTGTCCTGTTTGTCGGTAGTATTTACGTCTAGGGAGTACAAGTGCTTGCAGTTCGTTAGAACATTCATCGTTAAAGTGCTTGTAGAACAGGTAGAGGGATGCAACATTTCGTCGATGGGACAGAGGTGTAAGCTTAGATGACAGTTCAGGACCTATCAGGTTTGAGATTATCTTTTGAACCCTGTCTAGGAGCGAGAGAATAGTAGCAGATGCACCAGCTCAAATATAACAGCAGCACTCCATATACGGGTGAATGGTGGCCTTATAGATGTACATGATACTTTCGGGCATTATTAGCTTTCTAGCACTCTAGAGAGAACCTGCTTTCTTCGCAGCGGTCCTGGCAATACTCTCAATGTAATTGTTCCAACTCATGTTTATATATATAAGATAAGTGGTTTTATTAAATTCTGATAAAAAAACAACATATAGACACATATATTCGAATTAAGAATTTATTATTTGACAAAAGGAATATATATATAATGGGGTTATGTTGATTTCCGTAATCCATGGATTTTCAATAAAGGCTCGTATCATCAGAGGAAATGAAATGCGGTTAGCAAAATATAATGTAAGTAATATCTATTAGGATCTTTCATCTGATGTCTTATCAGTGTCTTATCTCGATTATATATTTATATGTATACATGTGTGTGTGCGTGCGTTTCTCTTGTATGAGCGTCGTATACGGCATAATCACGTCAGGTCACCGAAGTAAAGCAACGTTGGACCTAGTCATTACTAAAATGGGTGACCAATTTGGGAGGTCCAGGTGCTGTATGTAGGAGGACGTCGACAGCTCCCTGCAAAAAATTGCAAAAATCTAACATCGTCATCTCCCCTAACGGGGATATACATGCGACTGGAGACCGCTTATGAATTTTATACTCCCATGAAACTTCCTCGTTCGGAGGAAGCCGGTTAAAACCTGGATAAGGTTGGTGCTGACTGCACATGGTCGTCTAGTATATATTCATTTATAAGTATGGGTATATATCTATTTTCATAACATATGTTGTTCTACTTTTGCTGTTTTTCGGGGTTGATCTTTTCTTTAAGTCGGTTAATTGAAGATACTTCACTCTGAAAGAAATTCAAGCTTAAATTTATATTTTACAGATAAATTCATTCATACTTTTCTCGAAGTTTAAACCGTTTCTCTTAATTTCTGCATATTTTGTAATGTTATCCAGAAATAAATCTCTTCCGAGCCAACAACTTAACTGCGGAAGTAAAATTGCATATATATATATATATATATATATATATATATATATATATATATATATATATATATATTGTACTTTTTCAATATCTGAACACGTGTCAAGCATGGGCATCACTATGACACGTAAACACCTGGATTTTATTTATGAAGGCTTGTTTTGAAGCGAAATATAGATTTTTTTTATGAATAAATATACTTATTCATCGAAATAAAGTCTCCAATTATTTAGTCTCTAAAACCCTTAAATGTAGAACTTCCTCTTCCAATATCAACAGAGCTTCTATAAACAGTGTACTTTCTCTTATTTAACAGACACACTGCATCGCACATGTAACCCTTGTACTTCACTAATATCTGAAGATCTGTCAAGCATTGCCATTACAACTATACAACAAAGATTAAAAAACAATGAATGTTACTGATGAATAAGACCCGGAAACGTTTTGGAATTCTGATTTTAAACTTAAAAATGTACACAAAAAAACCCAAAAGTAAAAATAAGAATAAAATGAAAAATAAAAAAAAATTGTATTTATGCAAGTTTCAGTGAAGTAGGTCTCACGAACGCGAGGAGCGTTGCTACTGTTTTCAATCAAACAAAGTAAAATTTGCTGGGAATTAAGTCTAAGTATAATATCTTAAAACCATGACAATAATCGAAAAGCATAGAAATGTATGTTACACAAAATTTGCCGCGTTTCAATTTCGTACTGAATTGTAGTTTATAAGCATAATAAGCTGAGGTTTCTATATACATACATCATTCCAAATGGTTCACTGATTTATCTAATATAAATACTTTAATAGTTCACAATAATCTTGCATATTAATGTGCGTGCTTTTTCATTATAAATGTTGTTTAATTCTCGCTCTGTTTATAAGCTTCTTTATGAGTACTCTTTAATTTCGGGCTATATTTAATTTACTAATTTGTCGTTTTTTATTCATATATCAAGTGACAACGCCCATTGCCTGCAGCGACTTTTTTAATAAAAGAAAACTGTAAACGCAAACCAAAAAAGTTTGAATAAAATATATTTTAATGCTTATACCTCCCCAGAAACGGATTGCACTTCCATGTCCGTTCGGTAAAACGCCTTCGCACGAAATGTGGAAAGTGTCAGTGAAATTTCTGGAGTAGTTAATCTGATAAGCTTTTACAGAATGTATGCGGATGTCTTTGTCAGATGGAATAACGTTTGCAATCATTAATTATTAACCTGACGTCTGGAATATTTTTAAAGAAAACAAAGGTATGATTCAGCGCCAGATAGTAAATAATAGATAGACAATTAGCAAATACTTATTGCAGAACAAACAGAAATCACACGTTAATATTTGAGAGGTTTCCATATTATGTAAGATACTTGGTTATAGACGTAGCTGGAATGCCATTCTCGGATAAGAATATCATTTGACTGAAAAGAAAACAGCCGAGGATAAGAGAAATAAATTGAAAATAATGAATCTTTCAATCATTATCGATTTGTTTATACTAATGATCGTATCTAATCAAACGTAGTAAGATGTCATAATTCTTACTATGTTGAGGTATAATGTCTTGCCAAAGTCAACTTACGGAACGGATTTCTTTTTATAACACATAGGTGATTGGTAATCTTTGTTATACATATAAGGAAACCTATTCTATTATCATTTTCTATTCAACTTCTGTAACTTTATCTAATATATTATTAAGATATGTACTATATAAATGTTGATATATATTTCAGTAACTAATTTTTGTATCAATTGTGTTTATTTTATTACTTGTTAACAATATACATCTTGTAGCGTAAGAATGTTTTTATTTTAATATTTAAGTAAGTAATCATACACATGTTTGGTTGCAAATTTTATTACCTTCAAATTATATATATATACATATATATATATATATATATATATATATATATATAAACTGAGACACGGGAGATTACTGCGATAAAGAGACAGACAAACTGAAGACGAAATAAGTATCGATTTGTGTGTATATCACATTGAAATGTGTGTATATTTTCCAGTCGAGGAAATCTTCAATAGGGACATAAATTGAATAGTACCGGTTTGAGGCTATAAACTATTAGAGTATTAGATTTTACAATATCTAACGACGAGTGCATTAAACGATTAAATGATTTTGTTATTCTGGTTTGTCAGTGGTACTTATGTCGTGGAACTACAAATGCAGGTTCATAAGAGAAGTGGTTGATGGGCAGAAATCAGAATCTCACAGTATTAGTGCTGAATCCTTCAGGGGGGCATCCTGGGGCCAACTCTCTTGTTAATCTATATTAATGGTCTTCCAAGTCATATCTTTATATCATTCATAGACAGTTATGCTGATGGCACTACTATCTATGGTAGCACATCTAAGACCGAAAACACCAAAGTTCTCTCTGATTATCTCTCCTCTGATCTTGAGCTTTAAGTACAATGTGGAAAGGCGTGGCTGGTTACTTTTAATTCATCTAAAACAAAGCTTTTACCTTTACATCATCAACACTCTGGTCCTCATCTGGCATCAATTGAACTGAATGTCTCTCGTCTTGAGGAGGCCGCATGTTTTGACAAGCTTCTGCGCTTGATCTTTACTCGTGATCTGAAATGGAACCCGTACAGCAAGTCTGTGGCCAAGGCCGCTGGAAAAATAGTAGGATCCTTCCATCGTTTCAGTAGATATATCACTGCTGATGCAATTCTCTATCTATATAAAAGCCAGGTCCGTCCAAGGATGGAGTACTGTTGCCACATTTTGGCAGTAGCTGCTAGAAAGAACTTATCCTGCCTTGATAGAGTTAAAAATAGATTCGTAACCTCGTAGGGCATGCCCTTTTCTCTTCCCTGCAACATCTTTCTCAAAGAAGATATGTTGCGAGATTGTCTCTGCTTTATCGCCATTTTCATGGCAGGTACTTGGCTGGGCTCCAATCGCAAAACTTTCGCAAGAAACGCCCTTATAGCAGAAAACACTATTAATACTTTTCCCCACTCTTTATCTGTGCCTTAACCTAAACGTATATTCCATGAGCAAATCTTCTTTCTTAGAACTGTACGCCTATGGAATTGTCTTCCGTTTTCCTGCTTTCCAGCTGACTACAATGTGGTTGTCTTAAAGTCTAACGTAAACAATATTTGATGAGCCGATCCATATAAGTTAACAAATTTACCGAATTTCCATTACTAACGATGTCTATATTATCCAATTTATCTGTACACTCTTTAACCCTTATCCTCGAGTAATTCCTTGTCCTTGATATGTAGTGCTTCCTATGTAAAAAAAAAATATCGGACCAAATTTTCATAATTTTCATACCAGTCATGTGAACCCGCTTATAAATAACAACCAGGAATTACTAATATCTTTATTTTGTTTACGGTTTATTTAGTCAGTTCAATTTTATTCATTGCAATTTGATAAGTCACCGATTTTCTTTATACTATCCACGTACTTTAATTTCGACAAGTTTTTATAATTTTAATATGACATTAAGAGGTGGACTTCGCGAATGCTATTTAGTTATTGACTATCCTGTAAACATTTTACTAAAGTTAAACGGGTAATAATAGAAACAAGAAAACTGCATTAATATGCATCTATAAATAATCTATTTGCCAAGTACAAAAGCTGTCAGTCGTGGCATGTTACAATAATTACAAGATTTTTGTTAGAAAATCTCCAGAGTTTTTATTGATTAAAATCAGATCGGAAATTTAAGCCCGGCTCATTTGTATTAGTTTGTTGCTGTTTTGTTTTCGTAACATTGACACAAATATGCAATGGACGCTTTCTTTGGCTTACCCATCAAGTAACAGACTGCTATCGATCCACTTATGATAAACAATTTAAATTATTTGATAAACAATGCCGGGTAGAGAGGAAAAAATGATTAGACGGACATCGAATATAAATATGCACTCAGTCAATAAAATCTTAATTTTCTCTGCTTTCGATACCTGTTATTTTATTGCCATTATCGATATCGTACGTCCAAGCATGGAATACTGCTGCCATATCTGGGCAGGAGCTGCTAAAAACAGCCTATCCTGCCTTGAAAGAGTACAAACTAGACTGCGTGGCTTAGTAGGGGATGCCCTTTTCTCTACCCTGCAACCTCTCTCCCACAGAAGAGACATAGCGAGCCTATCCTTGTTTTATCGTTATTTCAGTGGCAGGTGCTCATCTGAACTCTTATCTCTGGTTCCCCCCTCGCCAATCTTTCACGAAAAACACCCGTCTAGCTGAATCCACTGTGAAAAATTTCCCCCACTTTTTATCTGTGCCTAAATCAAAACGTGGATTCCATGAACAAAGCTTCTTTCTTAGAACTGCTCGCCTGTGGAACTCTGTTCCGTCTGCCTGCTGCCCACTTGATTACAACTTGGATGTATTCAAGTCCAACGTTAACAAATTCCTAATGAACCTTCCCCTTAAGTAAACACTTCATCAAATCTCCACACAAACGTAATGTACTTGCAATTAACCGTATCCCTGAGCGGCTTCCGGGCCTTGATAAGTGGTGACCAATTTGTAAAAAAAAATATTGAAATATACATCGTTACTCTTGACAACACGTCTATCAGCGTTGGTCAATGTCAGAGTATATTATGTAAATATTTCACATTACAAAATCGTAAATCATCTATGTATAAATAAGTGGAATGAAATTTAATTGAGAATATTGATAATGCTTATATATATACTCATAAATTTGACAACGATTGCTTAACGATCCTATTGGTAATAATATCCATAAACAACATTAATTAATGTCAAATCTTATGTACGGATTATTGATGCCAACATTTTCCAGTTTTAATCAATCCTAATTGCCGTCTGTTTTTTCTGGTTTCCAGCGAAAAATTGCCTATGCACGTGGGCAATATTTGCGTATATCAATAAGACGTGTTATCTGTCTTTGATCTATGTTCAAATAGAAGTATCTCATGAAAACAGGATGTTTTGATTTACGTAACATAGTACAATTCATCAATATATATATATATGTATATATATATGCATATATATATATATATATATATATATATATATATATATCGATAGGTAGGAAGGTAGCCATGCTAAGGTAGCTATGTAAATAAGTTGTTAGATTGCTAAATAGTAAAAGTATTGTTAAACAGCTGAATACAACCAATCATTTCATTAACTCTTGTTTCTCTATGTAGCCTATTTATATGTATATAAATATATATATATATATATATATATATATATATATATATATATATATATACTAGCAGTTTCGCCCGGCTTTGCTCGGGCCCTATGTACTGTCCATAAGGTTATGTGCATATGTATATATTAAGAAGTGTGAATATGTAAAGTAATGTATTTCTGTATAATAATCTTCAATAACTACCATAGAGAAAAGACAGAGATATATTTTCACTTTTATAGATCGATAGAGAGATAGATAGATAGATTGAATGCAATATATAATAATGATTTCAAAAGTAATAAAAAAATAATCATGCGCTACCACCGAGAATCGAAACCAAAACGTTCAGCTCACGATTTATTTTGCTTCTGCCGTCAATAACTGGGCTATGAAAAAATGTTTACGGCTAGGCTAAAAATTAAAACATGAACCAATATGCTACGTTATGCTACGTTATGCATTCGTAATACTGGCGTTCGACCTTCACCCGGCAAATTTCATTTTTTTTTAATAATTGTCACACTTTCGCACCAATTTTTCCGGGCTAAAACCCACATATAAAGTGTTGCATGGATTCAAATACCTTATATATGAAGTTTCATGCCTGTAGACTAAAAACTCTAGGAGGATTTTGGTTGGAAAAATGTGTTAAACAAAAATATATACGTATACATAAATTTATATAAAAACAATTTTGTGTTTACTATAAACGTTTTACGCAAATATTATGCAAGTATAAATTACGTAGAATATCGGCATTAAAAAATACACGTAATAGTTAAATCAAGATGATTATCCCAAAAACCGAAGATACTAATAGTGAATTAATTAAAATGAATGTTTAAAAGAATATGCAAATTAACTAGATCTCTTGCTAGTGAATGCAATTCCACAACACGGAAATTGTATTATCTTTTTAAATAAATAGAAAAGAGGGGCTTTAATATGAATATCAATACAAGAGAAAACACGAATTCATAGGAGCACGCATCACAGACCGTCTGAAACGCGCGGAAACGATTTCAATGACTTAAAAACATTATTACAATGATCCAAACATAATTCTCAATGAAAAACCAAGACACGTAATAATAAAATAATGTTAAAAAATAAACATTATTGGTGACTAATCTCTTATTTAAATATATATATATACATATATATATATATATATATATATATATATATATATATATATGCTAGCGTTGTGACCCCACGTTTTTCGTGATCGAATAAGGATAAACGAATGTTTCACACTCCCATCTTTTTATGCCATCGACGTCAGTGAAATCGCCCATTTTTCAATAAAATAGATTGATAGTTTTCTTTAGTTTGGGATCTACTGAAGTGAATCTGGGAAAGGTTCACATGCTTCTTGAAATCATCTATTTCCCATTATAGTATTGACTTATGGTTGATTTTATAAAATTATTTTATACATGATTGCTTTGATTTAAGTTTAAAATTCAAAAACTCAAGCATCATACAGCAATTGTGGTCTACACAGAAACTGTTGAATTTATATGTTGGCACTGCCGTCTTGTTTTGCCATAAAATTTCTCACATTGACATGTGATGTTGGCTGTGTAAGGTGTTAACTTCGGTTCCAATCGCCTTTTTTTCCTTCACAGAATTTTTTCGATTATCGATTACTGATACTTATCGACGACATTCCGATACAATAGCTATGTAGGAATACTGCCATCACATGAGTTGTCTCCGTGGAAACTTTCTAAAACAAGAGATTCAGCTATTCTCAAGTCATAGCGAACTAACTCACAAACCGACAGGCACACAGATAAAGTTATGTTTATATGATAGTAGAGATATGTATAAGTTGATATATATGCACACACACACACACATACATTTTTTGCTGATGAGGAGACTTTGTTCTATAAAATTAAATGATAAAATTATTGTTTAAGACGTATTGTCTATCTCAATAAAAACATCGTTTCCGAAACGATCATACACTTTTATTGATTTTGTTTGTTCTTCCTTCGAAAACCGATATTCCATTATAAATTATGAATCATTTTACTCAATATATATATCTATATATCTATATATCTATATATATATATATATATATATATATATACACACACACACAGAAAGATAGATAGATATAGATGTGCATATATAAGTATGTATATGTTGATATTGTCATGTTTTACTATCAACAACATCCCGATTGTCCTTCTTACTTTATAAAAAAGCAGCTTTACTCTTCCTTCTTCTAGAAACATGATTGCGATATCTGCTTAAATATTCTATTTATATGTTGGTCAGTATATTTGGTGTGTCTGTGATATCGTTTCCGTATGTGTATGCACTAGTATGCATGTTCCGTGTTGCTCTGAATACATAGCTGCACATGTTATTTGCTTATACACACGTGAGTGAATCTGGACGTTTCTTTCACCTGTGTCTGGAAGAATTCCCATGTTGTGTGCCAGTTTGCTTACGTGGCTTCATAAGTTATATAGCTCCCTATATGTATGTAAGTATGTATATTTTGGACTTCAGTATAATCACAAGTTGCTTATGTCCGATGAATTCTGCGTGTGTACCCGCACTTTCAGGAAAGGATAGAAGAATAGACAAACCTGGACAGGAAATCAATAGATAAATGGAGACATTTCTTCGTCGTTTTCGACAAGCATAGATTGCATGAGTAAATAAATGAAAATGCTTCTGCCGGGAGATAGAGGGAAGGTTGGAAATTGTTGAGATATGTTTAGATTTGCCATCTATCTATTAGTAGTGACGGTAGAGGTAAAGGTCGGTTGTAGCTGACCCGCCTGCTTTTCTGATCTGAAAATCCGACATTTAGATATCTTTTTATTTCAGATCCAACAATGACCATCGGCAGAATGAGATAATATGTCATTTGATCGCGTTCAAAATTGGGGCACTACACTCTGCTCATTCTCTCTAATTCCCATTTGTTTGACATCGTGATAAACTATCACATTTTACATAATATCGCTTCTTATGACGCATATATATATATATGTAGAGAGAGAGAGAGAGAGAAAGAGAGAGAGAGAGAGAGAGAGAGAGAGAGAGAGAGAAAGTTATGAAATTATAGATGGCAATTGAGCTAAACAGGGCCTCACTCACCTGAGAATTCGTGAGGCATAATCCTGGCGAATTCTGACGAGAATGAAACGGGATATTTTATGTGAAGCTTAATTACCATATATATTTTCATAACTTACTATCTCGTTCTATCTATGTAAGTAGCACTGTTGAAATAAATACTAAAATTTACGCATAAAATATATCTTCGTACAGAAAGGTATTGAACTGGCAGAAACAATTCTAAGATATATCAACTAAGAACTCCAAAAGAACACAACAAACAGCACATTTTAGCATACGCCTCAACACCCAACACAAACATCCCAGAACTATTTACACAGATAGCAAAAACCTTATCCTTCTCAGTCAGAACGACAAAGTAAACAACATACTTCACACAACAAAAATAATAAAAAGCAAACGCCAACCGAAAAACATAAACACATCACAACTTCCTCAAATGGCATTGCAAACACTACAAAAGGGGTTAAAATGCAACACACCCCATGTGGAGTATGTGACATAATGATAGAAGGTAACACATACGCATTCAAAAACCCAACAAAAAACATTCAAAATAATAAAGATCTAAATTACCCCTCCAGAAATGTAGTTTATGCACTAAGATGCACATCATGCGACAAATTCTACATAGACGTCACCAAAAACTTTAGCAATAGAGTTGCCTTACATAAGAGCAACATCAAATTTGCAGATAACAGACACCTCTATGTTTCAAAACACGCACACACATGCAGTGGAAATAGCTTCAACATAATGTCAATCTTCCAAACAGACAATTAGTTTATTTACTTACACAGGAAAAAATCATAACAAGATTCACTCCCGAACTAAACAGAGGTTAATATCAGGAGACAAAAACATGAAATGCAAGGCACACTCGTATGCACGTACATATACATATACACACCCACACATTAATCAGAACCGACACATTAAAAACCCCACATACACACAAGCACACAACCACACACAGCACAACACCTCTGTCTCTAATATAACACATTCAACAATACCAGCCCTACTTTACCTCGAAACCAACAACACTAGGAAAAACCTAGAACCATAGTGAAGCATCTATTCAATCACCTCCCCCTACCCTCAATCAGTGGAGGAGAACTCCTTCATGACTGAGATAACTATCATCCTTCCTTTCATACCTGTGCCTTTCCAAGTGGCCCCTCCCATCTGGGGAACGAGACCTTCCCCACACTAAGAACCGATCCTGGATCAGGCCACACCCACATGGGGAGACAAATCAATAGAACCATTAAAACAACTCTCCTATGTATATTTATAAATACACCTCTTTATCTAAATAAACATAATATTTAGAATGCCCGAACAGTCTAAAACTGAAACGAAAAATCATAATACTAAAATCTAAGAATCCAAAAAATAAATATCAAAATTGAATAAAAACACACCTACCCTTGTTTCAGAGTTGCTAGTTCCCCAACCCCTTTTCACACACACACACACACACACACACACACACACACACACACACACACACACACACACACACACACATTAGAAACGACCTTGGATCACAGTTACCTTCGTAGGGAAGGGAATAATTTTATGATACTATAAAACAGAACACACCTTCCACATACCAATATAAGAAAACACACACACACACACTCCCACACCCTCACAGACACACTCACACGCACACAAACCCTACCCTACGCACCGAGTTGATCAAGTACCAACGTGCCCTCACATCCACTCAAGTAAGAGTAAAAGAGGGAAACAATGAAAAAAAAAAGAAAGAAAGATAAGTAGAAACACAAGAAGAGAGAAAGAGAGAGAGAAAGACACGAATAAAACAGCAATGACTGGAGTTCATCCCCACCGAACCTGTAATAAAATTTGAACATACGAATAAAGAGTAGAATCATTTACACATGTTTCCTCCGCTCGGTAACATTTCAAATGAACTACGAAAATGATCTTTTACATTTTAAACTCATCTTAAGTACAGTCTAAATATTTTATATTTTAAATACTTTCTGAAGAGGACGCTTCACAAAATGTCTGAAACGCGTTAAAAACTATTTCAATGATGTAAAAACATTATTACAATGATCTAAACATAATTTTCAATCAAACACCAACACACAGAATAATAAAATAATGCAAAAATTGCACATTTTCGAGGGCCCCCCCATCATTTAAATATACATCTTTTTCTCGTTGGAATTTCTTAACCCCTGTTTTATATATATATATATATATATATATATATATATATATATATATATATATATATATATATATATATATACACGTAGTTTTAACATTCACACGCTGTTATAACCGGTTCACATTACACTTGAACTTCTGCATGTCAGTAGAATTGGGGAAGCAGGAGATTGGCAGGGAGTTCCTAAGTCTAGCGCTCATGGGGGAGAAACTACTGGAGTAGAAGGCTCTCTTACATCTAGGGATTTCTGCTGTCAAGGGGTGGTATTTTACTGCTTGTCGAGTTTGTCGGGGATATTTACGTAGAGGGGGCACAAGTGCTTGCAGTTCGTCGGAACATACATCGTTAAAGTACTTGTAGAACAGGCAGAGGGATGCTACATTACGTTGATGGGACAGAGGCTGAAGCTCGGATGGTAGTTCAGGACCTATTAGGTGGGCCACTCTCTTTTGAACCTTATCTAGGAGTGGGAGACTGGTAGCAGATGCACCGGACCAAATATGGCAACAATACTCCATACATAGGCAAATGGTGTCCTTATAGAGGTACAGGATAATTTCAGGGGTCAGTAGCTTTCTAGCACGGTAGAGAAAACCTAGCTTTTTCGCAGCGGTCCTGGCAATGATCTCAATGTAATTGTTCTAACTCATGTCTCCTGTGAACGTTAGGCCGAGGAGTTTAAAAGATGTGCTTCAAGATTAAGAGTATTTATCCATTGCTATTGGTTGTAGAGAAGGTTTCTTGTAGTTATTGAAGGAAACAAGTTTAGTCTTGGCAGCATTGAATGTGACCATCCATTTTTGTCCCTCATTCCACTACAGATTGGAGGTCATCCCCTTGTGTTTCTGCCATTTCTTTAGATATGTGTTCATTTGTTTGCCTGTCATGTCTGTTATAGAGCCTTTTGTCAGGGAGGTCATTTATGAATATTAAGAATAATAGAGGCACTCCCGCATTTATATCATATTGTGTAGATGTACGGTCATCGAGGACAACCTGGATTCTTCTCTTATTTAAGAAGGATTTAATTATGTTAAGTATTCTTCAAGTGATACCTTATGATCGGATTTTTGTTAGTCAGTAAGAAGTTTAGCATCAGTAAGGTGATGGAACAGAGCTTGGTATATTATGGAATCAAAGATTTTGGCAAAAAGTGTGAGGTAGCTAATGGGACGGTTATTTGCTGCGTCAGTTCTTTCGCCAGAATACTTGAAAACTGGTAACACAGAAACAGTTTTCCATCAGGCAGGAAAGCAAGATTCCTTAAGGCATTTGTTGTAAATTTTGGGGATGATTGGAGCTACTTCGCCGGATCACTTTTTTAATAGCACAACTTGGATGAGATCAGGTCCATACGCTTTTGCGGTGTCAAGATTTTTATAATGGCATGCATCTCAGAAAGTGTGATTTCCAGATCATCAAGTGTGACGTCTGTCCGCAAAGGAAAGTCTGGGAGACGGGGGTTAGCAGGGTCTAGTGTGGAGTTGGAGGCAAAGCGACTGGTAAGCATGTTACCCTTCTCGGTTGCTGAGCAATCAACTTCATAATTACTTGTGAATAAAATAATAAATTTCTCAGTGGCCGCGTACGAATCCCTCCAGTGCAGTCGTGTAGCCTTGCACTGATTAGTTTCAATATAACGTAATGGAAAAATATACAGGTATTTGCAGCTTTCCTTCAAATTTTCGGATTTTAATCATGTCAAATAATACTTCAATTCCTTTTAGTCGGATTGATTGTTGCTACTCCTTCTGATGAGTAAAATGCATACTAGATTCACTGATTGATATACACATTAAGTGAATTATTTTGCGCTACGAAACAGATACTGTCAAGAATTGTATAGGTCAATTAAATTAAAGGAATACATTATAAGATTGTCAACATCATGAATTTTGGAGTATACCTTTTTATTAATTATTCTCTATATTGCGCTGTAATTACAATGAGCTTTTTTAAATAAAGATTCATAAATATTATAAGAAACTACATTTCTACAGAAATATATGCATATAAATATATACATATACATATAAATAAATATATATATATATACCTATATATATATATATATGAATATAACCCCCCCATATATATGTGTATATATATATATATATATATATATATATATATATATATATGTGTGTGTGTGTAGAGACTTAGACGACCCATGTAGATGATGCCTTCATGAGAAATTTGCTATCCTGTACTTTAAAGAACCCCAACATCTATTAAACTGTAGAAGAGATAATTCTGTTCAAAGGATAAAATTTACTCTAGGATAGCGATAAAAAAAATAATTTTAAAACTAACAAAAACAGTAGAAAAGAAACAAATAAATAAATTAAATAAACACGAATATACATAAACTATCACACCCACCCACCCACATGCACCCCCCACATATATATATATATATATATATATATATATATATATATATATATATGTATATATATATATATATATATATATATATATATGTGTGTGTGTATATATAACTTACATAAAAAAAAATAACCTAGATTTAAAACAGGTCAAGAAACTAGATATCCAGGCTAAATAGAGCACACACAAAGGAACACGTCAACCAGAGGTCAAATAGGCCTTTGTCGGGTACGTGCATGTGCATTGACTGATAGGAAGGGCGCGGTGGATACTAGAAAGCTGATTGGCAAACAAATCTCAATAGAAAGTGCGTATATAAAAACGACGGACAACCACAAAATTCGCGCATAGGCCTGAAGAGTCGTAGAGTGGATGAAACGCGGAATATTCAGTGTAGCTTTATCGCCATATATATTTTATAACTTACTATACACACACACACACACACACACGCACACACATATATATATATGCGTATTACGTTGGTATAGTGGTTACGCCACAAACTTTGAATGTCACTGTTATATTTTCGGTTTATTCTTGCTGATGCACCCAAATAATTTTATTTTTCCTTTTGAAATTTCCCCTCTATAATAATATATACGAAATCTGTACAGATTAGAATATTATATTTCAGCGTATTGTATGACCCTGTAAAGACAGTCGACCCCCACCTGCTGGCTTAATATATAATAGGCTATCTGCCTCTATATTTTCAAAGTCGAAATTAAAAGATGTAGAGCAGCACAAGGGGCTCAGATGATTGGAATTTTAAAGAGCGCTTTTATACCGGCCTTTATTTGGTTTAAGTATGTTTTAACAAGTCAGAATAGGTAAAAATTGAAAAACTAAACATTTTGTACATGCCTCTGAATTCATTTTTAATTGAACATCTGTAATCACTTCATGTGCGTATTGCGTTAGTACAGTCGTGACGTTACAATTTTGGTTTCGATTCTAGCTGATGGCAGCCAAAAGTTTTTTTTTTATTTTCTTTTGAATTCACGACTCTGTTATAAGATATAACATCTCCGGATGAATTAAATTATCATATTTAAGCGCATTTTTGGCACAAGCACAGCCAATCATGCCCTTTCCAGTATATATCTTCTATGTAAAAGGCTATATATTCGTTGTATCCATATTTTAAAACTCTTTCTTCTCCAAAGATAAAAGTCGCAGAGCGGTGTTAGGGGTCCTAAATGATTAAATTTTATATGGGCTGTACATTTATCAATCATTGTCGGATTACATTTTTAAAGGGGTACAGTGCGGTTTAAAATTGCAAAAAAAATATCACGTAAGTATAATGGTTGCCAATTCGAATAGCACTTTTTGGGGGTTTCGATTCTGGCTAATGGCGCTTAAATACTTTTTTTTAACTTTTGAAATCACGATCCTTTACAATATATACGAAACCTAGACAAATTAAAATATAATATTTAAGCGTATTTTACGACCAGACAAAGCTAGGCGCCCCAAACTAGTCTGATATATATAAAATACTTTAATCTCCTAACTGCATTCTCATAAATTACTGCCATCCACTTATTCTCCATACTTGGCCAAAGAACGTGGTGAGACGCCAACTCTGGATGGCAGTAATTGCCGAGAATGCTGTATGAAGATTTAGAGTTCCTCTCTCGTCTCGGTTACCAGCAGACGAACGCCAGAGCAATAGTTGGTCGAAAGGTCATGAAAAAATAACGACGAAAGATGAGCATAATAGTCCGCAGTAAATAAATAAATATATAATACTCATCCCAACAATGAATTCCTATTAAATAATATATATATATATATATATATATATATATATATATATATATATATATATATATATATATATATATACCATTCGGTACGGACCCGACTATGTATATCAGCTAAATAAACGTTGATTTATAAGACCAAGAAAACCAACTTTGATCCCTCTTCGGAGCCCGGAGCGCAGTTGAAAGAGACGTTGAATCACTACTGTTCCAGATGAGAATTGTCTGAAGATAGCGGTTTCAGTCCTGCCAAAAGCCGGTTAGAGGCTTACTTGGCCCAAAACGTAGTTAAACGACAACTTTTGATGGCAGTAATTGCTGACAATGCAGTTATGAGATTTGGAGTTCCTATCCGTTCGGGGTTACCACCTGAGGAAAGCCAGAGGAATAGTTGGCCGAAACATTGTGAAACAACAACGACGAAAGATGAGAATAATAGTCCGCAATAAATGAATTAATCGAATAATGCTGTAATAATTTCCCCTTTTACCGATTTTATATAATCACAGACTTTTACTTTATCTACAATAATTTTGAAAAGTGCCCAATGCACAGGTAGATCGTTTTAAGTAACTTTAGATAACCATCAGAAATGAGATACATACCGACTAAAAATTTCTCCCTCTTAGAACTCTCTACGATGTGGGTCGGTGAACGAGTTGCCTTCAATAATTGTTTAAACATTTTTATAAAGACATTGGAAATACTCGTCGAATTTTAGAAACTCAGTATGATGTTGATATACATATTATGAGCTGACTGACCAATTTTCAAGATTCCAGGTCCAAATGAACAACTACAACAGGAATTGGAATACACCTTGCTTTATTAAGTCTGAGTGTAACGGCTAGTGAATTTTAAAAATGAATTCTGGACGTGAAGATAATTTAGAAGACTGATAAATAATAAAATTATGGTTTAAACTGGGGAAATATGATATAGCAAAGTATGGAGTGCTGCGAGATGCTGTTCGACCATCTTTCATTAACCGGTCATCAGTTTTGCAAACGTGATAAGAGATTCAAGGAAGTAGCGGTGTCTGTGAGAGGAAGAATATTGCTTGCTTGATTGATTGATTGATTGATTGAATGATTTGTTGTTTTACAGCATATCAATCCTTTTAGGTTATTTAATGCGAATACAGTTATTTTGAAGAAAAAAATAGAATTCTTTTTCTAAGTCGGTTTCTATTCAACCCATAGTTGGGATCCTAACAAGTACTACTACTCCGAGTCAGAGTGGACCTGGGGAGCAATAGCAATTAAAGGGTGGTTCCACACTCCTCAAAGTCTACAAGCTGGGGCCTCACCATCCGATATAGTTTAAGGTGAAAGATCAGATTGATTGCAACATTTTATATAAAAAAAGATCAAATCTTTATTCTTTATTATCTTTTTCTTATTTTTGTTTATTTTATTGTTTGCTTATTTGTTTACTTTGCAACTTTAATGCGGTGATATATAATGTCTAATATTAATATATCATGTATATAATTAGACGCTATTTAAAGTTCATGATTTATTTCAATTAGATATTTGCGCTTGAATCAATTAGATATTTGCGTGTGATTAGTTCGTTTTATACATACGGGCGACAAAGACACACATATCTTAAGTTGACGGGGAAAGATGAGTGGGTGTGCACCCGAGAAATACATTATGAAATGATTAGATTTACCAGTCTAGACAATAAATCACATGTATATACAAATGTCAGTTTGTCGAATATCAATTTGCTAATAAATTTGTTTAATATATTAACAATTCTTTTACTATATCTGCAGTTACTACACATTTACAAGACGATTAACGTCTAAATGTAGAGGGATCCGGGTATAGCCTCTTGAGATGTTTACACACACACACACACAAACACACACACACACAAACACACATATACATACATATACGTGTGTGTATGTATGTGTAGAGAGAGATAGAGACCCATATATATATATATATATATATATGTGTGTGTGTGTGTGTGTGTGTGTGTGTGTGTGTGAGAGAGAAATAGAGAGAGATAGATAGATAAAGTTATAATGTTTCTGGAATAGTAATGTCAAATTTATAAGGAGCGTATGAAGTGTAAAAAACAGATTTTTATATCAACTTTTATATTTTTATATTTTAACGTCTAAATGTAGAGGGATCAACGTATAGCCGCTTGCGATGTATATATATATATATATATATATATATATATATATATATATACATATAAAAGTGATCGTGTCTGTGTGTGTTTGTGTGCGTGTCTGTGTACATTTCCCTACGTAATAACTCTGTCAATTTTTAGTCTACAGACTCGAAAATTGATATACAGGGTACTGAGATTTTTCGCCAGAAATTTGGCGATTAAGTGGTCAGAGTTCAGCGGTTTGACCTTTAAGAACTCTACCAAACTCCTCCGACAATTTTGGGTCTACGCACTTGAAATTTGAGATATAGGTTCTTTCGACATGGATCTAACATAATAACTTGATTTGAGCCACAGAGCAAGAATAGGGGTCAAAGTTAAAAAAAAAAATTTGACCTCTGCGGTCTCTTCCAAATTACTCAGATAATTTCTGGACTAAATATTTGCAATTTTACATAAAGGCTATTCAGAGATGGCCCAAACTTTTTCATCAGTTTGGGTCGAAAATTTTTAGTTACTAATATATAAATGTATGTGGGTATGTCAATTTGCATGTCTGCCTTAAACTTTCAATAGACGCGACGGATTTTACCAAGATCAGTATCGTTTTAAAGTTCGACCTTTCATATGACAAATATCAAAAAATTGGCTAAAAACATTAATATCTTCCCCGTCAAGTAGGCACTTTTCTACAGGCAGGTCACTAGCCTTAATTTAAAATAACATGTCGCTTGTGGCGGTGGTTGTAACAGTATAAACGTTAGGTTTTGTTCTGTTCTTATCCTCCTTTGAGGCACGGGTTCGAGCCTGTCTTTCTACTTTTTGTTTTTTGCTCAACATACACATACATATATATATATATATACACACACACACACACACACACACATATATATATATATATATATATATATATATATATATATATATACTAGCATTTCAACCCGGCGTTGCTCGGGTGTTTGGATGTGTATGTTGAGCAAAAAACAAAAAGCAGGAAGACAGGCTCGAACCCGTGCCTCAAAGGAGGATAAGAACAGGGTAAAACCTGACGTTTATACTGTTACAACAACTTATTGAAATTAGAAAGTGCTCAATATTGTGGTAGAGCAAATATGCAATAATGTGACTTAACAAAATATACGGTAATAAAAAATAAAACGTACATATATATATATATATATACATATATTTATATATATATATATACGTTTTATTTTTTATTACCGTATCTTTCTGTTAAGTTACATTATTGCATATTTGCTCTACAACAATATTGAGCACTTTCTTCAGTTTTTATCAATTACCATCTCAACTAAATATATATATATATATTTATATATATATATATATATATATATATATATAAAGTAATTTATAAAATATATATGGCGATTAAGCTACACTGAATATTCTGCGTTTCATCCACTGTGGGATTCGTCAGGCTTATATATATATATATATATTATAAATTACTAACTAGCTTTACCTACGTATTGAGCACTTTTGAAGTAAATACTTAAAGTTTACGCATAAATCTATACTTTCGTATATTAAATGTGTGTGAGTAAATGAAGTAGTTATATATATATGTATATATATATATATATATATATATATATATATATATATATAAAGTGAACGTGTTTGTTTGTCTGTTTGTCTGTGTGTCTGTGTGTCGGTCTTTCTGTGTACATTTCCCTACGAAATAACTGTGTCTACCGACGCGGAATTTGATATCCATTACACTGAGATTAGGGCAAATCGATTTTATCGGTTTTCAGCCAGAACTGTCGCTGGTAAGGGGTCAAACTTCAACGATTTGACCTTTGAGAACTCTACCAAACTCCTCCGACAATTTTCGGTCTAAACACTTGAAATTTTAGATATAGGTTCCTTTAACATAGATCTAACTTAATAACTTGAGTTGAGCCCAAAACAATAACTTTGAAGGGGCCATAATAGGGGCCAAAATTTTAAAAAATAACCTTTTTTTTTTGTTTTTGCTCAGCATACACCTCCAACCACTCGTGCAACGTAAGGCTCAAATGCTAGTATATATATATATATATATATATATATATATATATATATATATATAAAGGTATAATTCTTCTAGAATAGAAATGTGAAAGTTGTAAAGAGTGTATGAAATATAGAAGCATATATTTTTTGTAACATCAAATATTATATTTTTATATTTTAATCGGTCCTTTATTTATGATTAAAAAATGTAGTGAAATAAAAGTTTCATCTTGTTATCCTTAAGTAATCGCGAATATCTCGGAGGGGCTACATCCAATGTATAAACTTGATATGTGTGTATGTTTGTTGTTTGTATTTTCAATGAGTATTTTCGATACTTTTGTATCTGATGTATGTCTACCACAGTGAATCCGAAGCAGCAGACGTCCTTGTCGGAGATTAAATTCCTGATGAGAATAACAGTTGGAAATGCTGCTACGGATATATTTAAGAAGGCGCCATTTTGTTTTGTATGTGTTAGGTTTTGCGTACATGTAGTTTTCATCTGTATGCCTGCTTGCGTGGGACATACAAATTTCCGTTGTTTCCATATATAACGAACTAATAGGTAAATATACACCGGAATTATGCACATGCACACATTGATGTAAACACTCCACGTCTAGAGCTCTAAACTTTCTGGTTTACATTCTAGCAGATGGAACTTAAGTAATATTTCTCATCATTTGGAAATTATTCTTCCATATTCGATAGAGAATTAATTCTTTAATAATATATGATATACATGCATAAACTCAAATATAATGTCAGTATTTGCGGCCTACTCGTATATATATATATATATATATATACACACATATATATATATGTATCTGTGTGTGTGAATATATATATATATATATATATATATATATGGCGGTGTGTGTGTTTGGTACTTTTAGTGTGTTCCCTATGGACTCGAAAACAGCCGGACCAATGTTTTCTAAACTTTACAGGAAGGGACTTTATGTATCTGGAAGTGTTCTCAGATCGTTTCATTATAGGAATGTAGTCAATAAGTAGCGATCATCGATAATGTAAATAGTCCGAATAAAGCTAGAACAGATGATTTTGACCAAAGTTCACACCTTACATACCGTAATAGCATTAATACATTTTAGCAGCGTCATTGCCTCAAGCCGAAAGGCTAGACAAATAACAAACAGTAGGCTCTTGAATATGACAAGGTCGCGTTCGAAATGCATGTTTCTGTTTAGAGATCAATTTAAGCATGATACTTAACTTTTGCATTTTTAAAATATCATTTCAAGTAATTAGATAAGAAATATAATTTCGTGTAATCTGCAGTAGATTGTCTATAGTGATGTGTAGTCTGCAATGCATCGAGAAATAAATCACTATGATGAGGCACGTGGAGTTTTATTTTGATGGGTCCTAAATTACAGCAGAAAATCAATCGATTAGATTGAAAAATTGGCGATTTCACCGATATTAATGATAACAATTAAGACGATCGTTTTGGTAACGGAAAATACGCACAAACTTGTCTGATTTCGATACAGACCACGACATTTCAAAAGTTCCGAATTTTTCGATTCCCGATTCTAATTAACCGTCCGAACACAATTTTCATTTTACATTTTTATACTTAAATTTCATTCAAAAAGATATAATTTAAAAAAAAAAAAAATATTGTTTGGGAAAAGAATATAATATTTATAGGCATTTCCTTAATCTATGTATTTCCGATCTCTCCTCAGAAGAATAATAATTAGCAAAATATTAATGCTGGTTTTATATAATTTTGCAATTAGCAACTACATTGAAAATATATAAAAGATTCAAATATATTAAAAATAAAGTCCCTTTAAGGGACATAGAGCAAAAATTATGTTGTGGAACAAAAATAAATGTATGACTTTTTCAGATGAGATATCAACGTTTGTATTATTTGGATTAATCGGAGAATTTTTCTCATCTTGCGTGTTATTAGAGCAACGTTTCGGTCGCTGTACCCTGCGACCTTCCTGGTGGGTTCATACACCATAAAGAATGTTCAATCTTCAGGGGCCACTAACATATTTTTTAGAGTTTTCCAATGACTCTATATCTATGCCAATTGTTAATATCAGAAAAATAATTGTTTCTGAACGAGTGGATCGATAACCCCTCTTTTCCTTAATACTCACCATAAGAATAAGTGTCCGATTAATTAAAATAATATAATATTAATTCTTGACTAGAATTGGGATGTGTTGTTACTTTCCATATTTTTTCTAAAGATTTGTATATTGAAGCAAAATCCAATTGTATTCTATGGATCATCCGAAGTAACATACTGTAATCATTTGCGAATGGAGAAATCATCTGTCTTTTTTTTTTGCTATGTAAAGTCAGTAGAAATGTGTTCTCTTTACATTTAGTAAAGTCTAACTCATTTATTAGATATTACCATTAGTTATAACTCATGCTAATATCATAATAATTAGAATGTTTAAACCGTTTAAAGTTGTTATTTTTTTATTGTGTTTAAAATGATAAAGAGGAGAAATATTAAAGTTTGAACACTAAAAACCAATAAACAATAAAAAAAAGACCCGCTTAGGATCAAATTTTAAGCCTCTAATTAAAGGGAATTAAAGAAAGATTAAAACAGATTTAAACTATCTTATTTGTTTATACTAACGGACAGTTTACATAAAAAGCAAAAAGAGAAGAAAATTAAAAAAAACACTAACGGAAGTTATTAGTAGTAGAGGGTGTGGGTAGAGATGACAGAGGAAATTTAGACAGACCATCTACATCTATACATAGGTATATCTAGTAAAAAGAGGGGGAAATACGTTCATAAGGGAAAGACAATACAAAGCGTAAGTGTAAGAGGTGGCAGATTGTCAATAAAAAAAACATGGTTAGCTTAAAGATTTTAAATTAGAATCATGTAAGTTATCCGCTCCATAAAATTTAAAAAAAAAATATTTGATAGAAAAAATGTTTAGTTTTTGAGGTAAAAAATATAATATATATAACTGTTTCTTGTAGTAAAATTGTTATTAATGACATCTCAAGATTTATATGACCTTCGAAGTATTAAAATATTTAATGAAATTTAGGTGCTAGTGTAGAGAGTGATCCGCGCTATTTGCTAAATCGTATTTCCAAGTTTAATTAAAGTTTATATGCTTTCTTTTTGTATATTCAATTGTAATGTTGAAGTATAGAATAGGTACAAACCACCCTCCCCTCTCCATGTTAAGAATCGCTTTTTAAATAATAACGTTATTATTTACGTCCGGTTCACTCTCTGCACTAGTACCGAAATTTAAAATGAATAAATTACTGCAGAAGTAATGGGATAGTCTATGTATTATTAAGCTATGATATAAAATATAAAATATCTAGAATAACGGCAATATTAGTTCGAGTGCTTGGGGAAATCATTAAAAACAAGAAGTCATTACTAATATAAGTAAGAGTTTTTAATTAAATTTTAGATAAACCAATTTTAAAGAAACAATTATCGCATTTTGAGGCTTATGTTATTAGTCTTATTAAAAACTGAATAGTTTATATTTAGAAGTAATTTGCCCTATGCACCTTATAGCCAGTTAATCTTTTATATATTTCTATGTACTTGCTAAATACCAAATTATATGAAACCAGAATTTATATTTTGCTAATGATTTTCCTCTGAAAGGATTCACCGACACCAAAAATCTATAGATTAAGGAAATTAATATGAATATCATACTCCTTTTCTAAACAATACACTTTCGGTTTGAAAATTGTATTCTCATGAATGAAATTAAAATATAAAAACTCCAAATTTTAATTTACTCTATCTAGTATACTTAGCGATTTTATTTGGTTGAAATTGTATGATATTAAACTATTACTTTTGAAAAGTATTTTTTAAGACCTGAAACCACAAGATTCATTAGTCTGTGATGAGATTTATCTAATTATTCTGATATGTATCAGAATAATTACATACACACACACATATAAATATATATATATATATATATATATATATATATATATATATATATATATATACATATATGTATGTATATATGATGATTTCAACGTCTTGTCAGCCGGGTGCAACTCCCTCAGACATTTAAAATCCATGAGCCCAAATGCCTGAGGGAGTATCTATACAAATATGATGTTACAGAGTCTTAGCTTTGTACGACAGCTAAGTCTCTCTGTCGGTTCAAAATGTTGAGATCCAGCAATAAGCAAAATAGCCAGCAACAAATTAAACTGCAGACCAGCTTAATGCGGATACTGGTCTTCCGCTTTATGTTTTTTTTTAATCAGAGAGTTGCTTCTCCTAGAAAGGTTGCCTTCACCACCGCTTACGGGAGCCCTCTCCACCCCAATACACATACACATACACACAAATATACACGGTACTAGTTGGCCGTTGACCCAGAAAAAGAGTTCATTCGCCCTTTGGAAGGTCTTGTTTTTAATCCTTCAGGTAGACTAGCCGCCCTCCTCACCAAACAAGTCTGGTGGGGGAACCAGTCTCGTCGCCGGTGACCCGATCATGAGGCAGGTAGTACTGGGTTACATGGTACCAGTAGCATATGACATGACCTGACATAATGTATATATATATATATATATATATATATATATATATATATCAGAATAATTAGATATACATATATATATATATATATATATATATATCAGAATAATTAGATGTACACATATATAATTATATATATATATATATATATTTATATATAAATATATCAGTATAGTTAGATATACATATACACACACACACACACACACACATATATATATATATATATATATATATATATATATATATATATATATATATATATAAGTACGGATTTAGTCGAAGGAGACAGATTATCTCGGTATGTGTGCATAATGCTTCTTTGTTTATCCATGTACACATGCGATTTCCAAGTCAACATATAATATGCATCATGATTAGAACAAGAAAGACTAACTAAATAACCTGAAGCAATGACCATTTAATCTGGCGTCACGTGTTATCTCGGGACACACTGAATGTTTTCCTTTTACGTATATTTGTGATAACCATCATTTTCTGACTACGTAAAATGAAATACAAATTTGATACAAAATCCTACAAGCAATCATTAATAAATTAAGAACGCAACAGTAAGTTAAAACAATTAATTGTTAAGCCTAATTAGTAAATGGCGATACATTGCACATTAGTCGATAACCCCTTCGGCAAATATCATGGATTTTGCTAAAGTTAATGTTTTTGTTTTAAGGCAACGAGTTAGTAACATTTTATATTCACTTAATTGATCTTTACTGAAATACATTTTCTTCGACAAGAGAAAGATTACCGCCGGAGAAAATTTACAGGTAATATTAATTAGATACATTTAGATTTGTTTTATATAAGTAAAATACGCATATTGGGCAGTGGCGACGCAGTAACTGATGTCACATATGAATTCAATAAAAAAAGTTATTATATATATATATATATATATATATATATGTATGTATATATACATACATACATATATATGCATATACATGTATATGCATATACATATACATATATATACATGCATATGCATTTATACATACATTTATATACATATATATAACATTACATATATATACATATATATACATATATATACATGTATACACATATATACATATATACGTACATATATACATATATATATCATATATGTACATATATACATAGATACATATATATATATACATATATATGCATATATATACATATACATATATACATATACATATACATATATATACATACATACATACATATATATATATATGTATGTGTGTGTAGTAAGTTATAAAATATATATGGCGAGTAAGCTACGCTGAATATTCCGCGTTTCATCCACTTTAGTATTCATCAGACTTGATCGCCGTATATATTTTATAACTTACTAACTTGCTCTACCTACGTATTGAGCACTGTTGAAGTAAATATTTTAAGTTTAGGCATGAATTTATATTTTCGTATATTAATTTTATGTGAGTAAATTAAGTTTTTTATATACATTGATAAGAAGATCCAGAAACGCCAACAATGAAATGAAAACTGAATACTGTTTTTAAACTGATGAATGTTACGATTTTTTCTCAAAAAATCATTCAACTCCTTTTAATAAGTGAAATTAATCTTATTAATTTCGAATAGACAAAAACGTTATTAGTGAAGACAGGACTTTTTACTTGCTTTTTTTTGGTGTGTGTGTGTGTGTGTGTGTGTGTGTGTGTTTTTGTCTTCAATTACAATCCCTGTCCCCGTATTCTCGTACTAGTATTTGTTATTGCCGGGTGACTGTTGGAAGGAAGTATTTGCGTTGCGTTTATTTGAGGTGTTATTGCCCTAGTGTTGAAAAAGAATTACCAAAAGCTATTATTAGCACCATTAAGAAAATTTAAACTTAAATGAAGTGACAAACTGTTTGCAATGGCGTTAAGCTGCAAAAATATTAAGAGAAAACAATATCTGGATTTCAGTGTTATTAACTCTCAAAGCTTCAGCTATCATTAATTTTCTCTCGTGAATAAATTATTTAGAACAAGATTCTAAGCTTGAATTAGAGGACAGCAGCTAACTAACAGTTTTTTTTTCTTTTTTCATGTTTCAAAATCATATTATTTTTTTTCGCGTTCGGCTCGCGAAGAAATATTAAATGAAAAATCTAAATCAGTATCGAACATTTTCCGTTCAAGAAAACTCGGCAAACCAAGTCGAAGTTGCAATTGCTTTCCTAGTTATGAAAACTATAATAGTGAGAGGATATAGAAATTGAGAGAGAGAGAGAGAGAGAGAGAGAGAGAGAAATTCATGTCGACAATGAACAGAGAAATACCCTTTTTATATTGATGGTATCGGCGAAGGAATTTTGATATCTTTCATTCCATGCACCTGTCTAACTCCATTTAATTGACATAGCCGGGATTTTATAAATATATGTCAAACCCAGTTAATAAAAATATCGGACTGACAACCCTTTCTTAAACCCCTCATTTTAGAAAACCTTATGCATTTTAATTGTCTGCCTTGAATATTCTGATAGTCTGTTTACAGTGGGAAGCTGCTGCTTATGAACGGGCTCTTATGAGCATGACCGGATTCTATAATTTTTCTCAAGCTATAAAAAATTTACACACATAAACCCACTATAAATTATGTTTATCTATCTATCGATCCATCTATCTGCCTATCTATCTATCTTGATATATATATATATATATATATATATATATATATATATATATATATATATATATATATATTATATTACAATATAACAGGTTCTTCTCTTAAGCTTTGATATTTATCACATAAAAGACAGGCTGAAATATTCCGCAATATATTTTATAGTGTTTTTCTAAAAACGCCATCTATATTAATCGAACACTTTATCAAACTTTTGCTACTACCATAGCAATATATACTATGCTCACCGTATACAATTTAACACGAACCTCTTATCTTATACGGTATATAACTCTAGTTCCCTTCATTATTTCCTCACTCAAAGCAAAGGATAGCAAAGAATAATCTCACGCACTTTTAATCACTACGTAGCTACAACATTACTGTTAATTTTTCTAACTGATTTTAATATATACTGTGAAACGATAGACTTCTTGTTCGTGTAAAGACATCATGATTCACTGATGACAATCAGTTTTATTTTTTTTTTTTTGCAGACCATCTTCTACTTAGCAAATTGTGTACAAATTTCAAGAGCAACAAGAGTCTTTCATGTTTATGAAAATGACAATGTTCAAAAATCGAGATCGAAGATATCCCTCTGTAAAACTCATGCTCTCTATCCATCCAAGCTTTTACAACAGAACCATTGCTAGTAGGCTCAAAATGCATCGTTGGATTGCCATGAATAAAAAAGACATGCCCGGTGTGACAGAAAGCAATCTTTTCGACTACGTTTTTTTCTTTGATGTGTTTGTCAGTATAAGCCATATCAAGTCCGCTTGTAAATCAACACGAACGTGTATCTAGATGTTGTGAAGAGTGTGCTGATGCTCTGGTACAATCAGCTAGCCGCTAGTGTAGCGGCAGGACTCGGTGCTGGCCTACATATCCAAAGAGATCCAAGCTTGGCATCAGAAGGATCGCTTTGTTTTTATACCCTTCTCTCACTGGAGGTCCCTATTTAACTGACTTTAACCCGCTGAAGTATGTCGTTTTGTCATGTCCCTACAACATTTCAACCATGACCTTCTACAGCACAAAATCAAGTCTGATCCCAGACATCCGCTGATTATTTGCCGAGCTCCCGCCGGTGCTTATGAAAACGGCATTCTCCTAGTTCTAGACCCGTGTCCATGCGGTGATGGCGACTTCAGTAAGCTACATTGAATAGATAGCAGCTGTACTACATACTGTAGTGTTCTTTTATTTAGGGCGTCACTTGTAACCGTCCTGGTTTTCGTTGTTTATCAGATATTATAAAACTAACGCAAAAAATATTTTAAACATCATATCTCCTATATTTGCATTAAAGTTGAACCATAAGTATCTATCACAAGTGAAGAAATAGTTTTTACATTTCAGATATTTATTTCTAAAACGACTTGGACTTGATTAGTGCATTATAATTGCAAGCAACGTGATGCACAACTTATCCGTTCGTGCATTACGATAATTTTCATTTAGATTTTAGTAATCTATATCTCTCCATCTATCTATCTATCTATCTATCTATCTATCTATATCTCTCTCTATAAATAAATAAATATAAATATATATGCATATATATATATATATATATATATATATATATATATATACATATATATATATATATATATGATTGTATGAATTATTATTTATCGAATCATTAGCGATTAATTTCTTAATTTCGCTGCCTGAGC
This sequence comes from Euprymna scolopes, assembly GCF_053919585.1. NCBI lineage: Eukaryota > Metazoa > Mollusca > Cephalopoda > Sepiida > Sepiolidae > Euprymna > Euprymna scolopes. Next base: position 18,690,264 of record NC_136493.1, read on the forward strand.
GATTTCTCTTATTATAAGAAAAGAGTTATTTGCCCTTTGTTTACATTTTTCTTCGCCCCAATCTTAGGACGTTTTTTTTTTTTGTACTTTTTATTATTTAAACATTAATTATTAATTAATAATTACTATGTGCATAAAAGTAAGTCATCTATATACATGCATGTTTCGAAGTCTACTCATCAGTATAGCTAGACCTTTATTGCAGAGGATGGAGCATTTAGCGTCGAGACGTTAGGTAGTCGCTAATAATAAAATACATATAAATGAAAACATTCTTAGATTTATAAGCGATAAAAATACTGCATAAATTCTCTAAGGTCCGGTAGTCCTGTGGTAACACACCAGAAGTAGTGCTCGGCGAGCATACGAATCTGTTTACCTTCGAATAAATAATACACACACACACACACACATATATATATATATATATATATATATATATATAATCGACTGCATGAAATTCGATTGAATTTGAAATCCACGGTTAAGAACTGGGTAATGTCAATAAACGCTCGGTGTAGTATATTTGTAGAATACAATATTTCTCTAATGGTTACTTCTGTAATACACAATAAATATTAAGTAAATATTAAGTTCTGTGTGGGCAGTTATTTCATGAAAGAATTATGCTATAAAATATTAAGAAAATGTGTCGACATGTTAATTGCACCACCTTGAAGATGATCTTACTTATCTAGTACGGTTCTTCAGTACTTGTGCCACGTAATTCGTACAATAATACGAATAGTAGAAAATAATTATATATATATATATATATATATATATATATATTTCGTGTGTTGTCATGCTCAGACATAGGTTGGTGTTCCCAGTGCTTGGATGATCATACGTCTTGTTTTGGACGAGGCCGGTCCATTACATAATCGGATATTTCCACGGTTAACGATATCTGTATTAATCAATAGACTATTTTGTATGTAGTCCGGTTGCGTAAATAGCGAAGTAATCCTCTCACATGCAAACATTTCGGCTTTCGAATCCCGAGCTCGAATGTGTTCAACTGATGTGCTGAAATGAGGGCGGAACTTCAGTCTTGGATTCCCAGTTCCTTGACTTTTTTTTAGCCAAGACGTTGATTGGTTTAGGAAATAATAATATCACCTCTAGCATTCTGAAAGTTGTAATATATATATATATATATATATATATATATATATATATATATATATATATATATATATATATATATATTATATATATATATATTCAACTATGTATATATATATATATATATATTCATCTACGAACAAGAAGTACACATTATAATATGACACATGTACACACACTATACTTGCAGTCACATGGATTACTAATTTTTTAGTAATGTATATATTGTTCCGTTTTTTTTTTTTTTTTTTTTTTTGTAATTTTGTCTCAACATTACCTGACCCCATTAATATACTTTCTTGTATGTATATCCCTCTACCGAGCTCCCAAGTATATATCATTCCCACTTAAAGGTCATTTTTTTGTGTTATTATCACATGTCGTCATGTAGCCTGCTTTCTGCAGTCCTTTTTCTTTAAAATTATAAATTATAGCACACTCTAAGATATCTAAAGATGAACCGACTGAAAGTGGACAGTGCAGCACTGGATCGTACTACATCCACTGATTGATGTGTTAGTTTACTAGCTTAATATTTTCATAGCATCTTTTTATTCGCGCATTCCTTTGATTGATAGGGATACACTCTTCTAGTGGATCAGGGGCTCCAGTAGAAAAGGAAGGTTCCCATTCAGTAAAAAGAGGGAATTATCTAACCGTCTGCCTCACTGCTGTAGTCTTTATCTATTATAGCGTTTCACTGACTTTACTTGATGAACTGGTGATTCGGCTGAATATTTTTCTGTCTCACATTTAAAAGCTTACTATGCAAATTGGCTGGGAATATTATAACCAACAGCCCTACAGTATAAACTAGCAATAAAAAAGCTGGCATAAGTCTTTCGATAGAGGTTTACTACCCTTTGTACCAAAGGGTATATACATTTGTATAGCATGGAGTTGATACTGAAATTGTTCAATTTTATAAAAGTTTCCCCCAATCCAAAAAAATACAAAAAACGCAAGTGTTTACAAATATGAATTCATATCTTGCTCTTTCTACCTTCAGAATAAAAAAAAGTAACGCTTGTGCAAAAAATATTAGAAAATATTCGTCCCTAAATGTCCTGTTCAATTAAGAAAATAAAAACGTTTGACGTAGAGGCATATTTTGTAAACAAATAATCTGCTGTAGTTCAAACCAAATTTTAACGAAAGTTTCTATGTTAATATGTGTTTTCAAAAAGTGAAAAATTGACATGTTTTTTTAAATTTACATAGTTAGGAATTAACTTATAAATTCTTATTCACGTAAAGGGGAATAGAGGGAAAAGGACAGTAAGCTGCATACCACTCAGTGGCAAAATATGCAAGATCTTTGTTCAGAGATGCAGCATTTTGACAGCAGCTGAGTTTAGTGCACAGGGATCGGGATAATTGGAATTAATTTTATTTAAAGATATTTGAATATTTCGGACAACTATTATCATTTTATGTTTCATTTTCACAAGCTTACAGTCAATATTACCGCCGACATTTTTCTGGTATATCCAGTCTGATAATGAGATCATTTTATTCGAACTCTGAAATTTTGACGGAATTTAGAATAGAACCATTTATTTACTTCACGGGAATAGCAGGCGCTCGGTCGCTCAACAATGGCTATAAAGGTTTTAAGTAATTCGTAATCGCATTTGCCTTTCGTCCAAAAAAATTAAACCTTTAAGCAGTTATGCAAATATCAATATTTCAATTGATTTTACCGAGAAATCAGTGCGCCGTAGGTGCAAATTACTTAGGACCTTTATGCAGACATGGCTGACGAAACCAGGCCTAGCAATCCCTGTGAGGTAAATAAAGGAGTTAGTTCGGAATTCCGTCCAAATATCCGTCCAAACAGACCTGAGATTCGACGAGATACGCCTGAAAAAGGTCGGAGGTCACATCGACAGATACGTTGTGATAATGAGACGTAAAATGAGAACAGTAGTCCAAAAATCCAAATGTTACGAAAAATAATCCTCATCTCCAAAATTCAGAAACGGCCAACTAAAACGTTTTTTAAAACTTTATGAACGTTGATAAAATGCAATAATGTTCATGTGGGTGGGTGTGTTTTTGGTTTACTCACTGTTACCATTTAATGTTTGGATAACTTTTTTTAATCAAAGGAACTATTATAAGGCACACTCAACGAATAACAGGCGAATAGTGAACTATGAGAGAAATATGCAGTGTTATATCTTAATTCGATTATTAATCAATAATCTGACGCATTTGTTCGTGGTTAATTTAATTATTATTAGAACCTTCGCAACAAATCAATCCAATCATTTTTCTTACTAACTCATCCATTTTTATTCCACATACCGATTGATTTAAACAAAAAAAGAAATTAAACTAATTTTCATTACAGTGTGAAATTCACTAAGTTTGATTAATAAAGTCGGATATTCGGCTGTTAACCTTTTCCTGACAAAGCACGTGCCAAAATCGAATGCAAATTGATATGGCGATCTCCGAATATCAAATTTAGCTGAGTTCTGCATCTGATCTAATTAGTGAACCCGGAAAATCAAGCACAAGGCTATGGAACATATATATATATATATATATATATATATATATATATATATATATATATATATATATATATAGATATCGATATATATATATATATATATATATATATATATATATATATATATATATATATATATATATATATACTAGCAGGCTACCCGTTCCGGTACGTGGATTATATTGTAAATATGAATTAATTTACAGAATTATATTAAATTACTGAATCGAAAAACGAGCCAAATGAAGGGTAAAGGCAAATAGCTTTAATTGGTACGGTTTTCTTTCCTTATGCGTTAGTATTTTACTTTCTTTCTATTCGTTGAACTTAGCGAGTTTCGCAGGAACGTATTAACTCGAAGTACTTTAACCATATAACGTTATTCATACCAGAATGGTGTCAGTTTACGTCAAATTGATAAGCCAAAGGAAGCTTAGACAAATCGAGAAAATAAACCGCCAACTACTAAATAAATGTACGTTCCCGAAATATCCTCTGGCATTAGTATAGGCATAGAGGAGGACAACGATTAGTATACAAATATTCTATATTGTCGTTCGTCTATTCTAATAATAGTTTAATAAAACGCGACCGCCCGTATAGCGGCACTGTGCAAATTTAGATCCGTGTGCGAAGTCATATCACAGCAAAGTAGAAACATTTTTTTACACAGCAATCATCAATTATCAAGGACTGGAAGCCACCCGAGGATAAGGGTTAATGTGTATACATTATTCAATGTGATTATAGTATTGTTAACATAAGTAATGGTAATTCGTAAATTAGATTACCTAGGGGGACGGTTCACCAAGTACTTGTTTACGTTGGACTTGAAGGCAATCAGCTTGTAGTAAGCTGAAAAGTAGGCAAACTGAAGAGAGTTTAACAGGCCTAATATACAAAAAAAAATAAGAGAAACGTTCGCGCCGACCGAGAAAAGTGATTATGTTCGAGGGAATCACATTGAGGTTAGAGACATGGGGGATCATGCTTGGACGAAGAATGAGTAAAGAAGGTCTTTTATTAAAATAAGAGAGAGCGAGTTCAATTTCTTTCCTATTTTTAGTTTGTTCTTCTTTGCGACGGAGTTTGTAACGTGATTGGTCCCGAATGTATACATGTTAACATGTGTGTAAATATGTACTATGTAATAATAACGACAATAAGGCGAACGGAAACAGGTGCAGAGAGCTTTATAAGCACTAAAAATACAAGGTTAAACAGCCGACACAGAACAGTGTTGCCAAATACTTACGTATATATATATATTACTTACATGCGCATGTTATTTACAATAACACATTTGTACTCGTGGCAACGTAAACAGCGTAAATGAATAAATATGACATATTATAAATTATTAAATACTTATTAATTGAAAATAACGTTAATATTCATAATAAAGTCAAGATATACAAGGCACTTGTTATAAACTGTCACCCTATTTGACCTCTTTAGTTAAACCAAAATGGTAAGTCTACTATTCATCAATATTTAATGTATGTGTATTTTGATATACATTCTAGCATATCTATATATCTATAAAAGCAGAATGCTTGTGTATGAAGACATTTACTCAACCTATATACCCTAGGAATTTTATATCTAAAGGCATTAAATTCGGTATATACAGTATTCAGGCATGGGGAAAACTTCATAATCCGTTTTTATTTGAAAATAGGTTGCTAATGGTATCAAAATACAAAAAAATGGTTCGTGGGGGTCGCCAGATTTTCTTTGCTAAATGTTTCACGACCGTGCATGTACTATCGTTTACATTATATTAAGAATAAAAAAGTTTGAAAAACACTTTTTCGAGATTCTGTCATCGTACTTGACTCACTTTGTTTATGTTACTGTTTCGATTTCAGCTCGAGGACTGTTTGTTATTTTATTATTTACAAGAAGTTTACTGTTTAGAAAAAAAAACAACATAATACTTGCATACACATGCCTACGTTTCTTAAAACTATTTGTTCAAAGGAATGTAACGTTACGTTTAATACTGGGCAATGGCGTGTAATCTTCTAGTATATAGTATATAAATAAATAATTAAATATATATATGTGTCTGTGTGGGGGGTGCTCGTTCAGTCTTTGACAAACCATGGACACTTAGCGTAACCTTTTTTTTCTGGACTGAGGTTCGCAATTTAAAACCACACCTCTTCTGAGTGGACATTTGTCTATACCAGTTGCAACTTTAGTGTATGTTCAGGACGACGGGAAACAAATACCGCCATAAGCGGAGAGCATATGCAGCACTTAGAATTCCCAAAATGGTCACCCATATGGTACTAATAAGGATCAACGTTGCTTAATTTCGTTGATCTGACGAGAAGCGGTGTGTCACCGGGATTATTCCGTATATATATATATATATATATATATATATATATATATATATATATATATATATATATGTATATATATATGTATATATATATGTATATATACATATATATATATATTATATAAGCTATGTTTTAGTGAAAGAGTATATAAAAGAATATATATATATATTTTATATATTCTTTCGCTAAAACCTAGCTTATATAATATATATATATATATATATATATATGTATATATACATATATATATATATATACATATATATTATATAAGCTATGTTTTAGCGAAAGAATATATATATATATATATATATATATATATATATATACACACTTTTATATATTCTTTCGCTAAAACATAGCTTATATAATCCATTTATATTAAACATTGGTGAAATAACGGAAGACAATCTGCGGTCCAAAATGTGCAAACCAAGTCCAGAGACAGCATTACAAGTATCCTATCACATGTATGTCCAAACTTCATATGCGAAGTACTTTATGACATCTTAGGTAGAGTACTTGTATTTCAATTAATCTATATTGATTCCTGTGCAAATGTCTAGGATTTGGAACGTACGTTTTAGAAGGCATCAGAAATTGTTGAAAATCAGTAAACATCTGTAAAGTGGAGTCGACAATCTATGGATAAAATTCTATGCATTTCGAAAATATTTGATACTTTTTTATGCGAAACGATTAAAATATCCCATACGTAATGGGATTTTTAAAAATATCTATAGATTAATAGCGACAGTCTGTAAAATTTCATAAGAATCGAAGATGTTAGAAATTTGACAGGAGCATTACAGTTCTATTTAAGCCATTTGCATGAAACTTGAGTAAATGTACGAAACTCCATTCACATCTATTTACTTAACATGGAGTTTTCATGAATGAAATAGTTGGTTTATTAGATTTCGTGTCTAGCGCGCATATATATATATATATATATATATTTATATATATATTTATATATATATATATATATATATATATATATATATATATATATATATATATGAATGTGAGGGCGTATATACTTATTTCCCCAGCCAAATAACGTCGCAGTTAACAAGAGCCATGACGGCAAACAAACCGGAAGTCCAAGACTCGATTTCGCCTTTATTCGGGCTCATCAGTAATATATATCGGACCTCAGGATTCGAAACATGTGCCTCTTGCATGCAAGGCGAGCGCACTCCCACCTGAGTAGACCCGCCAATCACACTAGACAGTCGATGAACTTACACAGATCAAGCAAATTTACTTCTTCTCAAACAAGGGATGTCATCCAACTAAGCTATAACCGAACCGGTGTCTCTCAAGCCGATGTCTATTATTAATAATTCGCTAGGTTAGCTTGTTGGATGGCATCGTCCTAGCGAGTAAAAAATTCCTACTTGTGAGATATCAACTTAATTGAATGGCTAAATCCCTTGTTCGATACGAAGTGAATCGGTTCCATAGTCGGATTTCCCCGCGATTTGCCTAATGTGTGTTAGTTAATAGACTTGCTTGTGATTGTAGTGGTATTGCTCAGCTGGCAGAGTGCTCGCCCTGCATGCAATAGGTTCGCATTGCGAATCGCGGGTTCGGATATGTATAACTGATAGGTCAAACCGAGGACGAAGCTCGATTTATGGACTTCCGGTTTCTTGACAGTCATGGTTCCTGTGAGCTCCGACGTTGCTTGGCTGTGGAAATAATAATCACGGACAGCAATCAGGATTACCTACTGGTAGCTCATTTATTACAGGCCTAACTGACCGCCACTTAACAAAATATTGATAACCTTTTGTCCGGGTGTGCATGTGTGTTATTTAGTAAATATGATAAGACGATATTGACCTCAGTATTTAAGAATAATAAATATACAGTTTCATCTGTTTACCTACAAAAAATATATACATATTAATAGAAAAATCGTCCAGCAACATGTACGAAATAAGGGCAAAACTTAACTGAAATTTTTCTCCATTTTTCTGAATTACGCCGGAACCTGAAAAATTTAATCTTATCGATTACACATTATTTGGAGAATTTAAAAGAACTAGCTAGATAAAAAGACATTGGAGAGTTAGACGTATTCTGAGTCTAATGCTACAATGTTATATAAAATGTGTTGAGTTCTATGTAAGAGTCTGAACTAATGCATAACGCACGGAAAGAATTTTCTCCACTTATTAAATCAATAGTGTGTAGATATCTTATCTAATACGATCTTTAAAGTTTGTTGCGCCTGAAGTGAGTCGCGATAACTTTTCGGACAGTTTTAGAGATAGGTCTATTTTTCCGTGCTGAACTGCTTTTATTTGTGAATTTTGTGCTAAAACAAAAGTAACAGAACTACTCAGTATAATGTATTCTGATTGTTTTTGTAGCATAACGAAAAACTGTAGCCAAATAGAGGAAGGATTACCGACCATTTGTTTAGAGTTTTTCCTTTTGTTAACAGAGATTGGCGGAATAACATGCCTTTCTACAGATCCACAACGCACTCAAATAGGTCACCATGAAATGTTGTCGCTCTGTAAAGAGGAAAATGATGATTGGTAAGGTCGTACTCAACCCAGCTGATGTAACGCGACAAGCTATCTATCTGTCTATTTATCTGTGCCTATTTCTCTCTTCTTCGAAAAGTCAGTTCGGTCGTGTTAAAGTAAAGAGATGTATCACTCTCTATATTTAGATTGCAAAATATCTCATAAACCCACAGCTTTCTAGTGTTTTTATATGCAGCGGGAATGTAGATTTCCGACCTCAACGAGTGCATCCTGATTTTAAAAAGCAATACTGGTTTAAAAACGGACAACCCGAACTCTTACGCTTTAATTTATTTACTTCAAAATTGATTTTTAACGCTTCGTAATTCAGCAGCGATTAATAGTTTTTTTTTCTTTTAGCTAACCTATTCGTATCAATGTTTTAACTTTTGAGATCCTAAAGGAAAATTCTGGTTCAGTTTCAAGATAATAGCAACGAGAGACGCAGGGTAGTTGCATGAGTATTTTACAAGATCTCGCGGAGACAAAAAAAAAGCCACAACTATGTTTCAGCCATCCAAAAATATCGCTTTTTCGACTTACAATAGAATCGTCCATTTCAGAAATCTCCTCTTTTCACAAGTATCCGGATTCTGATAGAAATAAAAAGCTGAACCGCCGTAGAATAAGACTGGGGTAACCATACATTGCTATGATATGATAGGTTACATAACTAACGCAACCATCTGCTAACAACTAAACACCACCATGTGGACTATCTAAAAATCCCCTGCTAATTATTATGCTCATGTTTTTGTATTTGTTTCAGATTATGTTTTTACCGGCCATTGTGTATATGATAACACTCGGTCTAGATTTAATGCATTTGTAATCCTATCAAAAGAGTAGTGTGAATCCCATAGGTAGAATAATCCGGTCAATATCAACCATGAATAAGAACATAAATTAGTTAAAGTCAATAGTTCAAACAAGAATAAACAGAGATTGCAAAGATGTTTTAAATATAATGTAAAGGAACTTACAAATGTTTAAATATTTTAAGAAATGTGAACTGTAAAGCTCCAGCCTGGACTATTACTACTCTTTATATTACCACTGCCACTTACAAAGTCTTATTGATACAACCACAAATTCAATAAGCATCGCCGTTATTTTCGTCAAAATTAGAAATAATTTAAAATATTCATCATAACGGAATTCGCGTATTTTTCTCCTGGGTCTTTTTTAAAGAAAAGAATCCCTCGGGGCTTTCGCTTGCATTTTGATATAATCATAACTACGATGATGATCTCCATCTCTTAATCATCCACCCAGACCTGCATGTTGATAGGCAACTCCAGCTTCAACTTTAAAGACACAACAGACGCTGCAGTGCACCAGACATGACGTAGAAAGATACTGTCTAATTATACGGACGGGTGCCATCGCTCTACTTTTACAGCTAGTGCTAATTATATTGTAGAATAACAAATCACTTTCAGGGTGAAAATATACTCAGCACAATTACAACATATGTAAACTGCATCCGCCATGAGTTACTAAGTGTAGGATGATACAAACATTAACTTATGGGAGTACGCAAGCGTTATATATTGGTCGTTGTACCATAAAGAATATTACCAACGTTATTTTTTTTCGATTGTGACAAGTCAATCGTTTGTTATTTAGAGATATCGTAAAAACATGTTATTTCAGTCGCAGTAGCAAATAGGGAGGCTAGGGTCCAAAGGGTGCCTTGATATTCTTTAATCATGTAGAAAATAGGTTTGACGACACTACAATATATAGCAACACTCCATAGAACGTAAATGCCCAGGTTCTCACTGATGCTCTCTTCTATGATCTTGAGCTTGTGCTACCACTACTTGTTGATTAATGTTAATGCTTTTAATCTTTCCATTTTTAACGATCTGACACCCGTCTGGAATCAATTGAAATTACTGGTCCCAGGTATTGACAAGCCTTTTTGTTTGATTTTTTTCTTCTGGTCTGAAATGGAAAACGTACATCAAATTGCCAAGGTTGTTAGTAAATAATGAGATAATCTTAACGCTCATGTAGATATCCTATTGCAGACGCAATTGTCTACTTTTATATGAGCAAAATGCGTTCTAGAATGACGAACTGTTATCATATCTTTGTCAGCACCGGCTAAAAAAAACTTGTCCTTACTTGACGGAGTTCGGAATAAACTTCATAGCATAATAGGGGAGGTCATATACTCTTCTCTGCAACCTATTTCCCACAGAAGAGAAATCGCGAGCCTGTCATTGCATTATCGTTAATTTCATATAATTGTATATTTTTGAAAAAACAAAGATACTTTATATTATTTTAAGAGACTTAATAACATACAAAACTCAACGTGTAACTAACTTATCCATTTTATTATTCATATTTTATATTTCACTGTGAATGCTACACATTGGATACACACTACATTATTAAATACATGAAATGTAGACCCAGTGCGAGTATGAGCTCTAATCCATGTTCCCCGCATGTCAAACACTCATCTATCTGAAACTTCTCTCAATAATTTTCCCCAGTCTTTATATGTGCCTTAACCTAAATGTAGATTCTACAAAAACATAATTCATAGAACTTCACGCCTGTAAAACTCTCTCCCGTTTCCTTGCTTTCAAGCTGAATACAATATGCTAATCCTCAATTCCAAAGTAAACTAGATTTTAATGGGGCGTCTTCTTCTGCAATTCAATATATCAAATTTTCACTGCTAATGATTACTATGATATTGCCCTATTGACTACCCCACACTCATTTACAATCGGCTATCAGGTATATGTTGCATTTTATGACGGCCATTGTTTAAAAACGCTTTTGTAACAGTTAATTATAGCTCTTTACTGTTAGTAGCAATTATTTTATCCATCTATTTACCGTTCAATTCTACTTAAGGCATTAGAGGTCATATTCTAGCGTTTCTGCTATTAATTTGAGTATTAATCCGTGTTTCCATCTTGGTTATGTTTCTTTGTGTGATCAGTAAATATATCCATCTCAAAAACACTTGCCTCTCCATAGATTAAAAGAATGGACCAAAGATTACTAAACTGGATTAGGAATAAAATTCATTTGAATGAGTAAATTCTGTCTTAAAGCATATATATATATATATATATATATATATATATATATATATATATATATATATATAACAGTTTTTATTTGTACTGTTGTCTGTACAGTAGGTAAACGTTTGATCAGGTATTATTCTAAATAAATTCAACATAGATAGAAATTCATAGTCTAAAATTCTCTACGACATAATAACGTTCAGACACCGTGTCTCGCTAGATTATGGAAGTTTATCAACTCTGAACCTGGACAGTACAAAATGGGTGACCAATTTAGGAAATCCAGACGGTCTATGTAAGAGGACGCCGTCAATTCCCAACAACAGTTTCAAAACCTTACGTCGTCATCTCACCTAACAGTGGTATACATGCGACTGGGGACGGCTTATGAATTTCTCCCACGAAACTTTCCTCTTTCAAGAAATCCGTTTAAACCTACGTGGTTAGTGCCGTTTCTATCAGCATCTTTCATATCAACAATGCATTTTTCTAAATAATTTTTTACTAATCTGTTGCCAGGGTCGCTGGAAAGATGGTGGGCTCCTTCTACCGCTCCAGAAGATATCTCACTACTGATGCAATTCTCTATCTATAAAAAAGCCAAGTATGCCCAAGGATGGAATACTACTGCCATATATGGGAAGGAGCTGCTAAAAATAGCCTATCCATCCTGCCTTCACAGAGTACAAAATAGACTTCGTGGCTTAGTGGGGGATGCCCTTTTCTCTTCCCTGCAACCTCTCTCCCACAGAAGAGGCGTTGCGAGCCTATCCTTGTTTTATCGTTATTTCCATGGCAAGTGTTCGTCTGAGCTCCAATCTCTAGTCCCCCCTCGCCAATCTTTTACGAAAAACACCCGTCTAGCTGAATCGACTGTCAAAAATTTCCCCCCTCTCTATCTCTTCCTAAATCAAAGCGTAGACTCCATGAACACAGCTTCTTTCTTAGAACAGCACGCAAGTGGAACTCTGTTCCGTCTGCTTGTTTCCCACCTGACTACAACTTGGATGTCTTCAAATCCAACGTAAACAAATTCTTGATGAACCGCCCCCTTAAGTAGACGCTTTATGAAATCTCAACACTAACGTACAACGTACTGTACATGCATTAACCCTTATACCTGAGTGGCTTCCGGGCCTTGATGAGGTGTGACCTCCTTGTAAAAAAAAAAAAACTAAATATATTTACATTAAAAATTTATTATTTGAAAAACAATTGATAAATATCAACTCACAAGACACTTTTTATATCTAGCTATTTTCATGTTAAAGGAGCAATC
>NC_136493.1:18705650-18725650 GCF_053919585.1 Euprymna scolopes
GCTACAATGAACATCTCGCGTTTCATTTTCGTGAATATTCATTAGGTTAATGTTGGCATAAGCATGACGAATTTCCAGGAGAACGAAACGCGGAATATTCTGTGTATCTTAATTGCCATATATATTTTCATTACTTATTCCCGAGCTCTACCTATGTATTGAACACTGTTGAAGTAAATACTGAAAATTTACGCATAAGTTTATATCATATGACTACGAGAAGTAGTCATACACACACAAATACACACACATATATACATAAAGCCTACTTCATCAGGTTCTTGTGTATTAAACTATAGAAGCGAATGCCCATACCGATATAAATCGCTATTATAAACAATCTAATTAATCGAGCCAGAATGGTTTCATCAAATAGAACAATATTTCTTAGCGAATTGAAGAACATTGAACAAGTTTTAATAAATAACCAATTCCCTAATTTCATAGTCGATAAACAAATCAAACGAACAATTAGAAATATGGACCAAATTAAGAATAGCCAACTTGATAACTCCAACCCCATAAACTTATTTTACAGTAATCAATTACATCATAATAATAAATTAGGTGAAAGGGTCTTAAAGGACATCATCCACAGATATATATCCCCTATTAATAATCATGAAATAAAATTTATAATATATTATAAGAAAGTAACTACCGCTAACCTGATAATCAAAAACAACCCTCGAACAATTAAAACGGTGGAAAAAAACCAATGTAGTTGATCAATTTCAATGTCCCTTGGGAGATTGCGTCTCCAACAATATAAATAGCTATATCGGTCATACGACTAACACATTGTCCAGAAGGTTAACCCTTCATCTTTCTGATACCAGCTCCATCAGCCAGCACCTGAGACATGATGGTTGCCCCTATTCACAATATAGAACAATTTTAGTCGAAAACACAAAAGTCATCCTCACAGACCACAACATAAAAAAATTAAAACCCACAATTAATAATATCAATTTTTATAATACCAATACATCTTAAAGTGCCTGGGCAATTAAAATGTATGCATGTACAATGGGAGGGAAGGTATATAAAAAAAACTAAGAATCATAATTCAAATAGCATCCGTACATTTATTTTAGTATTAATTTTAAATACGTAAAACAACGCACACATTTTCACACGAATCGCATCATTTTTAGAACGTAAAACAACACAGTTTTTGACACAGGAAACACACCTTTATTTGAATTCACATAAACACCTGTAAATTACAATTCATATAATAACACTCATCCATTTTTTTATATCATTAAAAACGTACACAAAAACGCAGCTTTTCACACACGACTCACTTCTTCACCCGAATCCACCTATAAATAAAACGAAGCGTACAACAACAACAACAACAACAACAACATTCTACATTAAACTCTGCCTTAAGACGACAGATAAAATGTTGAAAGAACTAGCAAGAACAACATATAATAATGAAATTGATTTCGGAACATTCATACAACGGTTCGACTGTAATGTCAAAAATACCATTCGTCGAATGGAAAAACTACAGAAGAAGCTAATCAAACTAGAACACTCTGTGCTATTCAATACCACATGTCTTAATGAAAATATTCTGCCTAAATACACAATATATATATATATATATATATATATATATATATATATATATATATATATATATATATTGAGAGAGAGAAAACAGGAGAGAGACGAATATCATATGTACATACAACATCATTTTAATATTCGATTTGAAAGAAAACTCATTTAATATATTATTATTTGTTGCCTTTTAAATAATTAATGCTGTTCATGTTAATATGACAAATAATAACGTTACATCAATTGTTTCTATTTTATTCACCTACAGTCAGTATTCATATTAACATGTGCCTTTGTTTTAGGGAATGAAAGTGATATTCAAAAATTCGAAATCTATTTCCAAAAACATGTCTAAAAGCAAATATATTTTTATGTTGTTTTTTTTTCTTTGTATAACACTGGAATTTCTGAAATGAATATCGAACACGAAGTACGTAATTATGAAAGTAATATTACTGATCTACTTATATACATAAAGGAATGTATATAAATGCATTTTTGTTGATAATAAAGGAATTAATGTTTTTTTATATTATTTATTTTTTCTGTTTCATGCATCGATTATGTTTATATGTCTGTCTAAAAAAGAACTGATGGGTTTAGAAATTAAATAGATTTTTTAAAATGTTTGATTATATCTTCCCTAATTTTACCAAGATGTTGCTTATTTTCAGCTTCGCTTATTTTTGCTGTACTTTGATTGTGATTTAAATTTCTTACATCGTACCTGATTTTTCTCTTCAAATATTGCATGGTTTGGGGTTTGTATACATAGAATTTTTCTTTAAGATATTTCAATAAGAAGAGTCGTGACCAGTCAAGTCTGGGGAACGCGGTGGCTATTTAACATTGCCATATTTAGCAATAATTTTGTTGCCAAAACATTACCTTATTTTGGTAAAAGAATTTCACAAGTGGTGTACGTTGTTTTATGCTATACTTATCCATAATTAATTTTCTAAATATTATCTGAAAATTTCTCGAATAAAGAGAAAGCTCATTCATAATTGTAAAATGGACAAGATTTTCAATTATTTAGTTACATTTTGGACGGCCTGTACCAAGAGTGTAGGTAAAGTTTTTTTCAACTAATTTAATTCAACTTTTATTGGAAGCCTAAAATCTAACAAATAATCCTATTTATTATCTATTTACTAAATTCTATGTAATTTTATTCCTTATGTTAGCATTTATCCTACCATAAAATAGGGCTTATTGAACTATGAACGCAATTGTAATGAAACGTTCACCATATAAAAACCGCGGAATTTATTTTTATTGGAGAACAATGCGTTAAGCGTAACGAAAGCTCCTTACTTGTTTTAAAGTAAATCAGTCTTTTACTTAAAGAAATTTAATTAAACAATATTGGAGGTTACATAGACGTTACATGTCAATCCTCCGGACCCACAAGTTGTATGAAAACATTCGCAAAGAGACAAAAACAAAGAAAAATCAGACTTTCATTCTTAGTTAAAACAAAGAAATATTTATTTACCTGCACGCCCAAATTTCCAAAAGCACTTTGCGTACACCAATGCGCATAACAAGCGTCAATCTTGTCTTTGTCCACCTATGTTTGAAGCTGTTTTTAAATAGTTATATTTGTCTCATTTTGTTTTAATAAATTTTGTTTTTCTCATACTTACTATAATTAAATTTATTTCTCAATTACTATTCTTTAAATTTCGTACCATTCTATGCAATGAACGTCTCACTTTTTTATCTTTTTCTATCGGTTTAAGAATTATGTTCTTCTTTCAATGTATTTTCATTGGTTTTTATTCTTTATTTTTTACTCCATATTTCTTTTGTCTTCAAACTGTTCCTGGAATATATTTGCCGTCTATAAAAGCTATCTATGGTACGCTTCAATAATAACCATCTGACAATTACCATTCATTTGGATGGTTAATATTAAATCTTAGGAAAAAAGCCAATATCTCGAAGAATAGTATCCACCTCAGACAATCCCATCATAATTGAATAAGTTTCACAATATAGGTTTCCCATACCAAATTCGAAACACCAACTTTTATTGCAAATAATCCTTGCGTATGGATGTTTGTACGTACATACGGCGTCAAAAATACGTGTGCCTTTACTCTATTATAATATACATATTTTTTAGCAATATTTATCAATAAAATTACTACGGAAGGACAACAGCATATTCTGTTTATTCTTTGGACGTTCGAGTGTGTATCCGTTTAGATCTTATCTGGTTTTATATAGTGTGGTGTGGTTATCGGTCGATTAAATGTGTCGGATTTATACTCGAGAGTCAAAAATAATGATAAGAATATGTCGTTATCATAGTCTTCTCTCAGCCGTTTCAGATAAACATTCAAAAACACTGTATAAAAATTGTTAACGAAAAGAGAAGAATGTTGAATAAGAAGTATAGAAGTATACAGATAAAAGTTTGATGAGAAAGATTGTATACGAATATGCTTATTATAAATACGTATTTTGTGTGTGATAACCAGTTTAAGATAATAAAACACAAAGCCAATCGAAAGTAAAAGATAGGTGACCAAAATGCATGTCGCTTGAAAATGCTCAGAAGAAGAGTTAGTAATATAAGGTATAGGTTAATGTGAATTTAGTCATAGCTATCGCGTACTACAATATACAAATATAGTGTTCTTCACTCACTTTCGTTGCTCCGCACCTTCTGACCTAACGCACATCAAAACCCACTCAACTCAGCACATTCGACACTCTACAGACGCCAGGACATACATTCTGCCACCCTAATCACCACGACCTTACAAATATTCTCTATGTGCTGAAGTTAGAGTATATATATATATATATATATATATATATATATATATATATATATATATATATATATATATGCAAGAATCCATTCCGATAGTTAACACTGAATAGGGTTTGCTTATTTAAGATGACAGCTGCAGAAAAACTGTAGACACTGGACCGCACAACTAGCATGTTACAGTAAACTGAGAAGCCATCCTGCGTTATTGTTCCGGAGAAAGATAGGTTTAAAGATAAAATGATTTCTTTGCAATTAGGGTAAATTTAAGGAACTCATAGGGAGTACTAAGGATCATTAATTAGACAGGTTGTAGAAGACGGAATTTTCTCGTAAAAATTAAAAGGGATCATAAATTGAAGTCGAGAAATGCACGCATTAAAAAAAAACATCAAGTAAATGAAAAGGCAACGATTTCACTTCCGTTTGAAAAAATGCTGCAGTAAAAAAAAGATAAAAGCCAACATGAAATGTAAAGTATTCTACAAAAGGCGGAGAAGAAACTTTATGCAGTGTCGTTCCATAAATACAATAATATATCATTTTATGGAGAATTTTACCCTTATACACACACACACATACACACACACATATATATATATATATATATATATATATATATATATATATATATATATATATATATATATATATATATATATATATCTACGTATGTGATCTAAAGACGTGCTTCTATTCCTTTCCGCTCGTATAAATCATCAGGTTTTTGAAAATATCATTGTTATGATGACTGAAATTATGCATGAAAGCCCTTAATGTTTCATCCTTCTAGAGCAGATATTGATGATTTGTAACTCTAATGTATCAATCCCTGCCAGGAAAGTGAGCCTTTAGCGGCGATGCATCATTGAATTCTGAGCAAATATTATTAAGCCTGCTGATTGATATGTAGCAACAATAGATTAAAGTAAAAGAGCTTATTTTAGTTTAGTACAACTCGCCACTTTTCTGATATTTTATTTTGGTTTGAAAACTTTAGAATTTACTTTTGGAATTACACTTCTATTTATAGTTATCGCACAGAATCTTTACAATCACGATGAATATTAAATTGCAGGCTACACATCTAGTCTTCAATCCGAGATCATCACCCTTAGACACAGTTTTTATAACCTCCTGAAAACCAAAATCGCACATTTCTATTCGATAGATTTTAGCAGCACATCTTTAAATTTAGTCAAATAATAAGAAATTCCAACTCTCCTCGATAACATGAGTTCATCCGATATAACACCTAAGAATATATGTTCAAAAGATTCCACCAGATCAATATAATCCTACAACGGTCAGCGTATATATCATAAATTTCCACTTACATTATATTATATTAGCCTATTATCGGTTAATTGCAGTAGATTTCTCAAAGTTTATTTCCTTAGGTCCAACATAAAGCTCTTTCGTACTTTGCAAACAATTAAATTCTTCTATGTATATATACACATAACTATTATTTAAATTTTAGCAAATAATTATTACAAACAAGCAGTTTGTTCAACATGGGCTCTCCTTCCAGTAGTCTAGATTTCAGGGAATTTGTAGAGAGACGTATCATGCCCCCAACAGTTTTACAACCTCAGATATATAACTAAGACTCTGGTTTGTCTCATAACACATTTTCTCTCTGGAATAGTAACCAAAGTAATTGAAATTAAACTCTCTCGGAACTGAAAATTCGTAACATTTGCGCGAAGTTTTTTTCAAGAATTCTCAGAGAAACTTAGAACGAAATATCTCTTCATTGTAGCTGAGATAGGGATAGATTATCAATTAAGATTTTGCAGTTCTCCCCTGTGATGAAAGCTGGATCTACTGCAATGACCCAAAGCTCAAGATAGAGTTCCCAGTAGAAGCATGCTGGTTTTCCCAGGCCCAAGAAAGCCAGTTAGAGCAAATTCCCCACACAACGAACGATGAACCTTTATTTCAGAGAGCACGAACATGATATCTATGCGCTGGGTACGTACTGGACAGGGAGAAAACAAAGAATACTATGTTGGGGTGTTAAGTGTGTTCATGAAGGGATTCCGTCGGAAGAGGGCAGCGCTCTTTGAGTCAGGTCAGTGGTATGTCCACTAAGAATGTACATTTCATCAGCTACATGCGTATCACACACTATTTGACGAAGATGCACATCGAGACAGTTTCTTACCCCCAATTTTGCCCATACCTTAATCCCTTGCGTTGGTCGTTATAAAAGTAATTAGACGAGTAATGAAGGTGTTGTAAGCTTCATTGATATGCTCGAACAAGGGCGCTTCAATGAGCTCCTCCAGAATGTGTTAGAACGGCATAAAAAGTGTATTGCAGCTGGAGCAGATTACTTTGAAGGACACACACGATAAACATATGGAAACTTACTGAAGACACCTCCTAGTTCCATGTCTGGGTGGAGGCCGTCTCTTGACGTCAATTCATGTAGCTCTTCTCTAAGGTAAACACTTTCATCATAGTGAGGGCCCAATATATCTAATAGAAGAATATATGCCATAAAATAAAATATATCATCGAGGTGTTATTTATGGTCATTATGGATTATGTAATTACACATTCTTTATAACTCTGAGCTCTGCTCACCAAATCTGACATGATTTCTTCATTACAAAAAAAATAAAATTATGACATTTTGAATATTGGCAGAGAACATATTTTTGTCTGAAATAGAATATGCTCTGAAAAAAAAAACGTTGTTCGCAACTGCCATTATGTATCAGAATACGACTAATTTGTAAGAGGGTTATGCATAAAAGTTGCATAAAAGTTGACAAATCATAAGTTGAAAAACCATCACTTTAAAACTCTTTTGTAATGTGCTGAAAAGATTTCAGCATTTCTACTATGTTAGTTCGTCGGTTTGTCTCATGGTATCGATTCTGTGCAGATATACTATATAATTGGAGTCATTTTTAATGCAAATAATCAAAACTAATACTTATTCAACGCTATGTTTGACATTAAGTATTCATTATGATTCAACGTTTAATGTCTGTTGTCTGCTTTTAGTCAGCTAAAACATTTACCTACACATGCACAGCCATATAAACAGACAAATATATACGAATTTTTAAATACACACACATCGATATATATATATATATATATATATATATATATATATATATATATATATATAATTGAATAAAACAAGTATAAATGTGTTTTAATAAACATGGTTACAATATAGTTAACGAATAAGAGAAAAATGATTTCAAAATATTTAACAAGAGAAAACGCCCTGCCAGATCGTAAATTTCACTGTTTCAAAAAAATAATCATCAGGACATGGTGAAGAAGAGGACTGACCGGAGAGCTCACATTGATTTATAAGATTAAAGAAGTGAAGAAAATTCTAATAATAGTGGAAACACTAGGACCAATCATGAAAAACTTTGCAAAATCAATGAGCAAACTCGAATCAAGGTGATGCCCGAGAAAAAGAAAACGGGTAAATATAATGAAAGCATCAAAATACTATGGAAATTTTTGACGGGACATCAAAACACTCTTTTACACTCTCTATAGTCCAGACCTTGCGATCTATGACATTTGGTTATTTTTCTTTCTTTCAGTTTTCACCCCGAACAAGCCACAGTGCCACTTTGAAGTAGGAGGTACTGTCGGGACATAAGTTGCAGACGTATTATGAAGGGATTTGAGTAGAAAGATATTTGTTTACATTACACTTGAACTTTTGCACGTTAGAACAGTTGGGAAAGCAGAAACCCGGAAGCGAGTTCCAAAGTCTAGCAGTTCTGAGGAAGAAACTATTGGAGTAGAATGATTTCTGTCACCTAGGAATCACTACTGTAAAAGGGGGCTAGCTACTTGTCGGGTTTGTCAGGGGGTTCATGTCGAGGGGGTACACTTGCTTGTAGTTCGTCAAAGCATTTACCATTAAAGTACTGGTACAATAGGCAGAGGGATACACAATTTCGTCGATCGGACAGAGGTTGTAGCCTAGATGACAGTTCTGGACCGATCAGGTTGGCGACTCTCTTTTGAACCGTGTCAAGAAGTGAGAGACAAGTAGCAGATGCACCAGCCCAAATGTGACAATAGTACTCCGTACATGGGCGAATGGTGGCCTCATAGAGTTACAGGATACTTTCAGGCATAAGTAGTTTTCTAGGGTGCTACAGAGAGCCCACCTTCGCAGCAGACTTGGCAATGCTCTCCATGTATCTATTCCGGTTCATGTTCCCTGTGCACATTAGGTCGATGAGTTTAAAGGAATTACTTTCGGGCAATGTGTTCTTGGTCATTGCTGTTGGTGGTAGAGGAGGTTTCTAGTAATTATTGGCAGC
The DNA here is from genome assembly GCF_053919585.1 of Euprymna scolopes. Lineage (NCBI taxonomy): Eukaryota > Metazoa > Mollusca > Cephalopoda > Sepiida > Sepiolidae > Euprymna > Euprymna scolopes. Next base: position 18,714,336 of record NC_136493.1, read on the forward strand.
ATTGAATGTGACTCTCCATTTTTGCCCCCAGTCCATTACAGATTGGAAGTCATCCGATAGTGTTTCTGCCATTTGTTTAGATATTTGTTCATTTGTTTTCCCCTCGTTCCTACTATAGAGTCTGGTGTAATCAGCAAATATACCCATCTGAGAAACATATTTATCACGGAGGTCATTTATGAATATCATGAAGAAGAAAGGTCCAAGGATATACCCCTAAGGTACACCCGCATTTATATCATATTCTTTAGATGTAAGGCCGTCAAGGACAAAGTGGATTTTCTCTTACTTAAGAAGGAGCTAATTACATTATATATGCCTCCAGTGATACCATATGGTCTAATCTTTCTAAAAAAACCATCGTGCCATACAATGTAAAAAAGCCTTAGATATATCGAGGGCTACGGCTGTACCCGTCCATGTTTTCTCCAGTAAACTGTATATACGGTCAGAGATTAAAGTTAGGATATCTGTTGTGGTACAGGCTTGCCTAAATCCATATTTATTGTCGGTCATGAGTTTAGCTGATGAAAGGTTATAGACTAGAGCTATATTAATTAAGAATTAAAATATTTTGGCGAAAAGCAGGAGAAGATAAATGGGGCGATAACTTAATGGGTAAGTTCTTTCGCAAGATTTTTGAAAACTGGTAACCAAGAGAGGGTTTTCCAGCAGTCAGTTCAGCAAGATTCGTTGAGGCAAAAATTCGTAAGCTATTGAGGAAATTAGCACATGAAAAAGGCTATTGCGAGGGTCATTGACACGACATGCAATGAGTCTTTCATGAGACCTTTCAGAAGTTGTAAGAATAGTACAACCAGTGGGATATTAACTCAAATTGAATATGGTTCCATGTGTGTATTATCAATGAAAGTCCCCTGTACAAAAATATGTTGAAACTTATTTCAGACAGTATGGTATTTAACTAAATCGTTCAATATTAGGGGATCCTGGATATGACCTTAAACTATATCCGGGGGTGAGGTCCTAGCTTGCGGGCTTTGGGGAGTGTGGAGCCACACTTTAATAGCCATTGCTCCCAGGTCCACTCTGACCCGGAGTGGTAGTACCTGTTAGGGTCCCAACTATGGGTTAAATAGAAACCGACTTGAAATCAAGAAATATATTCTATTTTAAAAAAAGATTCTTCCGAATCTTTGGATTCGGCATTAAATAACCTGATAAGGGTTGATATGCCGTAAAACAAAACCAACCAACCAATCAATATTAGGGGTTACTATAAAACACATCAACGTATTATATGTTTCGTATGTGTAAATTTGATTGAGATTAGCATGTAAGGAATGTTGTCCTGTTTTTGTTTAATAAATAGATTAAAGCCTACCACGACAATAAACACCGTTTATTAAGTGCATTTAGGCGAGGTTCATTCCTACCGGAAATGAACGATTATTATTTGATTATGTTCCCTCTATTCTTCGTATGAATTTAAAATTCTATTTTGGTTGCAATTCTTTCCAGATTCTTTTGTGTTGTCGATAAAAAGAACGCGCTCCTGTCGACGCAGTACAGATAATTATATCTATGTCTACTCCGTTTGCTTTTATTGTAGTTTGTAAACACCGAACAATCGCGCTCAGGTAATTACCCTTTAATTTAATTCCAGCTCCGTTAATTATTTTGTGCCAGTCTTTTGTTTGAAATTTGAAATAAAATATGAACGACGCGTACGATATTTTTCTGTTTGAATGTAATAAATACGGAAACGTTAAGCTGTTATTCGGTTTCATGAATCATCTTTGTAAATTAGATGTGGCAGGTTGTATCTGCGTAGTAGAGAATCGATATAAAAACGGTTTAATACGCAATTGTGTCTTTGTTCAATGAAGAGTTTGGAGATGGATACACATAGCTATTGATCACAATATTACGAATTCTTCTTGATTCCGATAAATTTATAATTCTCTTCTTAATCGACGTTTCCGATACTATTATTATTTCCAATTGCCATTTTTAAAACATCTTTATATATATATATATATATATATATATATATATATATATATATATATATATATATATATATATATATATAGTGTATCACGAAGGGGAGTACACTCCTCATAATTCTGCAAATATTAAAGTATCTTCGAAGGGACAATACTGAAAAGATGATTGTTCACAGAATAATAAGCAGTCTATTTGCATCATATTTAAGAGAGTTAATATACCCCCATTAACTCAAAATATATTCATAAAACGCAAAACCCATGGCAACAAAAATTAGGAGACTCATAAGGCACTACACTCCTAAAAGTGGGTAAATTTAAAAAAAAAGAAAACTACACCCCCAAATGTTTAAATGTAGTACTGCTTTTCCCCCTCCAAAATGATATATGACTCATTAGATAAACAATGACATATGCTCGTAGGTAGCGGATTAATTCAAATTTGTACTGAACTTCTCCCCCTCTCTCTCTTAACAGTCACAGAAAGTTCCGACCAGGCACCACATCGCAAGAACTTTTTGAGGATCTTAAAAATCATATTGTTACGCTACATAAAGATGGCCAAGACGATTGCTAACACCTTTAAACTGAGCTGTAGTACAGTGGCTAAGATCATTCAGCATTTTAAAAGAGCAGCATCTACTCAGAACAGGCCTCGGGTAGGGCTTCACACGAACCTGAATGCACGTTCTGAGCATGACACACAAATGCTTTCATTAAAAGATATGCGTAGGAGTGCTGTTACATTGCTGCAGATATAAAAAAAAGGCTGGGGCTCAGCCTGTAAGTATTCAGACCAAACCCTGCACGCTGCATCTAATAGGTGTCCATGGCTTTCATCCCAGGATCAAGCCTCTTCTGAAGGCAATTCACAAGAAAGCCCGCAAACAGTTTGCTTAATACATGTCAAAAATCCGATAGATTACTGCAACAATGTCCTATGCTCTGATGAGATGAAATTTTATTTGTTTAGCTCTGATGGAATTAAGCCTGTGTTGCGGTGACAAGGGAAAGAATACAGAGATAAGTGTGTCATGCCAACAGACAAGCATCTCGGTGAGAATGCCATGGACTGGGGCTGCATGAGTGCTGCTTATATAAGAGAGTTACGTTTCATTGAGCGAAACATGCACTCGAACATTTTTTTACACAGGCATCACCACATTATCAAGGCTCAAAGGCCACTCGAGGATAAGGGTTAAAGAGTGTGCAGTAGAAATTGGGGAATATACTAATCATTAGTAATGAAAATTCGGTAAATTTAGTAACTTATATGGAACGGCTTATTATCAAGTTTTTTTTTACGTTAGACTTGAAGACAACCATATTGTAGACAACCGGAAAGCAGGAAAACCGAAGACAATTCCACATGTGTGCAGTTCTTACAAATAAGCTTTTTTCATGGAATCTACGTTTAGGTTTAGGCACAGATAAAGAGTGGGGGAAATTATTGATAGTGTTTTCAGCTAGACGAGTGTTTCTTGGGAAAGTTTGGCGAGGGGGGGCATAAACTTAAGCTCAGTCGAACACTTTCCATGAAAATACCGATACAGAAGAGACAAACTCGCAACATCTTTTTCTGTGAGATAGAGGCTACAGGGAAGAGAAAAGGACATCTGTTACGAGGCTACGAAGTCTATTCTGAACTCTATCAAGCCAGGGCAACTCCTTTCTAGCAGCTCCTGCCCAGATGTGGCAACAGTATTCCATCCTTGGACGTATCTGGCTCTTATATAGATAGAGAATTGCATCAGCAGTGAGATATCTACTCGATCGATAGAAAGATCCCACCATTTTTCCAGCGGTATTAGCAACAGATTTGATGTAATTATTCCAGTTAATATCAGGAGTAAAGGCCAAGCCCAGAAGCTTGTCAAAACTTGGGGCCTCCTGAAGACGAGAGCCATTCATTTCAATTGTGGATCAGAATGTTGATGATGTAAAGAGAGAAGCTTGGTTTTAGATGCATTAAAAGTAACCAGCCACTCCTGCCCCCATTGCACAACGTGCTCAAGATCAGAGGAGGGAGAATCGGAGAGAACTTGGTCGTTTACTGTCTTAGATGTGTTACCATAAAAGGTAGTGTCATCAGTATAAATGTCTACAAATGATGTAAGGATGTGTTTTTGAACATCATTAATGTAGATCAGGAAAAGAGTTGGGCCCAGGATGGATCCCTGAGGGATTCCAGAATTAATACTGTAAGCTTCTGATGTTTGCCCCTCAACTACTACTCTTATGAAATTATAAGAAACGAATGGTTTAATAATTGAGAATACATTTCCAGCTATACCATAGCTAGAGATCTTGTGAAGTAAACCTTTATGCAAGACTCTATCAAAGGCGTTATACATGTCAATAGCAAATGCTCTAGAAAGGTTGGCTCCGTCGAGAGATGTGTTAATCCCATGAGATATAACTATAAGCAAATCTGCTGTAGATCTAGCAGAACGGAAACCATATTGAGTGTCACTAAGAAGGTTATTTTTGTTGAGATGGTTGATTACTTCTGTATTTAACACAGATTCCAGCAACTTACTCATGACGCACAGGAGACTTATTGGCCTGTACTGAGAGGGGGATGAGCGATCACCTGAATTCTTAAATACAAGGCATACTGATGAGATTTTCCAGGGTGATGGAAAGCTATTCTCCTTAATATAACGCGTACACAGTTTTGTAAGTATGGGCGCTATTTCTGTTTGATGTTTTTTTGAGTACTATAATTGGAATACCGTCAGGGCCAGTTGCTTTACTGGAATCAAGGTTTTTGATTAGCTTGGCAACATCACGTACAGATATACGTATATCACATAGCGTGTTTTCTGATATAGGAGGACATATTGGGGTTTTTTGGCATTGATCGCAAAGGGTAGAATTAGCTGCAAAGTTCTTGCCAAAGAGTTTGGCTTTGTCTGATGCTGACGAGATTACCTTAGGTACATTGATGATAGTTGGGATGGAGCACACGCTTCTGTTCAGGATTCTGTTTTCTATTTGCCAAAACAGGTAGGAACCAAACCGCTGCTCAACTACTTTGGACTTGACGGACTAAGCATACAACTCTCTTGCGTTCTTTATTACTTTCTTACAATGGTTGCTGGCATCCTTAAAGCGGCTTTAGTTTCCAGTGATTTCTGTGCCCAATGACAGCAGCACATGCTGGAGAGAACCATGGCGGTCTGTTAGGTTTTTCCTGGAACTATTTCGAAGGTATGAAACGGTCCATACCAACAATTAACCATACCGTCAGGTCTGATAATATAGATACCACATACATTTTAAACATGGAACGCAGAGGTAGATTTGATATAAATGTACGGAACTATCCCAGTCAGCCTTAGTGTATCGATATACTGTACGATGGAGAGGTACGTCTGGGGACTTATTACATTTCATTTTTATCTTAATTGACACAACAGAGTAGTCGGAATATCCAAGAGGAGATAGAAGAGAAACTGAACATAGTTCAGGGCAAGTTGTGAGAAAAAAGGTCTAGTAGACTCGCATACTGGCCGTCAGTGTCGGGCACACGGGTGGGTTCGTGAACAATCTGAGTGAGGTCATAAGCAATGGAGAAATCATTACAGAACCTCCCCTCATCATCGGTCTTGTTTGAGTGGATCTATTCGACGTTGTGAACATTGAAGTCCCCACATACGTGTATGTTAGCTGAAGGATAAGCAGATAGGACTTGGTCAATTTTCTCAGATATGCTTTAAAGATAGTAACTCCGCTGTTGTGGGGGTGATAGAGAGTAAATATCAATGCAGTAGTGTGAGCTAATGCAACCCAGAAGCACATATAGGGTAAGTTAGGATCTGCGCTGGCGATGTCCCTACCACATGGAAAGCCATCTTTAATATAGGCACATATTCTATGCCCATAGCGATCTTGGGGTCAGAATTAGAAGGTGAGTAAGAGTATACTCTAATTGCAAACTCTTCTAGAAAAATACCAATGCCAGTTTCGCTTAAAAATTAAAGGTCTGGTTTAGTCTCCTGTAATTAGGGTTCAACCTCTGGGCATGTTCTGCAGATTAGCATGATCCCCTTCCTCCAGAAAATAGGTCTACTTTGATTTATTTTCAGGGTAAAATTATATAACTGTTATATATGGTGTAGACAGACTACTTGTAATTGTGTCAAAAAATATTTTTCAATATCGTCCCATACTTAAATACTTGAAGAAATGTGAGGGGTGTATTCACATTTGTGATACACAACACACACACACACACACACACATATATATATATATATATATATATATATATATATATATATAGAGAGAGAGAGAGAGAGAGATAAACATATTTAGAATACACACACATACATATATATATATATATTTATATGTGTGTGTATTAAATGTGTTATCTCTCTGCGGCATCTTGTCTAGGCGCATGCATATGGCTCATGTGTATTCGTCTCCATATTCCAGATATTTCAGCTGTTTTAGTTTTTGTTATTAATTGTATCTTTCCAGCTATTTCTCTGATTCCAATTGAGCCTTTTTTTTCAAAGAGTTTCGGAATCGTCCCTAGTGCTCATATTTATTATTATTATTATTATTATTATTATTATTATTATTATTATTATTATTATTATTATTATTATTATTATTATTATTATTATTATTATTATATTTGTACAGGATATTTGTGATAATGGAAGAGTTGAAAGGATACAAAGTAGTACAGATACATCGCAAGTATTCACTATACTAACTAAACATCAACACACGTCTAAGTAATAATGACACTCACTCAAAAATTATCGAAGAATAGGCTGGCATAAATAACTTTGCTAAATTTAGAAAGTAGTCATGCCGGCGTTAACCCTGAACACAATCTCAACCGCTACTGTTTACTATTAAACTAAACTAACAGACACACAATATGCCACATTCTTGGTAAAGCATACTAAATAATTAGACGCTTGAAAACGATAAACTACAATAATAAAAGGGTCCAGCACATTTTTCATTAGAATGATGATATTATTGTAAAACCGTGTTACGTAAAAACACCAACCATATAATTGATCCCAAACGATAACTAAGTACTCAAACAAGAGAGCTATGGAAAAAGAATACTCTAACAATATGAGGAAATATATGTTATTATATATATGTCCTCAGGTATATAGTCTGGACAACCTATCTCTTCAACGAAGCAAATAAACGTATCAAATATATTTATATCTTAGTATCGAGGAAAAGATACAAAACCCAAATGAAAGAATGACAGCCATCAAAATTAAGCTTATAAATTAATCTGGAAAAAATGTGTCGCGGTAATTACTTTAAATACAGCCATAGAGTGGAAAAAAAACTCCTGGTATACCATCTAATTTTAATCGTATAACTAAACCTATATATATATATATGTTCACTAATCGTTTATTCGACAATGCGAACCTATATTTCATTAAAAAAATACATAAATAAATAGTTTGAAAACGAGAAACAAATCAATGGATATAAAAACGAAGAATAAAAAATAAATAAAAAGAGCTTACCAATAAAATATATAGGTAATGAACACGCAACCAGCAACGAAAAAAAAAAACACAATAAAAACCTAGGATAGGCACATAACAGACATGTATGTATATTACTTCACATCAAAACGAAAACTTAGAACAATAAACAACCTCCAAGTTAAAATAATACCAATATCTGCCGTTGCAACAGCTTGAACACACGGGATCGTACTACCCCTCTTTTTCATCCCCCACACCTACTTACTTCCTCCACCACACCTCCTGCCAAAACTCACATTCACAAAGTATACACCGCACTTTTCTTCAGAGCGTAAATTACACACATATCTTATAAAGAACAAAAGTTATCTTAACATTCAGTTCAATATCGCTGTGTTTTTAGTCCGATGGGGTGCTCCTTTTGAATTGGGATTCCACTGAAACATGTTGCGTATATGTAACCGATAATGTTTGTATAAAGAACAGGCTCTCTCTCCCTCTCTCTTTCTCTCTCTCTCTCTATACATATATATATATATATATATATATATATATATATATATGCATATATTATTTTTAAAGATACTATAAATTGTCAGGCAAACGATATATTATAAATTTATGTAAATTTGCTTCAATTTTTGACCTTGTCTTATCTGACATCACCTTATACGCCGAAATATACGGTAAATAAAATTTAACATTAATAATTCATTAATTAATTAATATTAAGAATAATATTCCGAAGTAAAAAAGTAGTTTTCTACTCTGGCTTGGAGTACATCATTTATGCGTTATTCTTATATATATATATATATATATATATATATATATATATATATATATATATATATATATATATATATATATATATATATATATATATAAGAATAACGCATAAATGATGTACTCCAAGCCAGAGTAGAAAACTACTTTTATATATATATATATATATATATATATATATATATATATATATATATATATATATATATATATATATTGTTATACAAAATCCGTCAAATCGATCTAGGGGAAGCTTTACAGTCCTCCATATATATATATATATATATATATATATATATATATATATATATATATATATATATATATATATATATATATGCACGTTTCATTAAATAGCACAGACACCGCTTGCTTATTCTTTTTCTAATCCTCCTTTTCTCTTTGTCGGACCATTTTCCGAACGTTTTTTCCGAGTGATAAAAGATATTTCCCGTAATCGCGAACGCTTTTGACCTCCATTTTTAATCCTCAGGCGAGTACTAAAAAATAAAAAAAAATAAAAAAAATGAATTTGAAAAATGAAAATAGCGAGATGGAATGAAAAGACAATTAAAAGATGATTAAACTCGCTTTAAAAATCACTAAATTACTCAAAAGCACTTGAGCGTGCCCTCCGTTTCATTTTGAGTCTGGTAATTCGTCGGTTTATTAATGTGGATTAATAATGCCTTAATGATTGGGATGCGCACCTCGCAATATTAGACGGTTAAAACGGCCGTGTTTTGGTCTCTAAATTCAGTTTTAGGGGTATGATGTTCCAATATTTGAGGCATTGTTAATCCACATTAATAAATCAAGGATTAATCAGGCTAAAAATGAAACGGAGGACACGATCAAGTACTTTTGAGTAAGTAGTGATATTTCGGAATCATCACTTTGAAAGTATTCATACATTACTCGAAGCTTTAAAATAAATTTGCATTATCGCAACAGCTGCTTGTCATTGATTTCTTGTTGGCAACGGCTACCGGTCTTCACTGAATTTAAGTGGCAATAAGCCTCCCTAAGGTCCCATTTCACTTCCCACTTATCCAGCGGATGTCTGGTCAGTTCTCGCTCCTCGATTTTTCTTTCTTCCTTGGCTCTACTTGGCTATTCGGTCTCACTCTTTGGGGGGGGGGCGGAGCGTGAGTGATATTGTAATGGGAGATTGGCGGGGGTTTTAGTACTTATAGATAGCGGTTTTAATGTTCTTGGTTCCATGTAGCACGTCATGTTTTGCCTATACGGCAGTTTGCATGGTCCGCACTGGTGAGTCACGTATGTTAATCTCCACATCCAAGTGTTTTTTCTTGATATTTCAGATGTTTTCATTATTATTGTTCGTTGTATTTTACAGTTATTCCTCTGATTCTAATTTCTTGCTTTTTTTTTTTACAAAGTTTTTCAGGATTGTTCCTAATATGATAGATATTATTTTGATTTTCTCCATCTTCTGTATCCCTTTCAATTCTCCGCGCAACGCTGTGTATTTGCCCTGTTTCTTTTTTTCTTTGATATTCACCCTGCGGTTAGCTGGAATAGCAAAGTCCACGATTTGACAATAGTTTTCTTTCTTGTTAATTATTAAGACATCCGGGGGGGTATTATTATTATTATTATTATTATTATTATTATTATTATTATTATTGGTGTTGTTGTTGCTGTTGTTGTTGTTGTTGTTGTTGTCATCATCATCATTATCATCATCATTATTATTATTATTATTATTATCATTATGATGATGATGATAGATGCGCTTAAGCTTCTCTGAATGTCGGATTTGTCTATAATTCTGGGTTCCATCGGTGCTTTAAGATCAAAACATATTTCCTGTTTTGCCGTTCTGTAATAGAATCAAATTCGATCAACTAGAAACATGCATCACTAACACTGAAGATGTTACTCTCTCCGATCAGTCTCGCTGACTTATCTATTAATTCTTATATTTTAGTGGCTATCCGACCTTTATCAGCGGTTGCTCAGTAGTACAACAGCAGAAACAACAACAACAATACCAACGATGATAATAATAGTAATAATTAATGTTATTATTAATAATAATAATAATAGCATTAATTATTATTATTATTATTAGTAGTAGTAGTAGTAGTAGTATCATTATTATTAGTAGTATTATTATTATCATCATCATCATTATTATCATCGCATGGACACTTCAACAGAAGTCAAGAAGACCGAGGGAACTCCATATGGACACTAAGACAAGACAGCAAACTTGTAATTTAACTACGATATATCCGAAAATAAAATTGTGGTTTTGATATCTACTGAAGCCATATCATATAGTCGTAAAGGGAAAGGAGTATGAAAAGACCGCGAGAAGAAAGCACTTATTATATCTCTATTGCATGAGAGCAAAGAGAAGTTGAATTTAAGGGAGGATTATTTCGATCGAAATCTCAGTGAAGGCCAATGGACGTTGCCATAGAGAAGTAATAGTAAGCGGTGATTATGATAACGGAAAGTCATTTGCAAAGGTAGGGGAGCCAATCATCGTAGACTGCTCATGCAGAGCCCATCGAGCACTGTCTGATGTTGTAAGTTAGTAAACTGTGATGACGGGCTGTGTAGAAATTCCCAGCGACTATTATTACATCAACACAAACTACTACAGCTTGTACTATCATCATTACTACTAATAATTACAGAAATACTTATACGCTTTTTAATAAAAGAGAACTATTATAGAAAGAAAACATTTTCGCTAAACTGGAAGACTCAATGTTCCCATCGTAGAACATTCGGTTGTCGTTTCAGATCGTTTGTTTTGAGCATAGGCATCACCGCTTATCAAGGCCAAGAGGTTACTTGAGGATAAGGGTTAAAGAGTGTACAGTAAAAATTGGACAATATACTAATTATTAGTAATGGAAATTTGGTAAATTTGTTAACTTACATGGAGCGCCTTATCAAAGACGTGTTTACGTTAGACTCGAAGACAACAATATTGTAGTCAGGTGGAAAGCAAGAAAACGAAAGACAATTCCATAGGATTGCAGTTCTAAGAAAGAAGCTTTGCTCATGGAATCTACGTTTAGGTTTAGACACA
>NC_136493.1:18728150-18768150 GCF_053919585.1 Euprymna scolopes
TACAAAGATTGTTTGAATATGTTCATATATATATATATACATATATATATATATATATATATATATATATATATGATCCCCGTTTTCTCTTTAGAAAATTTTAGTAAAGGGTTTCTCTTTTCACCATTACGTAGTTAAATTCTGTCTTAAAAATGAAGACTTTTGCGAAATCGGCTTATGCAAATGATAGGTATATTTCTATTTAACATTTTTAGTAAAGGTTTGTTTTTTTCTTCATCCTTTTGTAAATGAATTCTCTTTGGTCATTATAAACATTTTAAAAGTCGGATGATGTAGGTGCTAAGTCTGCGATAGGTTAAAGTTAATATTTTTTCCATCCGGGAATTTAAACTGCATTCTTTATTGTTATTTTTCCATTTTTTTTTTAAATAAAATTTGATAAAGGTGAAATTTTGATAAAAGGTTAAATTTAGCAATAAACCGTGTATGAAAGAAGATGTAAAACAGAAAAAATATTCAAAAGGAAAAAAAACTGAACAATATATGAATTTCACACTTATGTGTGTTTAGTTAGAGCATTTATGGCGTAAGAGGAATTAGATGTTTTCGAACGAGCTGTAGAGGGTGTCACAAATGAAAATTAGCGATGTATTAAAGCGGGAATAAATTAATAGTAGAGATCGTAATTCAAAAGTAAATGTTGAGTTACGGGATTAAAAAAGATCAGAAAGAAAGAAAAGACAGGCTAAAAAGAATATAGTTGTTATAGAATAACGTGGTCGAAGATAGAGCGGTATAGAATCGGGAGTAAGATAGGCTAAGAGTAAAAAGGATGAGAAAGATGGTAATTGTCTAATTGTAAATGACCTATGGATAAAAAGAAACGTAAGTTTCTAGTAGTAAGCAAGAGGGCATCGCCGTATTTAAAGGATACGGAATAACTAGGTAAATAGGAGTATAGGTAAAATGTAAAATTAATCAGTAATTAATTAGCAGTGTAATTTAAAAATTTCCAAAAATGTTAGGTAAATGGGGAAGTTATGTAATTTCTAATTGGCTATACTTGTATATTTTCGTATGTGTACAGTTGAAATAATTATTTAACAATTAATGATGTTCAACGTTTTAGATAAGTTGATAATGCTTACATTTTTCGTTATACAGACCTGGCAGTAGTTGACGCCAGGACTGTGGGACTTAGATTTTGTGACTATTGACCATTAATGAAGAAGCTTATGTTTGCAGTCTTAAGATTTTAAATTAATGAAGAAAATGTTTTACCCTTACTGTTGGGCATTGTTTGAATTCGGAGTTTATTTAACGTGGAAGTTAAACCCATGTATGTATGGGTTTTAGGGGTGTTCGTTGAGTGTTAATTGTATGATTAGTGTTATTTAAATTAGGTAAACGTAAGTTACTATCAATAGGTTGGTTTTGAACATTTAGCGTTTGGGTTTTAGTTGTAGGAAAAGTCAATGATATACCCGAATGTAAGAGGTAGTTAACATAGTTACGATTATCGTTAGTGATTTGGGGAGAACTAATGTGGGAACGAAATTAAAATATGTTTTGGGAGTTAACTTCAGGAAGAGTTGGTTAAGGTTGAGATTATTAGGAACAACAGAAAGAGTATTTGAATGTGAATCGCTGTCGGCACAAGCATACATTTATTATCTAAAAAGATAATTTTCTTTTCATTAGATGCTATTATTGTTTGGGATATACAAGGCATAGGGGAATATGATACTTTACTGTAGTTTAGTCCAAAATTATGTTATATATATATGCGAGTGTTTAAATGATGTTTCTACAATTCTAAATAATTGCTTGGGTACATTAGTGTTGTGGGAACACACAGTTTCTTATAATCACTAATATGGACTTATACATTAGGCATATAAGCAGCAAATATAGACCGCTCAATGAAAGCTATCCGGATGTCGTACAGAGACGACTCCCACGGACTTACTAATTTTCCTGTATCACTAACCCTGGTCTGCATATAAATGTTCCTCGTATCCTCACCAGTCGTCGTGTTTTCCCACTTTCACCTCTCCAGACTCCACTACAATGGTGACAAAGATGTAAACAAAATTAAAGAACTCATGCACAAAAACTTCAACTCTCCAGCTGTACGAAATAGTCAATTGCAAACTCTCTAAGTTACAACGCAAAATATCAAAAAGTCAACGACGAAAAATTGCAACATTAAAAAGAAAAGTCTACACTTAAAGTTATCTACTCAAAAAATTGTAAGCAGAATTTTTGTTCATGCTCGCTAAAAAAGAAAGAAGAAAAATAGCAATCTTGATTTAATTTGCCGTAGAACGGGTTGACGCAATTGTTTATGCAAAGTACATATGGAATTTATGTTGAAGATTTTTTTTTCTGTTACGCAAATTTCAGGAAATGAATCCTTGCTTTATTTCAATGTGATTATTCTGACCGAGTAGCTGTTTGTTTGAATATAACGAGAGAGGAAAAGAAAAAGAGACAATGTGAAAAAGGCAAATATTCTTTTTTACGGGATGTGAAGCCATGTTTTATTTTGATGACTTAAAAAAAAAGAAGTGTTTCTCTCTTCTATTTGTTCGTCTAACCCATTTTTTGCAAAGGCGTGCACGCACACTTAAAGGAAGTGATACCTGCTATTATTTTTTTCACCTGTCAATATTTTAAAGCACTAAAAAATAAAGACCCTTTTCGGTTGGTTAAACTGCTGCTCGCAAGCGGAGTGAGGAAAATACTGCTCGCATAACGGCATCTATTATTGCAAACTGGAAACCGGAAGAATGTTTTTAATACCGTAACTTTCCTGAACACAAGTCCACTTGTATATTTTACATTGTATGTGTTATATCGTATATTTTACATTGTATGTGTAATATTGTATATTTTTATTGTATTGTATATTACTTGTTGTATATTGCATGGTATATGGAGTATATTGGATTATTGTTTCCTCTACGGTAAACAAAAATCTGTCCCCATTTCTGAACTAATGGCATATCAGAAACTAAAGGAACTCGTGTAAACGAGAAAATAAGTGTATGCAATAGTAATCTGTAATTTTGCACTTCTGCTACAGCTACTGCAGAGTATACTAGTCCATAAATTATAAAAGTTTCTCCTTGCTGTGACTTTCGTTTAAGTTACAAATACCCTTAAAAAAATTAAAAAAATCTTCGGGAGAATAAAATAACGAGACACAATGAAACATGTGAAAGAGACGATGACCCGTCTAATTGAATTTCAAATGGACCAGCAAAAAAGAACTGACGATAGACTACAGCAGGCAGAAGAAAGAATGATCCAAACTCAAAAGAGAGCTGATGGCAGACTTTTTGCATTGCAAAAAAAAAGAACTGAAGCACTACTCCAGGTTTTAATGAATAAGAATCAAGCTACGAGGAGAGTGCCATAAGTAATTCCCTGACCCACTTCCCATAGGAGTAGAGCAAGGAAACTTGGCACAGTTATTAGTCTTTCTCTACATAGAAACCATCCAGAGTTATGCATTTCTCCCATCGTTTGATGCTGCTCTGGAGACCGTTTTTGTAGAACACCCCAGGTTGATCCTCCAATCACGACTAAGATGGACTTATCCATAAGCCATATTAGCAGCAAGTATAGACCACTCAATGAGACCTATCAGTATGTCGTACAGAGATGACTTCCCACGGACTTACTAATCTTCCCCTATAACTAACCCTGTTCTGGATATAAATGTTCTTCGTATTCTCACCAGTCGTCCTGTTTTCCTACTTTAACCTTTCCCGACTCCACTACAATTAGTGAAGACGTTACTTCAAAAGGTGGGTAAAACCAGATACTTTCTTCCTACTTAGACGGTTTCGGGGAACGGTATAATAGGTTGGGTGGAACTAAGAGTTATTTAAACTCGTATTTAAATTGGATCCGGAGTTTTGATGAGTTCTTTTTCTTCTAATATGTGCCATTACGGAGTTAAGTTGGTTCGGGAGATAATTGTCTGCGGTGGATTTACTCTTCTCAGATTATCCCAAATATAATAATACATTATCTATCTATATATCTATAAAAGTGAACGTGGCTGTCGGTCTGTCTGTTGTCCTGTGTGCATTTCCCTACGCAATAACTCTGTCAATTTTTAGTCTATAGACTCGAAATTTGAAATACCGGGTACTGTGATTTGGAAAAATCGATGTGACGGGTGTCAGCCAGAAATTTGGCTGTTAAGGGGTCAAATTTAAACAATTTGACCTTTAAGAACTCTACCAAACTCCTCCGACAATTTTGGGTCTAGACACTTGAAGTTTTAGATATAGGTTCCTTGAACCTGGATCTAATTTAATAAAGTGATTTGAGCCCGAAACTATAAATTTTAAGGGGTCATAATAGGGGTCAAATTAAAAAAAAATACTCTTTTTTTATTTTTTTGCTCAGCATACACCTCCAAACACCCGGGCAACGCCGGGCTGAAATGCTAGTATTTCTATAAAAGTGAACGTGGCTGTCTGTCTGTCTGTCTGTCTATGTACATTTCCCTACGCAATAACTCTGTCAATTTTTAGTCTATAGACTCGAAATTTGAAATACCGGGTACTGAGATTTGGGAAAATACATGTGACGGGTGTCAGCCAGAAATTTGGCTGTTAAGGGGTCAAATTTAAACGATTTGACTTTTAAGAACTCTACCAAACTCCTCCGACAATTTTGGGTCTAGACACTTGAAATTTTAGATATAGGTTCCTTGAACCTGGATCTAACTTAATCAAGTGATTTGAGCCCGAAACAATACATTTTAAGGGGTCATAATAGGGGTCAAATAAAAAAAAAATAACCATTCTTTGTGTTTTTTTTTTTTGCTTTTTTTTGCACATCATACACCTCCAAACACCCGAGCAACGCCGGGCACCCCTGCTAGTATTATAAAAAGTCAAGTCGTGATCTAGAGTTTTTGCCCGCTGATAGCTGAGATATCTGAGAGAACTATTTATTTTATAATTGAATTAGGTTGGTTTTACAATTTATAGACATGGAAGAGAGATAGGTTAGTTTAATGGTAGAGGTAAATGATTCTGGCATTAAGTTTAGGGTAACGTCGAAAAATGTTTTTATCAGGGTCATTAGTAAGACCAAATTTGATGAAAAATAAGCGTAGCCTCTTAATGGTGTTATATAACCTAGGTGTGGCTCTAGCAATAAGAAGTATGGTATCTCTATAAAGTCCTCGTTACTTAGCTTTAAATGCGAGCTTGAGTTCTTTGAATAGATATAACCCGTCTGAATCTGTGATTTCAGCAGACTAAGAGGACATTATGAGAATATACAAATTTTGGATATAACTTTCCTGTCCAGATTTTATTGCCAAAAAGTAAGCATCGCCCAGCTGAAAGGATTAATTTAATTTAGAGGTCTCTGAGATCTGTATTTTGTGATAAAAAATGAGGGCTTTATTTAGGAAGATAGGAGATTTAGTTGTCATAATTACTTATGTTAACTATTAGAACGCTCATTATGTACTATGCGTGTTATTTGGGAGCCATAATCGAATAGTCACTAAAACAAAAAACTCATAACCATTATTTATTTCTTAACATCTGAACTACCTCTTATCCCCTATCATCTTATTTTTAATGATGGAATCGCCCGATCGTCAAATACAAGATGCAGGCAAGGACGGCTGGACTGTCGGACGTGAGATGCTGCGTAAAGTAATATATATATATATATATATATATATATATATATATATATATATATATATATATATATATATATATATATATATATGTGGGGGTGAGTGTGTGTGTGTGTGTGTGTGTGTGTGTGTGTGTGTGCACACGCGTGTTGCAGCAACATCCAAATATATCCATATTTTTTTACATTACGTTTTATCACAAGACTTCCTCGGGATAATTGATTTATGCATAGACGAAACGTCGCGGAGTGTATAACTATTTTCGTTTTCTTTCTTAATGTACAGCTAAGTTCTGTATATTATTTTCATTATCATATAATCTATCTGTCTATCTATCTTAATGACACTTTGTCCAAATGTGTGTGAGTTCGGTCCTTATAGGCTCCGAAACGACTGAACATATTTTATTGAAGATTTACAGAACTTTAGTCGAGAGTGATCTTTAATAAGAGAGTAATGCTAGTAAAGTTTTGTCTCAGAATACCTCCGATCATAAACGATAATCGATAATCATCATTTTAATTTATCAACTGGGTAAACTCTATTTTTCCATGTCGTCGCTTAGCAACAATGATAGAACAATGGGGCGTTAAATTTCTGCTATAAGTTAGTTGAAAGCGTGTTTGTTTTATTTAGTTTTTTTATTTATTTTTTTTCAGATGACGTGGTCTGTAGGTTTAAACTCCGCACGTTCATTTCTTATATTTTCTCATTAACTGCAACAATTTTATAAGAATTGAACATAAAAGCAATGCAAAAGTAAATTAGGCGTCTGTTTTATGAACGCCCATTCAACAGGCAACTGATCCTGAACAAATTGCAAAAAAGTCTACACATCTTGGCCTTTTTGCCAAGGTCAAAGTGTAGTATCTGTTTTTCAGATGCGGCACTTCTATTTCTTGTTCTCTTTCAGTGGAGGAGAAATCCTTCACGACTGAGACAATTTTCATTTTTGTCCCTTTTCTCCACGTTAAAAAACAACCCTGGTGTCTAACTCTGTCCCGTGGGGAGGCATTGTAAATAGGTACACACATATGTATTGAAAATATGATTCAGAGGTGTCTTATCACTTGGTTTAACAAGACGTAAACCCCAACAAAGAAGTACAAGTAGTATGCCCGGCAAAATAAGATAAGCAATTGTTTGACATATTATCCTTATCTTAAAAGTATACAACGAAAACTACATGAATTCTTACCACAAACAGATAATCGATGTTGATCCGTTGGTTTCTTTCACATGCGGTTCAAGAAATCATGGCCCCAATTCACCTCGCCAAGCTAGTTAGTTTTTAGTTGAGAGAAAAAAACAGAGAAATTATATTGCTGCAGGACGTTGCATTCACTGTGTTGATCAGTAGTGTGTCAACATAACCGATATTTTCTCAAATAATTTAAGTATTACAAAACAAAACATTGGAATTACCAAAGATGCAGATAAAAATAAGCATAAACCGGCATCTAGGAAACACCGGCGCAAGGCAGATAATACTAAGAATCTATCCATCTATCTATCTATTTATCTATCTATCTATCTATCTATAGTCACTCATATATAAATATTATATCATGCTGATTCCTTACTCAGATACAAATTGCGCGGTATTTTCTGTGTAGAATAGTTGCTATAAATTAATCTTACTATCTCTCCATCTCCCTGGCTCTCTCTCTCGTAATATATATATATATATATATATATATATATATATATATATATATATATATATATATATATATATATATATATTACGATAAACCCTACGTATGCATGTAGTAAAAATATACTTGTGGAATGCACACACATTTCTCGTATCACCAAATTTAAATCGTAGGTTTTCTTTTAGAACTCCACCAATTTTACTTTTCTTACAGCTTTCACTGTTCTTGTTATGGTTCTTTAATCATCTTTCTGTCATTTTCTATTATCTGACAATGGTTAGTCGAAGGATAGAAAGTGTCCTAATTAGTATACTTTATCCACTCATAATTTAGTTATTTTAGTGCAAAAATACAATTAGAAAAATTGAAAAAAAAGGGGTGTGCTATGTTTTCTAATATCAGAGAACGCTGCTTCACTATACCCATTCAGAGATTATGATTAATGCTTATTACACAAATTTCTATTTTCGTTCTGTTGCGTGTCCTCTTTAATATTCTTGATTCTAAACGTATCTATTTCAAACCCATGCATACCCCTTTTCTTAGTGAAATTTAAAGTTGCGTTTCTGCACTGTAGGAACTATCGACAATGGGATTTCTTGGTCTCTTTCATAATCTATGTATTAAATCGATTGCTGTTCCGTTTTGTATAAAGTCAGTTGTTCTAAACACATTCTCAAACACGAGACCTGCCTCTCCAGTAAATATCTCAGTCCTGATGCAATTCTATCCCTATATAAAAGCCAGTTCCGGTCAAAAATAGAGTACTCTTGTCACATCTGGGTTAGAGTGCTAGAAGCAGCTTATCCTGCTTTGACAGTGTCCAAAACATTTGTAAAAAAATATTAAATGAGCCCTATCATATCATGTATTAAGTACTAGAGTAATATCTGGGCTGAAGAATCCGTTAATTGGAGGTATGTTGATCAAGTGCTAAATTATATGTGTAATTTCATTGGCAATATCCTTTCTGGTTTTATGCTGATTCTTACATATAGACGTGCTGTTGCTAGGCTCAGTCTTTTCTATAAATGATATCATCACATGTGCAAAATCTCTCATCAATTACTTTCTATCTTTAGTCATTCAACTTGTTAGTGAAATTATGTTCCTCCTTTTCTACACTATTGTAAGTCAACATCTTTCAAAGTACACTGCATCGTGCACTACATTTTTCTTTTGATTGTGTAATCTATATAATTATAAAACTCAAATGACTTTGTAATGAGTGATGAAACTCCGTTTCCGGTTTCGACGTCGAGTTTCGCATGCGCACATACACATTAACGTTTGGACAATTGGACAGAGTTATCCCCCTTACACTATTAATAACCATGGAATTAATGCGTACCTTTATAACTAGAGGGCGTGATTAAAATATGTTTTTTGTCTTCTTCCAATTTTTTAAAAGTCGTCTGTTTACATTCTTATTGCCGATTTTCCAGTAGATGATTAACCTTACCATACCTTGGCATACTCATGTATTTTATCTGCACATGCCAAACGGAAATTCGGATCGGTAAATGCACACGTTCCTATTACGTTAAATAGTGTTTCATTTTCTTGTTTTTTTTTTTAACAGCAAATACTTCAATCTATTCAGTCATATTCTTTACACATATTAACTCCATTTTTTAAACCAATTTAAAATTTATCAAATTCTTCATGAGTTCTTAAACAAAACTGTAAAAATGTCGTCAGCGTTCGAATCGTAGGAAAATTATGTTTAATTTTCGATTTTTAGCGATTATTCGGGAAAATAGGTAATATTACACTATTAGGAAAGATTTTTTCCGTGTTTGTGTAAACTGCCCGAATGACATACATCCAGAAATATGTTTCTATATAATTAGAAAACGTAATTACAACACGAACACACACATATATATATATGTACATATATATATGTATATATATATGTATATATATGCATATATATATGCATATATATGTATATATATATATACATATATATACATATATATATATACATATATATACACATATTTATATACATATATATACATATATATACATATATATATATATATATATATATATATATATATATATATATATATATATATATATATATAAGAGACTTAGCTGTCGTACAAAGCTAAGACTCTGTAACATCATCGTTGTATAGATACTCCCTCAGGCATTTGGGCTCATGGATTTTAAATGTCGGAGGCAGTGGTACTCGTCTGACAAGACGTTGCAACCGTCATATATATATATATATATATTTATATATATATATATATATATATATATATATATATATATATATATATATATATTCAACAAATGTTTTGGTTTTCAAATATCTTTGTGTACGGAAATAAATCGTATTTGTTACTTATTTGCTGCGGTATGTGACCAAGAAGAAATTGGAGTTATCCCCCACCATCACTATTGCAGCCGTCCGTATACTGCAGAATAGCCGAAAATAAAATAAATTGCTAAAAACAAAACATGTTAAGTTAAATAAAATATCTAATGTTTTCTCGCTTACTTATTAAAAGTAACACGTTATTAGAACGTTTTCAATAAAATCGCTTGATCTGTTAGGTTTTCAAAATAATATGCTTTTGTTCTAAAGAATGTCGAGCGATTCGTCTATGTGGTAGAAATGAATAAATCACAAAACAGGGCAAACATTTTTTTTGTCGAGATTACTATTTTAAAAAAGGAAAACAAATGTTTTTATATGTAATAACTTCGAAGTATTTTTACTTACAAACCATATAAACGGTTTAAAGAACAAACAATGTTCATGCAAAACTAACTGTTGTCTATATTTGAAACTAAAAATAATGACTGTTACGTTGTGGGTGTTATTATTAGAAGGCACCAAATAAGCGTATATATGTTACATAATGGTGTTATTAAGATGACGTATGTTCTGTATTGTTATTGTTGTTGTTCGTCTTAGAAGAGTTTTAGTGAGAGATATAAAGAGTTATTGAAGAGATATAGAGACAGTCTTATATATAACGGCAGGATACATATAATACGGAAGAGCCAACGACTTGTAATACACAATGAGAGGGGACTTTATATATAGATAGATAGATAGACCGAGAGATTGCCATTTATACTTTTGACAGTTCTGTATGAACGGGAGTGTTTCTATAAATATTGATACATATATTTCTTACCTATTTTTGACATGATGATTTTCACAAAGTTCTTATAATATAAAAGGATACTACTTTTTTCTGTTGAATAACAATACGAAGAGGCAGATACAAAAACACATGGTGGCGTCCTTTATTTCATGACCGATCCTGATTTCGCTCAAGGAATTCAAAGTTTCTTTACATGGCTTTTCTTTAACCTTCGCTTACAAGGTTTGGTGTCAGCGGTTGTCTCTGAGCTCTCTCTCTCTCTCTCTCTCTCGCTCTTTCTCGGCTTTCTCTCCCCGACTCTTCTCCCAGACTGCATCTAGAACTCTACCTATATTGAGAACTCGTCACGTCATCGCATGATTAAACGTGCTCATCGAACACGTTGGATGGAATACATCACAATGACATTACCCAACAAGTTCAGTAAGCTATTTTTCGAGTAATATGTTTACAATTTCAATTGACGATTAAATTACTTATTTTAATTTTCATTTTTATAACAGACCAAATTTCATCATTACATTCCTTTTTCAATAAGCAGATATGTAAGCTAAACAATTGCAATTTCATATTCCTTAATTGAATAACACTTTTTATTTATTTTAACTTATGATTGGAATTCTCAATTCAAAATATAGCTAAATAAGGCGTGACTACTTTGATCTTTCACACCACAAGACGAGGGTTGGATGATATCAAAAGACTAGAGACGTAACCTATCAAATTAGATGGTTGTGATTAGATCACGACGTTGATAAACTTATTTGTCTAGCCACACTGATTAGCTGTAAATAGAATATTCCTTTCTGTAGAGGACTATATATATATATATATATATATATATATATATATATATATATATATATATATATATATATATATATAGTAATCAAGGCAAAGGGCTCTTTCCCTGTTTACAGCTCATCAGTGGGGCTTGACAAGTAAGCTTCTCAAGGCCGGGATCTAATCACAACCATCGAGTTTATATATATATATATATATATATATATATATATATATATATATATATATATATATATATATATATATCGCCGACTAACTTGCCATAAATATTTTCCGAGTAGCTCCATTTACCAACAATCACAGCACACGACACCCAAAAAACGGAATTTAGGGGCATACTAATTAAAACCGCCGCCATCTTGTTGTGCCATGCTGTAATATTCGCCTCCAAATTATTGAAGCTCTACTAGTCGATATGGAAAACTCACCTATCAACCAGGATTTATAGTTAGAGGAAGGAAGGTTTAAGTGTTTTAAGTATTTTAAACGATTTTAATCGTTCTTCTCCTAACTTCACTAACATATTTTTTTTATTATTTCACCACCTGCCTAAAGACAATTTATGAAAGTTGAAAACGTTCACGGACACGGTTAATTGGTTTTCGTACTCAATCAGACTGATCGAACAGTGGCACGCCTAAAATGAAAAAAATTGATTGCAAGAGAAACAAATAAAATTGTCCCTGCTCGTCAATAATGCTAGCACTAGAGAAAAATGCTGCTCAAGTATAATATTATATACATGTATATATATGCATGCATATATATATATATATATATATATATATATATATATATATATATATAATCATGAGCAAAAAATGGGGCAAGAGTGAAAGAAGGAAGAACTCGATTTGTCAATATGTTTCCTTGATTTTTCTTAATTTTAACGCGCAAATTCTATTTTGTCACGTCATTATTATTATAGAATATAATAATAACTGGAAAAATTAATCCTAAATATGATAGGGCCGCATCATGGCGAGGGTATAAAAAAACCGAATTGCAGGATTAACGCAGTCCAAAATTACTTACAACCAGATTTTTGACATTTTAAGAAAAGAAAAAGTGAAAGCATCTATTTTTGTAGTGAAGCGAATTTTGCAAAATTTCGACGTCGAATGCTTGGTAAAAAGGAAATCTGGATCGGGTCACCCGTGACCATCCATTTGAAGGACGACCACATGTTTTAATTAACTGTTTTGAAAGATTGATAGAAAACGTATGTTTAAATAGCAAAGGATTCAAAACGGGGCCTAAGACATTTTCTTTCTATATATACAATATTTAGACAAATGAAATAAATAAGATTTTCTTCTAAATGGTGTGCAAAAGAAGCCATTTTTATTTAAGAAGAACACCAATGATAGAAAGAGATTTTTCTCGTATTATAGCAATAAAGATACAGACTGGTTCAGGAATGTTTTCTAGTCAGATGAATCAAGATTTTGTCTTGTTATTGATGCTCCTCATTCCCCTGAATGGTGCAATCCAAGAACTGGTGAAAGATTTTCACCAACTTATATAAAAACGACAAGTCATCACGGAAATTGAGAGATTAGTGTACGGGGAACATTTACTGTAGTAGGGGTTGGGGAACTTATTAGTTGTGAGATGTCAATCAATGCAAAGGAATACATTTGAACATGAGAAACAGAACTGCTACCAAGTGTCAAGAAGCTGGGAATATCTCAGAACATTATATTTCCAAACGACAACTCCCCTGCACACCCTGCCAAAGTCACAAAATATGTTTTTTTGATAATTCAATTAATGTGATATTTTGGTCAGGTCAAACCCCTAATTTTAACCCAATCGAGAATAGTTGGTCCATAGTATCTCGTGCATTCGATGGCAAAACCCCTACGAACAATGACAAACTGTGGTAAGCTGTGCAAAGAAAATGGAATAGCATCTCCTCTTCACACTGTTCCACTTTGGTTGAGAGCATGTCTAAAAGGATTAATGTTATAAAGAATTCAAAAGGGGATGCGATTCCATCCTAAGCATTTATTAAAGTAAATGACTTGTTATGTGTTATTAGTCTCGCTAAAGTTTTCTTGTTCAAGTGTTCTTTGTTGAATATAGTTTTTAGTGTAATAAAATGTATAAAATTTGTTTGGCCCATTTTGTTTTTGTTGGCGAGTGTCTCTCTCTCCCCCTCTCACTCCATCTACATTATATATATATACATATATAAATTCATGATAATATATATATATATATATATATATATATATATATATATATATATATATATATATATATATATATATATATATATATCCGCTGCTTCAAAAATGGTTTTGGGTGGCGAGGTAGATGGCATCTTGGATAATTACTATTACAGGGTGACATATTGACTTGACTAAATTTGGAACTTATTTCACCCAAAGCAAGTTCTACACATCGATCTTTGCAAAAGAACAAGCCAAATATGTATTATAGTTATTGGAGAGATCGATTTATATTCTAATTTTTACTTTTATAAAGTTAATTATATTTTTATTTCCTGAAGCGAAAGCCGGGAGACGAATATTTGAAAATGAGTTTTTTAGAGGCGGCGTACATTAATTGATAACACTATTTTAATTTCAGATTTGAAAAATATTAGTTCTTATGAATTCAGTTTGGTTTTCCTCATAAAGAGATTGACATTGTGGCAGCGTTTGAAAATTGTGTAAATGTATTTTCAGAAATCATTTCGAAAATTTGATAAGAAAATGAATGAATAATTTCACGAAATAGATCTGTATGAGCATCTTGTCGGTGCGATTAAACATCAATAGATAACTTTTCATTGAAAATATATGCAGTCATATATCAGCACGTGCAAGCCATATACAACGGTCTTCTAAAAAGAGAACATTCGACAAATTATTGCCAAAACAGAGCTTACATCAATTTGTTGTTAATAACTCAAGTAAGCGCCATAAAGTACAGGCCACTCAGGCGATATGTCGAAAAATGTATTTAAATAATTAATGTCAAAACGAAACATCAGAATAAAACATATTTTATGAGAAAAATATTTTTCAGTGGATTATTTTAATGTTAACGCCGCTACCTCTATAACACGTCCTATATAATAATGTAATACACACACTTTATAAACTTAGAAACGTTGACGTATAGGCTAACAAAAACAAAATTCAGTAAAACATATTACTAAGACCTTTCTTTCACAAGGGGTAGCTACTTACCATGGCCCAGAGTCTAGTGCAGGGCAGGGTTTAAAGAGTGTACAGTAGTCAATGGGACAAAATCGTTGTAATCCTTAGTAGTGGAAATATTGTAAATTAGATTACTTAAGTGGGATGGCTAATCAAGCACGTGTTTACATCTGCCTTGAAGACGACCATATTGTAGTCAGCTGGAAAGTAGGAAAACGGAAGAGACTTCAATAGCTGTGTAGTTCCAAGAAAGACGCTTTATCTACGCTTAAATTTTGACGCAGATAAAGAGTGGGGAAATTATCGATAGTGTTTTACGCTAGACGAGTGTTTCACGTGAATGTTTGGCGAGGGGCGAATATAAATTCAAGCTAAAACGATCACTTACCATGAAAATAGCGATAAAGCAGAGGCAGGCTCGCAGCGTCTCTTCTGTGAGAAAGAGGGGTCAATGAAGTCGCATCACCTACTGGGCTACGAAGTCTATTTTGAACTTTGTCAAGGTAGATCTTCTGTCCAGATGTTGCAACAGTACTCCATTTTTGCACGTACCTGCCTGTACATAAAGAATTGCATCAGCTGTGAGATAACTACTGGATCGATTGAAGAATCCCACCATTTTTTGGCAAGGGATTCTATGTACGTGTTTCATTTTAGATCAGGAATAAAAAAGCGTGTCAAAACATAGGGGTCTCTCCAGGACGAGTGCCATTCAAGTTAAGTTTTAGATGAATTAAAAGTAACCAGCCACTTTTTCCTCAGTCTACCACGTGTTCAGGATCAAGGTAGAGAGAATTAGAGATAACTCGGTCGTTTAAGGTTTTGAAGTGCTACAATCGATGGTAGTGTTATCAGCATAAATATCTACGAATGATCAAAGTATGTGGTTTGGAAGATCATTGATGTTGATCAGATGGAGATTTTAGACAAGAATGAACCCTTGAGGAACTCCAGCATTAATACTGTGAGCTTCTTTTTTTCTGTGCATAAACGACTACGCTTATTATCTTATCAGAGAGAAAAGAATTAATAATTGAGAGGACACATTCCTCTATACCGTAGCCGAAGATCTGGTGAAGTGCACCACTGTGCCATACTCTATCAAAGGCCTTTTATATATCAAAACTAATTGACTTAGAAAAATGCCTCCTCAAGAGACTCGTTAACCATATCAAATATAAATGTAAGCACATCTGCTGTAGATTTAGCAGAACAGAAACCATATGGTATGTCGCTAAGAAGTTTATTTTTGCTGAGGTGGTTGACTATTTCTCTATTTAACACATATACCACCGACTTACTCATGACGCACACGAGACCGAGTAGTATGTGTTGAGAGTAAGATGACCGATCACCTGAATCCTAAAGTACAGGATATACTGATGAGATTTCCCAGGGTGTAGGGAGGAATTTTCTTTAAGACAACGCTTAAACAGCTCTGTAAAGTATAGTAGCTAGTTCTGGCTGAAGCTTTTTTAGCACTATAATAGGAATAAACTCGGGGCCAATTATTGTACGATAATTAGGGTTTTAGATTACATTTGCAACGTCACGCGCAGATATTGGTATGTCACACAGGAGGAAATACTTGAAGGTTTTGCCCTTCGTCCAAAAAGGTAAATTTAGCTGCAAAGTTCTTGGCATAAGTTTGGTTTTGTCTGATGTTGACGAGATTCTTTCAGACACGTTGTTGATAGTTGGGATAGAGAACATGCTTCTGAACGGGGTCCTGTTAACTATTTGCAAAAACCGATGGCAATCACACCGCTGCCCAGCTACTTTGTACTTGACGGACTGAGCATACAATTCTGTTGCTTCTTTATTACTCTTTAACAGTAGAAGCTGACAATCCTCAAAACGGCTTTAGTCTCCGTAAATATATCATGTTGAAAGCAATGGAAAAAAGTGATCTGTACGCAATGGCAGCAGCGCAATCTTAAGAGAACTATAGGTGAATTATTTTCGAGGGTATTAAATGGTCTATACTTACAATTAACCATTACGCCGGGTCTTATACTATAGAAGACACATCCACTTTAAATATAGAATGTAGGGGTAGATCAGAAATAAATGTACGGAAATTATCCAAGTTCGCCATAGAGTATCGATATTCTATGCAATGGAGAGGTACGTCTGAACACTTGTTTCATTTCGGTTTTATCTTAACGTATAGAAGCAAGTAGTCAGAAATCCCAGTGGCGACAGAACGAAAGATGAACAAAGTACAACGTAAGGTTAGATTTGCATAGCTGTCTATTAAGATCATTTCACGTCCCATTGATTAATACTAAATCAAAATGATTGAGATAAAATTTACCATTAGCTGGAAAAGGTTTGGTGTGCTTTGCATACGTAAAAATAACTGTAAACGATTAAGAATGATAAAACTTGGGTAGCATGATTATAAATAGAAAGTAGATATATAACTGCGAGAAGAATTATCATTAGACATCATTATATAGTAGAGCCGCCATCGTCATTCGTTTCCAGCAATAGCTAAGTACTTAACGTCGATGTTGTGTGTGCACTAAGATGTCTATCGATATGGGCGGATCTATACTATTATTTATTTGCTTGGTGGTATGCAATTAGGGCATTATATCTCTATAACGAGATATATAAATTTATAAAATACATAAGATACAGTAGAACTCCAGGTACAGTGACCCTGGGATACTGTTTTGACCTGGTTACCATGGGCAATATTATGTTTTCCGGTCCCGGGTTACGGTATTTGTTCAACATTACGATTTTATAAGTTATTTGATTATATACATGTGTATTCTAGATGGTATTGTATTTTATTACTAAGTTTTAATGTTGTACCCCGAGGTGTGACTATATTCTAATATTGAGGAAACGACGAATAAAATGGAAGATAATTGAGTTAAAACGACAGGCACGTAAATCTATAGATTCCTAAAATAATTAGGAACCCCTTTTAAACCAAATACGCCTCAAATTAGAACGTAGCTATTGGAATAAAATTTGTATAGATAGGAACATCTATACGTTCATAGGCTTAAATGATTACGTATGTGTTTTGAGGTTTCATTTTTATATGCACGTTTATATAGTGAATAAAACTGTCATTCACAATTTATATTTAAATCACATGAAATAATTGCAAGTCCGGAGCTTATTGGACTGCAATCAGCATATGTAACCGCCTTAATTTTACTAGAAGAAAGTCCTCTCTCATTCCTAACAACCCGTCTGATTCTCCTACTCAATGCGGGAGAAATTCTTTTGATCTACCAAAGGATTTTGCTTTTCCATAATTCTTGGTGTTCTTTAGAAAGTTGGAAATAACTGTTTTACTGCGATTTACCTTAACTGCTATCGTTCGCTGTGACACACCTTCTTATGGGATTCTATAATTCGAGAGCGCACTACTTCGGTGTTTTCTTGCTTTAGGTATGGCCACACCTTTACACAGTTATTGCAATATTCTAACTGAATTAAAACATAAGAATTACCACAAATCTAACACTTAATAGTATTGGTCTTATAATTTTGATGATGTGTAAAAAGCCTAATTTGATAAAAACGCACATCTTGAAATAACATTTTTAGAGTGTAGCTTTTTGTTTCCATAGATGTGTAGATTGTAGTATTATTAAGATACACACCCACACACACACACACACACACACACATATATATATATATATATATATATATATATATATATATGTTTTTAAAATTTGGGCTACCAAGCTACATGTCACTTTTTGGTCTACAGACATGACACTTAATATATGGAGTCTTCGAACGTGCAAAAAGTGTGAACAATTAAGACATCTATTTTGGCAGGTCAAGAGCAAACGAGGGCATTACTAATATGCATGTGTAACGTCATAGGTATTGGTTCAGGGTTTAATTTTGCAGCAAACATGTTTTCGTAGCCCAGGCATTAACCTCAAAGGTAAAGGTAAATCGTAAGCTAAACGTGTTGGTTAGGATTCTCGGATCCATTTGATTTAAAATGTTTAAAGCATTACTATATATTGGGTCCAAGATAATATAATAATAAATACGACATATGCATTAATCAACACGTCATAATTTATGACTGGACGATGCCGCAGTATCAGTAGCGTTAGCGAAATAGTACATCTTGAATGCGGCGTTAAAGAGGTTTGTATAAAACATTGATTGCAACTCATATTTCAGTTTTGACAAGGCCGTGCTAATAAAAATATTTGAAGAATTTCTGATAACTTGCGTTCACATTTTACTATTATGTTTTTTTCTTGCGTTCACATTTTATTCTTACGTTACTTTACATTATTCTTGAATTTCTGCTGAGAAAGAAATAGTTGTTGAATTATAAGGATTTTCGCTATCGAGTTATCGTCTACGTAACGTATGGGAAACTGACCTTTTGAAGTGCAAGCATTTGTTAGCAGGGGTCTAATCACAATTCAAGAAAATGTCATATATTATTGGTATATAAGAGGACGCTTTTTACGAAATGGATGACCTTTACTTCCAAAATTACCAAAGTGAAATATGCCCTTCAACATGTCTGATTCAACGCTTGATGCTTTGTAGAATATTATACACTATAAAAATGTTTCAATATTCACTAAATATACTTTGGTAAGACAACACATACACACACGAATATATGTATGTATATTTTCATTTGTTTTAAATAATCAATAATATGTCGCTACATATCCATGAGTATGTTTCGGTCAGCCAGTTACAACTCACTAGATATCTCTTCAGGTGATATATTTTATACAAGATATAAATCTGTAATAAAAGTTTTATCGGATTTTCTCTCTTGTATATGTAGCGGCATCTTTATATGAATTATATATAAGTGAACATGTCTGTGTGTATGTGTGTGTCTCTGTGCACATTTCCCAACCCAATAACTCTGTCAAACTTTTAATTGACGGATTCGAAATTTGATATACAGAGTACTGAGATTTGGGAAAATCTTCGTGATCGGTTTTCGGCGAGAAATTAGATGTTAAAGGGTCAACGCTCCACGATATAACATTTGAGAACTCTACCAAACTCAATGTGGGGTCCAAACACTCGGAATTTTAGATCTAGGTTTCTTGGACATGGATATAACTTAATAACTTTATTTGAGCCTAAAACAATAAATGTTAAGGGCTCATAGTTAAAAAAATACTTCTGCGGTCGATACTAAATTACTCAGACAATTTCATTTGAAATTTGACATAAAGGGTATTCAGAGATAGGACACCTTTAAATCGGTTTTGACCGACAATTTTTAGTTACCGATATATAACTCTATGAGTGTATGTTTGCATGTCTGCCTAAAACCTTTCGCCGATATTTTTGAAAGTTTTTCTCTACTTTTGATTGTCTAGATTTAATTTAAACATAAGTCACTTACGGTTTGGCAGTGGTCGTAACAGCAAAAACGTCAGTTTTTCCACGTTCGTTTCCTCCTTTGCGATACTGGTTCGAGCCTGCCTTCCTACTACGACTTTTTCTTTTCTTTTTTTTTTTTTTTTGCTAAACATACACATATAAACACCCGGGCAACGTAAGGCTTAAATTCACTTTAAAAAATTATTGAAATAGTTATATCTATATCATTAATTGCTAGATGAACGATAATGTTTTTTAATTGCGACAACATGTACTTTTCATAAAAATAAATCCAAAGTAATTGTTTGATTCAATAAAAATTTTATACCTTAATTTATAGAATTTACAAAAGCGGATTTTGAAGATAAATACATTTCAAATTGAACCTTTTAACTTTATTTTTAAAGCCTACAGTAAACACATTTTGTTAAACAATTTTCATGCCTTGGATGAAATGCTTTCCTAAGTTGTATATTATCTTTTTAAGATTATATTTTATATAAAACTCCCCTTCTCTCTATTTCAGTTTGTATTTCTCCTCACACCACAGCTCATTTTTCACCACCCTCTTTGTATTATTACGGGTATTAATATTCTCTCTGTTTTAGTCTATTTTTCACCCTACACGACAACTCATTTTTGCAACACCCTCTTTGTATTATTACAGGTGTGAATATTCCTTCTCTTTCAGTTTGTATTTCTCCTCACACCCCAACTCATTTTTGCAACCCCTTCTTTGTAATAAACGTCTGAATAATGAGAAAATCTGATTTTTTTAACCAAAAACTTCAAGATAACTTTTTAGATTACATTTTTTACCTCTTTCAGATGAGAGCATCTTTAAAATTTAATAAGGATCACATTACATATAGGTCTCAGTGACAAATATTCAATAGATAATGGGAAAAATAGAGATGAATATTTCAAAAGGTCTGTATAACTGGTTACGGTCAATAGAAGTCATCGCCAGCGAAAGTCTTTGTTATTGTTATTCTGTTATTATTATTATTATTATTATTATTATTATTATTATTATTATTATTATTATTATTATTATTTAAACCATTGTGGGTCCTGCTCTTTCGCGCGAGGACTAATATATATATATATATATATATATATATGTGTATATATATATATATATATATATATATATATATATATATAATCTTTATTGTTATTCAAATCTAACTATCCTTGGCAGTAAATACGCTCAAATAACATACTAATGTGTCTGTTGTTTTGTAAATGGAATACACTTCCATCTGTCTTCAAATCTCCTTTAATCTATATTCCTGGTGAAACGTTAGATTGTACAAGAAACAGTTATTTCATAAAAGCTCTCGTTTGTGAAACACCATATAACCATGTGGTGTCTCAGCTCACTATAAACTGGTCGTTTTAAAAGTTAATGTAGAGCTGGTTTCACTTAGCTTTTTTAAAAAAAATAATATAAGCCTATTAAACGTTTATTATTACACATCTACACAACGTTGTCTCTTTGTCCCCGAGTTAAATTTGGACCTTCACAAACGCGTGATCCTATATAGTAATAAAGGGGGGGGGAGCAGCTTTTTATTTGACGAAAATAAATATTCGTAAGTTTCCTCTAGGAAGCATAACTTAGCTTGGGGTAAAACCCTCTTAATTATGCTTAAGTCCACCGCACTAAATTGAAGTCTAAAATTATATAACAACAAGTAATACGATACACTAGTAGACACTTTCAATTCATTTTTCTAATTTCTTATTTTATTTTAAAATGTGGATTAATTTCTACCAACACTGAACAGACCGTATCACTTAATAATATTGGCTTCACCCTTCGCAGAATCGCTTAATTTGGAACGATAAATTACAAAAGGATATTTTATGGAAACTGTTTCTGTATGCGAAAATAATAAAAAAAAATCATTTGAATTATTTTTTGGCAAAAATAATACGGAAAAGCGGTCCAATCAATAAATTAATATTGTTCTAAATTAGAAAACAAATAAACAAGAAAAAAAAAACGAAAACAAGATTTGAGCCACCAAAATGGACGGCATCGAATGAATTTAGTGCACGAAAGGATGGAAGCTATTCTCAGAAACTGAGATCGATTATTTTAACCTGATTGGAAAAGAAAACGTAAAGTACAAAATAGAACGTGGCCATGGGTTGAAATAGGAACGATATATTTTTAAACGACAAAAAACCTGTTATTATTCAAGACCTCTGTTAATCAACGCTTTTTTTCATTCTAAATTATATATCTATCTATCTATCTATCTATCTATCTATCTATATATATATATACATATATATGCATATATATATATGTATATATATGTATATATATATATATATATATATATATATATATATATATATTGCATTCATTTATGCAAATAAACGCCAACATATGGGCATACATGTTACTGTTATTTTCCGTTTCACAGACATCATGCCGTCAGACTTAGGATTGTAAAATACGCTCAAATACAACTCTTTTTACACTAAATATTCATATCATGATGACTAATAGAATTTTGAGCTCATAAGGCGGGAGACCAGTGCCCGCATTAAGCTGGTCTGCAGTTTAACTTGTTGCTGGCTATCTTGCTCTTGATTGTTGCTGAATCTCAATATTTGAACCGAGAGAGAGACTTAGCTGTCGTACAAAGCTAAGATTCTGTAACATTATCTGTGTATAGATACTCCCTCGGCCATTTGTCGATAAAAATGGTCATGTAGCGATGGAAAAGATGTGACGCATAGAAGCTTGACATTCTGGAAGCATGTAATAATTCATCTCAATGACCGTCTTCAGTGAATTCAACGGTAGGACTAAAAAGAAAGTCACTTTTGGGCTCATGGACTTTAAGTTCCTGAATGAGTGGCACTCGCATGACAAGACGTTGCAATCATCCTATATATATATATATATTATAATAATAAAGCAAGTATACTTTTTGATTGAAGAAGACTTGTATATTTGAGCGGTAACACATCCATATAATATTTTACGTCCTTCTTTAGCTAGTCACAACCTTAAAATTTAAAAATTAAGCAAATACCATTTTTGTAATCTAAATTGCTTTTAAACAGACGAAGATATAGCAATTTGGTTTAAAAAGGTCAACATGGCAACCTTGGAAAATACACAAGAGGGTTTTCTTTGATGCAACCTTTTTTTTCGAATTTCTGGATGAAAATATATATGTTGTTGTAATAATGTAATACAGAAACTAGTACTAACTTAGGCGTTCAACGTTACTTCATCGAAGAAAGAAGTCAGCCCGGTTTATATAAACGATAACCGTCATAACAACCTGCCTCAAAAAAGAATGTTTCTGATAAAGCTGCAATACATGTGAGATAAATTAATGATTGTTTCTTGTAATGTGATTTTATTATTTGTGTTGAATACTGTAGCACAATCATTTTTTCTCACTATTTGTAAGACCTTATTAATTTATCTCATTTTGGTAAGTTCTATGCTTAAAATGCAACGTAAACTATTTTACTGCGTGTTATTTTTTTACTTCCCAAAACTATTTTTATTCAATTATCCAAAAAAGAAATCAAATTTATCAAGACAAATCCTAAACTATATCCAGAACACGCCTTTCATTGATTAAATAACTTTAATTTATTGAATATATGTAAAATCATATCGCACATTTCTTGTTAATATTTGTAAATTTTGATTAAAATGCTTCACTGCCGACAGTACGAATTTAAGCGATGTCGTTCAACCGCAGTAATTTTATCCGTCATATGTGACAGCTCCTCAAGCCACACGGAGCGTCCCCAGGTTGCGGATTGGGGAAACCCCTGTATTTATAGAGGGCAGCTTTGAATATTAAATCAGAAGCCGCTGACAATAATGAATTGTGAAATTAAAATGAATACCAAAAATAATCATACTGACTGACCGTCGCCCAGGATAAAAAGTGTCCTATAACTCGTCCACACACAAGACGAGAAAAGGTATTTGAAGGTGTGAACCCTCTTACCTCAGAGGTACACTTAGATCAGCCAACATATCGTGTATTATATCCTGTCCCCAAACCATCATGTACAACTACAAGAAAAAGAAACAGAAGGGGCCTAAAAACCAAACACTGGACAGTTGCACAAAAGAAGGTATTATTACATTGCTACCATTATTAAAGTTTGAAAAATGGAGCAGAACTTCGAATGATACCCTAAAAGAGAAAATCAAGAACTCTGACCTCCATGCCCTGCATAAAGCGGCCGACATGCAAATTAGTAACCTGTAACATCCGAGTGGCGATATGCCTTTTTAGAGTGAAGGGGGATTATGTGTATATATATATATATATATATATATATATATATATATATATATATATATGTATATATGTATGTATATATATGCATATATATGTACGTCTATATATGTATATATATATGCATGCGTATGTATGTATAGATGTATACATATGTATATATATGTGTATATATAAATATATACTATATAAATATATATATATATATATGTAAATACACACACACACACACATATATATATATATATATATACATATACATATATATATATATATATATATATATATATATATATATATATATATATATAACAAAAATACCCGTCGTTGACTGGGTTTAAAAACAGCCTACAGAAAATTGACTCTGATTTATGAAAGTATGATAGGTTATGAAAAGGAAGGATTGTAAAGAGATAGCTTCGAATTTGGGGCTATCAAAACCAAAGCCAAATATGATGCAACTAAAATAAAATAGATACACCCCATAATTTATTATACCCTACCTGTTCACACTGAAACGCTTATAACAATATTCTGTTGATCTATATTAAAATACCTTGTTAAACTTTGTGACATATTTCCATTCCCGGGTCTTTGGAGGTGTATGTTGAGCAAAAAAAAAGCGGTCAATTTTTTTTAAAATTTGACCTCTATTAAGACCTCTTAACATTTTTTTTTTAATTAAATTAATTTATTAAGTTAGATTCGGTTCAGTAAACCTATATCTAAAATTTAAAGTTTTTAGACCCAAAATTGTCGGAGAGGTTTGGTAGAGTTCTCAAAGGTCAACTCGTTGAACTTTGACCCCTTAACAACCAAATTTCTGGCCGGAAACCGATTACAAAGATTTTTCCAAGTCACAGTACCGTATATATCAAATTTCGAGTCTGTAGACTGAAAATTGACAGAGTTATTGCGTAGCAAATTGTACCAGACCCCCCCCCAAACACACGGCCAATTATATATATATATATATATATATATATATATATATATATATATATATATATATATATAATAGATATATCATAATACGTAAAGTTTTTACTATTTTTTTTTATTTTACATATGTGGTTTATCACACTGATTATCTCGCTTATTTGGATCTGTTGCAGTAAAGATTGGTAGATTTTTTTAAATATTACTTTGATCGTATTTGAGCGAATACATTTTCTGCTCTCTAACGATATTTTTATGCGTCTAATGCAGACTTACGCACATGATGCCGTTTAATGTCCATCTCATTTTCTTAAGCATCACCCCGCCTTAGATCTTCAGCTGCATAACTCTCACAGCCTAACTCTGTCGCATTTCAATTTCTCATATGCATTTTAATCTAGGTTTAACGTCTTGACCACGCTTTGATTAGCACACTAAAAAATTACTTTCCTTATGAACTCCAAAAAATTAATCCTATCGAAAATATTTCCTTTTTAAATTAAATAACTAAACTTCATTAATTTTTAAAGAACATAATGATCCTAATCAATTCTAAAATGTTAACAATATGCATTTTACTCATGGTAATCCTTCTATGAGGCGTGTGTAATAAGTAATAGCTCGTTTTTTTTAATTCCGCTCGTATAACAGATACCGAAAAATACATAATAAATTGTCCCTATTCATAGTTGTATAAAATATCACAATCAAACAGATCTTATGATATATTACGTAGATTACTTAAACCACTGTTCCAATATTGACTATTTATTTTAGTTCATCTTCAGATATAATTTATTGAACCCTAAAATCTCTTCGCCGACGTTACTAATATGCCGGAAAACAGAAACTTTTAATATGTCATTACTTTCAGAGAGTAAATAAATTTATTAAAACTGTTAAAAAGGAAGACTGAATTTGTTTTTGTATACATGGTAAAAAAAGGACGGAGAGAAAACATTAAATGGAGGCTTAAAAATATATGATAAATAAGCAGGTAGAGCTAGCCGATCGGGTTTCGCCCTCATCTTCAAAAC
Organism: Euprymna scolopes; assembly: GCF_053919585.1. Lineage (NCBI taxonomy): Eukaryota > Metazoa > Mollusca > Cephalopoda > Sepiida > Sepiolidae > Euprymna > Euprymna scolopes. The sequence continues at coordinate 18,754,199 of NC_136493.1, forward strand.
CGAATCCAGGAATTTTTTTTTTAATTGGGAAACGAATTCAAACGGGGAAATGACTAAAATAAAATGAATCTATCGGAATTAAAAGAAAAAAGTATTAGGGGAATAAATAAATCTCTCCTAATGATAATTATACAATGGATAGGAGACGCCTTAGAGTCTTGACGTTATTAAACATCTTTATGCATAACAGTAACAACTTCTTATCTCTATAACAAGATAATGTATGTCAATGAGCGTATAAAATCCTCGTTTGTAAAATTATATTGGTTTTCACATAAAATATGAATCCAAATCGTATTAAAAATCTTTCTGTGATGTTTAGCTTAGGCTTTTTTTTTTACATAGGCATCACCACAGTATCAAGGCCAAGAGGCCACTCAAGGATAAGGGTTAAAGTGTGTACAGTAGAAATTGGACATTATAGTAATCATTAGTAATGAAAATTTGGTAAAGTTGATAACTTATATGGAACGGCTCATCAAGAACTTATTTCCGTTAGACTTGAACACAACCATATTGTAGTCAGCCGCAAAGCAGGAAAACGGAAGACAATTTCACAGGCGTGCAGTTCTAAGAAAAAAGCTTTGTTCATGGAATCTACGTTTAGGTTTAGGCACAGATAAAGAGTGGGGGAAATTATTGATAGTGTTTACAGCTAGACGAGTGTTTTTTGTGAAAGTTTGGCGAGGGGGGACCATAGATTGAAGCTCATTCGAACACTTTCCATGAAAATAACGATACATCAGAGACAAACTCGCAACATCTCTTCTGTGAGATAGAGGTTGTAAGGAAGAGAAAAGGACATCTCCTACGAGGCTACGAAGTCTATTTTGAACTCTATCAAGGCAGGTCAAGTCCTTTCTAGCAGCTCCTGCCCAGATGTGGCAACAGTATTCCATCCTTGGACGTACCTGGCTCTTATATAGATAGGGAATAGCATCAGCAGTGAGATATCTACCGGATCGATAGAAAGATCCCACCATTTTTCCAGCGGCCTTGGCAACAGATTTTATGTACGTGTTCCATTTAAGATCAGGAGTAATGGTCAAGCCAAGAAGTTTGTCAAAACTTGAGGCCCCCTGAAGACGTGAGCCATTCATTTCAATTGATGTCAGATGTGGATCAGAATGTTGATGATGTAAAGAGAGAAGCTTGGTTTTAGATGGATTAAAAGTAACCAGCCATTCTTTACCCCATTGTACTACGTGCTCAAGATCAGAGGAGAGAGAATTAGAGAGAACTTGGTCATTTAGTGTCTTAGATATGCTACCATAAATGGTAGTGTCGTCAGCATAGATGTCTACAAATGATGTAAGGATGTGATTTGGAAGATCATTAATGTAGATCAGGAAAAGAGTTGGGCCCAGGATGGACCCCTGAGGGACACCGGCATTAATACTGTGAGCTTCTGATTTTTGCCCCTCAACTACTACTCTTATGAACCTATCAGAAAGAAATGATTTAATAATTGTGAAGACATTTCCAGCAATACCATAGCTAGAGATCTTATGAAGTAAACCTTTATGCCATACCCTATCAAAGGCCTTAGATATGGCAAGAGCAATTGCCCTAGAAAGGTTGCCTCCGTCGAGAGATTTGCTAATCCTATGAGATATAACTGTAAGCGCATCTGCTGTAGATCTAGCAGAACGGAAACCATATTGAGTGTCACTAAGAAGGTTATTTTTGTTGAGATGGTTGATTACTTCTGTATTTAATACAGATTCCAGCAACTTACTCATGACGCACAGGAGACTTATTGGCCTGTACTGAGAGGGGGACGAGCGATCACCTGAAGTCTTAAATATAGGGCATACTGATGAAATTTTCCAGGGAGATTGGAAACTATTCTCCTTAAGACAACGTTTAAACAGTTTTGTAAGTATGGGCTCTTGTTCAGGTTGAAGTTTTTTTAGTATTATAATTGGAATACCGTCAGGGCCAGTTGCTTTGCTCGAATCAAGGTTTTTGATTAGCTTGGCAACATCACGTACAGATATACGTATATCACATAGCGTGTTTTCTGATACAGGAGGAAATATTGGGGGTTGGCAGCCTTGATCGCAAAGGGTAGAATTAGCTGCGAAGTTCTTGAAAAAGAGTTTGGCTTTGTCTGATGCTGACGAGATTACCTCAGGTCCATTGATAATAGTTGGGATTGAGCACACGCTTCTGTTCAGGATTCTGTTTGCTATTTGCCAAAACTGGTGGGAACCAAGCCGCTGCTCAGCTACTTTGGACTTAACAGATAGAGCATACAACTCTCTTGCATTCTTTATTACTTTCTTACAAGGGTTGCTGGCAGTCTTGAAAGCGGCTTTAGTTTTCATACATCTATTACGTTGGAAACAGTGGAAAAAGTGATTTCTGTGCGCAATGGCAGCAGCACATTCTGGAGAGAACCATGGCTGGCTGTTAGGTTTTTGCTGAAACTTTTTCGAGGATATGAAACGGTCAATACCTACAATTAACCATTCCGTCAGGTCTAATACTATAGAGGACACATCCTTTTTAAACATGGAATGCAGAGGTAGATCAGATATAAATGTACGGAAGCTATCCCAGTCAGCCTTAGTGTATCGATATACTGTACGATGGAGAGGTACGTCTGGGGACTTATTACATTTCATTTTTATCTTAATTGATACAACAGAGTGGTCGGAAGAGCCAAGAGGCGACAGAACAGAAACTGAACATAGTTCAGTGCAAGTTGTGAGAAAAAGGTCTAGTAGGCTCGCATACTTGCCATCATTGTCGGGCACACGGGTGGGTTCCTGAACAATCTGAGTGAGGTCATAGGCAATAGAGAAATCATGACAGAACCTTCCCTCATCATCGGTCTTGTTAGAGTGGGTCAACCATTCGACGTTGTGAACATTGAAGTCACCACATACGTGAATGTTAGCTGAAGGATAAGCAGATAAGACTTGGTCAATTTTCTTAGATATGCTTTGAAAGATAGTAACTCCGCTGTTATGGGGGCGATAGAGAGTAAATAAAAATGCCGTAGTTGGGCTAAAGCAACCCGGAAGCACATATAGAGTAAGTTAGGATCTTCCCGGGAGATGTCCCTACCACATGGAAAGTTATCCCTAATATAGCCAAAAATTCCATTCCCATGGCGATCTTGGGGGTCAGATTTAGAAGTTAAGTTAGAGTATCCTTTAATTGCGAACTCTTCTAGGGAAATAGCCTGTCCAATGCCAGTTTCACTTAAAAATAAAAGGGCTGGTTTAGTCTCCTGTAATTGGGTTTGAACCTCTGGAAGGTTAGAACGTAGACCCCTGATGTTGGAGAAGGAGACATGGTAGTAGGAGTCTACGTTGGAAGTTGGAGAACCGGGTTTAATCGTGTATTTTTTCTTGAAACTTGTCATGATGAATTTTTGAATTTGTGGACTAGGTCGTCAGATTTACGTAGAGCAGGACAGAGAGGGGAAACTAAGAGAGAAAAAGAAACGAAGATTTTTTTGTAGCTAATGATAAGGTAAAGCCGTAACAATTACCTACTAGTAAGGCATCGAGAGACCCCACCAGAAGCTACTGCATGGTCCAGAATCCATTCACCAAATGGCAATACAACAACTCCAGTACATTGCACCTGCTGATAGGACAGCCTCCTTGGTGGTTAATCCAAGGTTCGGGTCCCTATCAGGCGGATAACGTCAGCCCAGACAAAACGTTTACCTCCAGCACCCTTACTAGTGACATGGCTACAAGGATAGACATAGAAACAGAAAATTTCCGCCATCTCTGCCAACTGTTCGCGCAAAATACTGGCAACCTAGAAAACAGCTTTTTCTTCTCCCTTTGTCAGAAAAATCACTCATTAAAAATGAGGACTGAGGGACAAATAAGAAGAAGCGAGAGTAACAGGAGCTGCCGATAACGCATCCACAATGCGTTTTCTACTCTCCATTAAAAAAATACAAAAAACTATTAAGTATTGTACTTAATAAAAGTCCAACGGACGTGTTTAAAGGGAAAGTATGACTGCATTTGATTAGATTCTAATTCAAACTATTAAAAGATGCAATAATATCCATTAGGCTTACTATAGCAGTATGGGAAAATGTTATTCACTGATCCTCACGATTATCACAACAACAATTCATTACGTAGACAGTCTGAGTCTCATTGGTAAGATGACATCAAACAGCAATTAATTTCCTCTCCCTTTCTCGTTATCTTTTTGTTACGATCATAAAATTTTTTTTTAAAAAAAGCACTTGGTTTGAACAATCTTTTAGAGGTTTTATTTTTTCTTGGCAATATGACATACATAGTACTCCTAACTTTCATATGGGAAACAGTTATCCATAAAACCCCAACTGCTCTTTTTGCTGATTTAGAAAAAACAAAAAGATCTGTACTCATTCACCACGTCACACTAGTCATTCCAGTAATTATAAGGAGCAACCGGACTCATAAAAAGAATTTCAAAAACCACCCGGCAAACATACCCAGTGAACAAAGTGCAAGAGAGATTCAAACAATTGCTCTTGAAGGGATGATTAGTATCTTAAAAAGATCTCTTAGTTGGAATGTATGAGAGCAGGTGAATGTCTGGCATCCCAATAGAATGACTCATCTTCAGTAGCACAAAATAATAATAATAAAAAAAAAAAAACAAAAAAAAACAGTGACTTCCTGTCTGTGAGTTTTCACTTGATTTCTAACAGAAAATTGTGCTCTACTTAATTCTAATCGTATTGCCGAAATGTCCCATTCTAACATTATTTGAATACATGCTCATGTAAATATCATTAGGCATATGATACATCTGCCCCAATAAGTTTCTTAAAACAGTTGTTTATAAAAGTAAACTGTAATCAATACTGAAAACATTTATTCATTATTAATATTCCGCTATTTGTTGTTATCAAAAATTGATGGTTGTAAAGTGATTATAAGAAGTAGCAGTTTCGGTTCTTGTCCAGAATTCCCCTTATATTGAAAAGCAAAAATGAAGGAAAATCTGTATGATGCACATGCCCATGATGAAACGAAAATGCCATACTCCCAAAACCAAGAAGTTGTATTTTTAAATAAGAAAATTAAATTTAACGAGCATCCTAGGAGTGACTTCTCTTTTTGGGGGGGTGGGGGTGGGGGGAAATGTCTGAAGAAACTAGGGAGATAATTCGACAATAATTCATACTTAGATTGATGATGTAATGCCTACAAATTCTCATTAATTAATTAAAAATTATTTTTTTATATAAAAATAGAACTACATGATCAAGTTACATGATTTTTTAAATATAATACTTTCGCACAGTCACAGGCATATACATCATACAGATTTTCTATATTTTTGTTTATTTTCTTTAATATACAGGCTATCTAAACTTGTTTGTTTTTAATCCTCGAAATAACTTACAATTCAGAGAGGATGGCCGGTAGTATATGCAGATTAAGCAAGATAATCCAACCATTTTTTTTCAGGTAATATTTGCTACGAAGTGCTGTGTGAGAAGGAGCTTTACCATGATTGAAGATGACGTTTTTTTTTCTGTGATTAAAGAACGTCGGTTTCGGGGATACATATGTGGCAGAATAATATGAATGATTCTTAAAAAATATATTAGGTTAGCACAAAAATAATACTGTTTTTTGGTACATGAAACTGAACGCCCAAAAACGACATTATTTTGGAACCAACCTTATAAGAGAGAAGTTGGCATATAAATTATGGTTTTATATCTAAGAAAAGGAGATAGAAAAAATAAATTAGAAGGATAAACAATCAACACACTTGCTAGTCTTTATATATTTTGTCATTATAGTTCTGAGTTTGTATCTGACGTGTTATGTGTTTTTGCTATTCTCACACACACACAATACACCGAATATGTTATTATTATTTACATTTTTTTAATATTTCTACTATTAAACCACGTACTAAGAATAAGTTTCACTTCTTCGCCAATGTTCATACATTTCTCTTTTGAGCTCCCGCGCCAAATGTTTACGCTTGTTTGCGAAACCGGACGATGCGTGTGTGTTTTATATTTGACAAAGACAACTGATTGACGAGTATGACTTAACAGCCTTTCCCCTGATTAAATTATCCAATAAACATTAATTTCTCCTACTTCAATTTACGTCTTGGAAATAAAAGAATTGAATCGTCGGCTGAATTATGATTTAATCGACATATTTCTAATTAATATATGTTTGTGTCAAATTAAATTCCATCCAAGGAACAATAAATCAGAATGTTAATCTCCAGTAGACTGTTTCCGGGGAAGACATTTTATTTCAAGATGCTGACTTTTCTGCCTTTCTCGTAGTAATAAAACCCAACATCTGTAAAATGTTATGGATATTGATTATACGATATTCTGTTATATAGGTAGATTATTAGCAAGAAGAAAAAACATAATTAATACTGCGTTATAAATACATAATTTCGATATCAGGTAAGACTTAAACAACAAATGACTTTTTCAGTACTTCTTTTTCCATTTTCCCAGGAAAAACATCTTTTCACTTATCAAGTCCCGGGGATATGTATTAGATTGATTGTGAACCAAAATGAACCGCCATGGTTAATGTAAAGTGCAGGCTTGATTGTCTCAAAGAGCATCTCACATAGATTTTTTCACCTTATATTTTAAGAAGCTCATGTTAGAGTCAGTAGGGAAGTAGGCAGCATTGCATTTAGTTGACAGAGACGTCCTGCCAAGAACCTCTGTTCATATAATTACGCTTAGTTTTTAAAACTGGAAAAGAAAAATGCAAGATATAATAATAAAATTATAATAAATTTATACCCTTTAATATGTCAGCATTAAGTTTTTAAAAGATCAATTTAACATTATATAATATATTTTAATGCTGCACGATTTAAGTTATAGATTATCATATTTTTTGCTAGAAGATCTATTTAACATCTAGTATTCTTGCTTGGATTTGTATTTATGTTAGTACGTCAACTTTCCATAGTTTTTCATTGTGAAATGTGTGCTTGGTCTATTCATCTTAGTATCGAAATGTAACCGTTTTCATTGTTCCCACTTGCTTGCGTCTATACTTATCTGTTTCGGCTACGTTGCTGAATACACTTTGTCTGCTGTTTATTGTTTCGTCTCTTTGTTGGCATTGTCTGCATTGACGGTTTTCTTATGTAATGGTTCCTGGATATGACCTTAAACTATATCCAGTGATTAGGCTCCAGATTGCGGGCTTTGGGGAGTGTGGAGACACCCTTTAATAGCCATTGCTCCCAGGTCCACTCTGACCAGAAGTGGAAATTCCTAGTAGGAGCCCAACTATGGGTTGAATAGAAACCAACTTGAAAACAACCAATATATTCTATTAAAAAATCTTTCTTCAGAATCTTTGGATTCGGCAGTAAATAACCTGTAAAGATTGACATGCCGTAAAACAAAAACAACCAAAAATCTTGTGTAATATCGATCTCACTTTTAATATGTTTTGCTTTAATCCCGATATCTTGTATGGATCTTATTCGGAATTCAGTTCCCCTGTTTAAGTGTTCTTTTTGTAGTAATGTTCAAGTGTTTTAGTGATTCTTCTCTTTTGCAATATTTAGACATCGTTCTTGTAGTTGTTTCTTTTCTCACCGTTTTTCTTGTGTTATCTTTCCCGGGACTGTTCTCTGTCTTGTTTATTTCACAGTGTTTCTTGTTACGGTGATTTGGTTTAAATGTTTGGCTTTATGCAGTTCATAGTTATTTAGGGGGGATTCTAACAGTCTACAATATAAACCAGTCCACTCCCCATGTATCTTTTTTTTTTGTAGAGTCGGCTATCAAAAATTTTCCTCGTCCCATACAATGTCCATATAAATAGGTTTTCTAGTCTTCTGGTCGCGTTGCTAAAATTCTGCTTTGGTCTTTTCTATATAAATTCTCAACTACTTTACTAGTCATACTGATACTATATATTTTAGTTTCTAGAATTTGTTTGTTCTTCTTAGGTATTCCCTTAAAATCTCTTTTTTTCTTTACGTTGGTTATATAGGCTCTGCTTCAGCCCTTCCAAATACTCGTAGGTATAATGTTTGTTTAGTCATTTGATGCTGATTAGGTTACTCAATTCCTTCTTTGCCCCAAATTTTCACCCACATATAACAAGCAGGGTGCAACTTTCCATATTGAATTTAATTCATACATAAAGACGGAAGAGTGTGGCTATGTTTATAGCGTCTTTTCTCCATTTTCAGTTTTGCAAAATGTTTTAGTTCATCCATATACATCAGGTGGTCCATAATTTCTTCTGTATTAGTTTACTTGTAATCGGCTAGCCATTTCCTGAGATCATACTTTAAGTTAGTCATAGTTTTTAATATCAGTAGTCGTTAAAGAGATAATTTTCAAGATGTCTGCTGTGTTTTTTTTTATCTCAGTTATGCATTGTCCTTTAGCTAATAGTTAACGTCTCAAGGTTCCTGCATTTTCAATCAAATTTATATCTGATCTTGTGGACATCCTCAAGCATTTTATTATCTATGCTTCAGGAATTCTAATGCACATTTTATTGTAGTCGATCACTGCAATGAGTATATTGTTAATTACTTATAAACTATCAGCTTCTTTCGAACAATATATACTATTCCATGGGTTCTTACTTTTTTTATTTTTGGTACTCTTTCTGCCTTTTACAGTTCTTTATTATATTTTTCTCTCAGTTGTTAAGTTTTTTCCGTATGGATAGTAATAACTTATAAGCCTGTGGTTGATGAAGTGGTGCCAATTTTTGTGTCTTTTGTATAGATGTGGTAATAGTTTTTTGTAATAGATTCTGAGACGAGTGCTTGACGGATACATATTTTTAAGGTTTTAAATAGCTTTTAATCTAGGATCTTTTATGTAGTACCGTGATCTTTTATGTTTTGAAAACTGTTAGACATTGGACGGACAAAAGTCATTGCTCTTGTAAAGAGTAGTTGATAATATGAATTATTGTTTAGAGAAATAAAATAGGTAACTGGAATGTAAAAATAGTTTTTTTTTGCTCTGTTTTTCTGTTTAGTTTCGTATAGGCAAACAAGTGTAATGGGTTATAATTTTTTATGTTTGCGTAAATATGGTTATATTAATTTATACATAATAAATTTAATAAATAATAAATAGAACATTTCTGACACAATGTACCTAATTAATATAATTTGTTAGTAGGATTAAACCGGCTGTAGTGACTTTATTTCTGAATTCAAAATGGCGTAATGTAATCATGTATTTTTGATCATGTCAAAACGCACTTTATCACCTTTTTATAGATTCATTGTTTCTAGCTCTTCTAATAAGTTTAGGGTAAAATAGATTCATAGATTGATATAACAAATTAAGCAATTGCTTTTGTGCTACGAAAAATATACTGTCAAGAATTGTAAATGTAAGCGGATTAAAGTAATAAATTGCAAGCTAGTAAACATCATAAACTTTGGAATATAGACAGTTGTCATTAATTAATAATATATATATATATATATATATATATATATATATATATATATATATATATATATAGTAAGTTATCAAATATGTATTGCGATTATGCTACACTGAATATTCCGCGTTCCACCCACTCTAGGATTCTTCAGGCTTATGCGCGAATTCGGTGGTTGTTTGTCGTTTTTATATGCGCATCTTCTATTGAGATTTTAGTAAACCATTCATCTTTCTAGTATCCATTGCGCCTTTCCTATCAGCCAATGAGCATGTATTTATCGGACAAAGGCCATTTGATCTCTGGTTGACCTGTTCCTATGTGTGTGCTCTATTTAGCCTGGATATTTAGTTTCTAGATCTGTTTTAAATCTTGGTTAGAGTTTTTTATGTTAGTTTATATATAAATATATATATATATATATATATATATATATATATATGTGTGTGTGTGTACATACATATATGCATATATATACATATATACACATATATATATATGTGTGATCGTTTATGTATATTCATGTTTATTTAATTTATTTATTTGTTTATTTTCTATTCTTTTTGTTAGTTTTAAAACTATTTTGTATCGCTATCCTAGAGTAAATTTTATCTTGTGAACACAGTTGTTTGCTATTTCTCTTCTACAGTTTAATAGATGGTGGGGTTCTTTAAAGTACAGGATAGCAAATTTTTCATGAAGGCATAATCTACATTGGTCTGCTCGATCCCTACACGTGGTAGCTTGTCTTATTATTTTCCATTTGACTACCAGTGAATGTCCGCTTTCCTTGAGTTCCCAATATTTATTTGCTAGTGGTGTTTTCATACGGTGTTTTTTATTAATAACATTTTATTTAATAAGTATGAAGAAAGGCTCTTCTTGTGAAAATTTTCAAACAACACATTTGAATTTATCGAAACCATTTTAACTTACTATGAAATACAGTTTTTGTTGTTATCAGCCCATTTCTTGAAGACTTGGTTTTTGTTAAAGCAGTACAGTTCAATATATATATATATATATATATATATATATATATATATATATATATATATATTTTAAAGGAGATTAGAACAATAGTCTAAAGAGCAAAGTGTGTTTCAATGTAATAGTAAAATTACTAGTTTAATAAAAATACAGGGAAAGAGAAAGTGCCCGTTGTAATTTAGATATATAATAAACTCGATAGGTAAATCTCCTAGAGCTAATTTAATATTTAGTAATTATTGATTTTGTTGTTGTTCCTTCTTATGAAACGGATTTTTAATTTAATTATAATTTGATTTTTAAATTATCAATCACCATACTAAATATATATACATATATATATATATATATATATATGTGTGTATATATATATATATATAGATTACTAGCCCAGCAGAGCTTTTCTTGAGTCCTATGTACTGTTCGAACCCTTATGTGCGTACGTATCTATCTATATTTAAATTTTACTCATGCCCAAGTAACCTACATCTAAAATTTCAAATGTTCAGACCAAAAATTTGTGGATGAATTTGGTAGAGTTGTCAAACGTCAGCCAAATCCTCTCCCAAACATGATGAAAAAGCTTGATTCATGTCTGAATAATTTGTATGTTATATTCAAAATATTTTGCCTCAAAACAAGTTGAATAGTTTGCTAGAGACTGCAAATGTCAAATCTGTAGAACTTTGACCAGTTATCAGCGAAATTCTCGATCAACAACTGATTAAACAGCTAGCTCTATATCTGATTACAGTTTTTGTTAAATTTAAAACGTTTACATTTAAAATTAGCTAAGGAATTCGGTAGAGACCAAAGAGGTACTTTTTTTTGTTAATTTTGCACACATTTTGACTACTTAACAGACATTTTTTCGACTCAAATAAAATTTAAAAGTTTGAGCTATGTTCAAGTAACTGCATCTAAAATTCCGAGTTTTTAGACCCCAAAATTGCGAAGGTGTTTGGTAGATTTTTCAAAGGTTGAATCGCTTAAATCTGACTCATTGACAGCATAATTTCTTGGCCCCAAACCAATAAAAGAAGTATCCCAAACTTGAATACTCCTTATTTTAAATCTAAATCTGTGGACTGAAAGTCGACGGAGTAGTTTTTAGGGAAATATAGAAACACAGACAGTGACACAGACACATATACGTCAGATGATACCACTAATATATAATGTATATACTATCTATCTATATCTATATCTATCTATATCTATCTATATCTCTGTCTGTCTGTCTGTCTCTCTCTCTCTCACTATATATATGTGTGTGTGTGTGTGTGTGTGTGTGTGTGTGTGTGTGTGTGTGAAGAATACAATACGTATTGAATGCGTTTGAAACAAAAAACTGCAAAGCGAACTTTTATATAAAATAAACGACTGTTTATTTTTTTAAGGAATATATTTCGGAGTAAGATTCCTTTGTCAATCTGTTTTTTATTTTCATTTTTTCTTCGCTATGATGTTGACTTGAAGAAATGTTTACGTTCTATGAAGAGTCCACGTGACGTTGTTAACTGCGGGTTTTTATGAAGTCGGATAGGACGCGTGGTCGCACGTTTTGAAAATCTGTGTAGTGTTTTTCTTCATATCCGTTAGAAGTTAGTTAAATTTTACGAATAAAATGCGTATTGAATACGTTTGAAGCCAAAAACTGCAACGCGATTTTTTTAATAAAACAAACGTTTTACACAAAAGGCAATAAACAGTAGATTATCTGGAGTGTCATACAGACTACAATATATTGTGGAACATGTCCTTGATAGCAGGAATCTGGATCTTCCTCCTCGTGGACAGCGGGAAGGAGTTCAAGCTAAAACAATAAGCAATCGATTTGGTGAAAAAAATTGGTCATTTCACCGATTTCGATGACAATCAAATTATAAAAGGATGGTATATTTTTTTTTACTTTAAATTTACTTTCAGGAAATGCAGGACACCCTTTTACTATACATTAAACAACATGTATTTGTAGGTGTGTGCGAAACATCTCTACATGATATTTGAAATTTCGTCTACAGTCTTTACACCTGATATATATAGTATGTGGAGTACTTTTAAAACTGACAAAAATATCTACTAAGGGGGCACACTCAAGACAAAATTGTGAACTTTTCAGTTCTAAGTTGTGTAAGGCGTTTCTTCCTGCACATGCCCAGAAAAGATTCATAACTTAAAGTTGCCTTATTTAAAGCACGTCGATCTATTGATAGCTCAAACAGTAGCAAAATTGGGACGCTGAAAATGACTGGAAAAAGAGGAACAATTCAAGCTGATTGCACCCAATTCATATATATATATATATATTTTTATATATATATATATATATATATATATATATATATATATATATATATATATGTGTATGGGTATATAATTGGAAATTACAAGTATATTTTAGATACTATAACATAATCAATTGGGAATTACTCTCTGATAATGATTATGTAATCTGCATGAATTAAAATATTACATACGCATACGTAATTCAAGCACCTACTCAAATTTGCTTAGAGTTCCATTTAATTCCACGTCATATAATAATGCGCCCTATGTCGATAGGTAAGCAGTGGTATTCAATGCAATATATAGTACTTAGAATCGTTGTTAATTGTTTCAGATAAAAAAATGAGTAGATTCAACTGAGTCTGTAATGAGCATAGTTGTAAGTTGTTTGTTTACCTCATTTGTCATAGCAATGCTCAGAGATGATTTCAGCACACATTGATATGGCATGATGCGTTGATATGGCATGTAGTCTTCCGTGGATCGCGATAATTATGATATCGAGAGAAGTCTGTGTTGGACGGCAGAGAAAACGGATCGGAAATGTCCGTCTCTGAATCCCTAAGATGAGTGGACAAATTTATCGTAGAAGGTAAGAGACGCTCATAGCGGATAAGATCATAATGGGATAGACACAAAATCCGCTCTAATTTAGTGAAATGGCGACACAAGGTCTGGTCATAATAACATCACTGATGGCTGAACAAAAACCTCATTTGTCCATAGGAAAAAAAACAAAACTAACAAAACAAAACACTTCCGACTGCCATCTGTGTTGACAAGTGTTTGTTACAGAGCTGGGCGAGCAGAAGCATGAGCATAAGGAAACGGAGACGGGAAAAAGATAAAAAAGTACTTCGATTTTAATTGTAAATAAACAACCCTCGATTTAACTACTGTAGAGATCATTTAAAGGAACAGTAAACAGATTATTAACGAGAATTCTCACATATTTATCTGCTACGTCGTGTTATGTAAAGAATAGCTAAGGATGTATGGATATTATATACTATTTGTGTCAGAATAGCTTCTAGCTAGCTATAAAATAGTGCGTATACAGAATAAATTATAAAAATACAAGTGATTATACAGGATTAATGTATAATCGTGCAAAAATTAAGTAAACGCGCAGGCAAAAACAAATATGGCGACCAGTGAATACAATACAGACCGACTACGCATTATTGCTTTTAGATCAAATGAGAAATCCTTTTATATAAGATGCCTGTAAGCTGTTGAAAGAATTGAAAAAAG
>NC_136493.1:18773150-18845650 GCF_053919585.1 Euprymna scolopes
GGCTGTATGTTTGTGAATGTTTTTTTTTTTCTCGTAAAAAAACATTTGCTTTAGTTGTTCAGATTTACTAGGAATTATGAGTAAAGTATTGTATTATAGTCTATCTATGATTCTATTTATTTATCTATTTCTTAATTTTATTAATGTTCGTGTATATATTATTTTACTGGAAAAATTTACCTCTGGACCAAAGTATCGTTTGTTTGCAACAACATATACTACATCCAAATCTACTACATCTAGCATATTTGCCACTATTTTCTAATGTAGCTTCCGAACACCATTTTTAACATATTTAGTCGTTATTATAAAATTCTGCACTACACCCGACAGTCAATACCATTAATATCGCAACATCTACAAAGGAAGAAGTTTTTTTTTCTGTAAATGTTTATTCCTTCCGCTGCTACCAGTTGTCACCGAAATTAATTCCACATTTTCCGACTGTGCTGTGATTACACTCAGCATAACGAGTTATAAGATACATAGACAAAACATAAACTTGAAAATTTCCAAATCATATATAATTAACTTTCCGTTCCAAACTTCTGATTACTTTGATTGTATGAACCCTAAAATTTCTATTATATTACAAGCATTTATTCCGTTAATAAATAAACGCTTACTGAAATTCGAACATGGCGTCACTACCTTTCCTCTGCATGTGTTTGGTGCAATGTATTCGGTTACAGATGCGTCTAAAATATTTACTAAAACTAACTTTAGCTTATGAATATTTTAATGTTACCTAGCTGGATTATTATCTCTAAAATTTACGTCCGAGCATTTAGGATTTTTTCTTTAAATAAAATTAAAAAAATATTAACCAAACTCTTCTTGTTCTTTCCTTGCGTGTTTCCGTGTCCGTGTGTTTGATTTAACAGGCGTCTCAACTATAAACAAAACAACACCTTTCGCTCGCTTTCCTAATTTCGCGAAAATAATTCGAAGGAACAAAAATCTTTATAACCTTTCTTTATGCATTATATTTGAATGCAATATTTTATATCGACAAATATGTACGAAAATAAGGATCTTTCTCTGAAAAATACGCCTTTAAATATGGACCCTTTCTTTAGGTAAGAAAAAATGTACAAATCTATTTGCGTATTTCCCTTGCGTGTTCTTGTGTCCGTGTGTTCAATATAATAGGCGGCTCAAATATAAACAAACATAACGCTACTAGCTCTATTACGAATGTCGATACAATAACACAGAGGAAATATAAATGTTTTGAACATTTCTAATTCATTATATGCGAAAGTAATATTTTCTACAGCCGAACATGAGAAACTTGTCTTTGTCATTTTTTCATTAGTTCCACGTATGAAATTTTCTTTAAAATGACGGTTTTTATAAGTTTTTGACTCTAAAATAAATTATTTAAAAAAAAACACGCTTTCCGTTCAATTTCCGAATTGATAGGGAAGAACCAATGATTTACGACTATTCTCATTAATTATATATTTCCTTTCTGCATATATGATAAATACTTTTTTTATAGTTTTTACATTAGTTCCACTTACAGAATTTTCTTTAAAATGACAGATTTTATTGCTTTTTGATTCTGCTGAATTAGTAGATCTCATGTAAATTTTGCAGACACAAGTGATTTTCAAAGTATCAATTCCTGTGTTACGCATTGTAATTCACTAGCCGCAATCCCCTCCCAATCTTTTGGCAAAAACACTCTCAAACTCCCCATACTAAAAACTGCTTCCGGAATAAACACGTTGTTTAGTGTAGATATTTACCCCAGATTAAACTGTAATATTCGGTGTCAGCCTACCCACTAGCAAATAGTATTTAAAAAATGATAGCTGAAAGTCAGTCGTAGAATAATGGATCTATTTCCTCTAGGTGGTAGTGTAGGTCGCAAAAGTAGATTAGTTTATAGCGCGTGCGTACAAATAGTGCGGCCCATGGCTTACAGAACAAAGGACAGGTCTTTGTGTGGAGAATACCTCTTGTCTATAAAATTTAAATATGATTTTCTTATTCGGCAGAGTAAAACACATTTAATTTCCCATTTTTAAAAAATATTGAAGGTAGACATAATGTAAAAACATTACTCTTTTTTTAAAATTAAAAATACAGTTTGCCAAACTACTTTCTTTTTTAAGTCTTATTCTACAATTGTTTTTCATCAAAAAATTGTGCCTCCACTAGTATTTAGAACATAAGCATATTAACCATCTATTTTGTCTTTTACGATTTTCCTTTTTCTTTTTTCTATCTCGAGAAACTCTTAAACAGCCAAGCGTAGACGGGTCCAGCTAGTTTATGAGAAATGATTTTGTAATAAAATATTACATTCTAGACTAATTCAGTGCAGGTGACTCTCAAAACACAATTAAGATTATTTAAGACGTCAATCCCGTCTTGTCTGAAGAAACAAGATTTTACCAGCAGCGTAAATAAAATAAATATTCTCCGTTGAATTTTAGTGCAAATTGCCGAGTTCGACAAGTACAGCTCACGAAAATCCGATGTTACACCGACTCATATTTATAAAATAAGACTTAATTAAGACAGTGGTTCGAATAATCGAAATGATACGTAATAAAATCTGTTTGAGTATAATTTTCACTGACGGCTTTGAAAAAAATCAACTAAACTATATTTTCGTCTATAATAATTACTTCATTTTTAAAGAAAACTTATTTTTATTTTAAAACTTATTTTTAATTTAAACAAAAATGCAGGTTCTTACTCTTTACTGATTACATATTATTTTAACTAAATAAAAGAAAATTACATTTGTAAATAAAAAAAAATACTATTAATTTTAATGCTTACAAAGATGCGGTTATTGCATCTCTATGCTAAGAAGTTCCTAAATTATGGATTAGCATTTGTGATAACAAGGCCGATATCTATTAGTCGCGTGCTCTCGTGTAATGAATGAACGCGTGCATGTAGGATACAATGACCGAAAAATGGGCTGAAATGACGTAAATAAATAAAAAGTAAACGACTTAGATTGACTTAAATAAACTTAAGGATGGACTGAAAGACCTTAAGAATGACTTGAATACTTAATGAATAACTGGAATCCTTCAAAAACCCCGCGAATGATTTGGAGAATGACTTGAATGGCTTTGAGGCTGAGTGGTTGTTAAGTGGATGACAATTTTACATTAAATGTATACAGAAAAGTGATCCCCCACTTCATATCTCAAAAATTATTAAATTTAGAGTATTTGAAACGGTATATTAGCTATGTGGCCAAGGAAAAGTTACAAACATAAGAACAACATGTAGTAAGAACATATACTACAGTTTGATCTTGGCCAAAAGGCCCAGCAAATCTTAAAAAGCTAAGAACAGCATCTAATAACAACAGACCTTTGATCTTAACCAAAATGCCAAATACAAAAGTATTTCGGACAGAACGACAGACCGACCGCCCGACCGACGGAGTGACTTATAGAGTCGCTTGTACGCGACTAAAAATGGATTGAAAAAAATCGACGCCGTTCCGCCCGATTAGTGCGGGGTTTTTCAAGAGTAAACATGTAAAACGCTCAATGAATGAGGGAAACGTCGTCGGGTTATTCGGTCTTTCCAGCCCTGTTTTTATCTTATTGTTGGATATTTTATCCTATTTTAATCATTACATTTTTGTAAAAAAAAAAAAATGGCTGCTTTTTTTTCTATTCAAAAAAATTAAACAAACATCGTTTTAATTATGTTCTGTGATGCAAAAATTAATTTAAACTTTCACACATTAATACGAGTATGTTTTTTTCTTTATATAACACATGAAAATTATCATAGGTTTACCTTGTTTAATTTTAAAGGGTATATTTTTTAACGTACAATGTGAAAGACCGACAAAGACAGTAGTACCAATATTACAAGAGACTTATCATTCTAATCCAACATCTTTCTTCTACCTACACTCCGCTATCTCCGATGTTCTGTTGCCAGGGCTGTACTATGGTTGCGCATAGCGGCTGGGGCTCCCTTTTGCCATACAATATTTGAGGTATGCACATCTATACCCAGTCGTTATTACAATGCACTTTGCAATTAGCCTAGAATCTAGGGAATACACATATAAGATTCATGAACTTTTGAACGCTCCTCGTGGAAAGATAAAAATACCAAACATTGTAAGCATTATGGAATGTATTACGACTTTGAAAGAATATGTTTTTTTTAATAATGAAGATTCGTTATTGGATGTTGACAGTTATTTTCCATGTAAGAAAAATAATTGTTAATTTATCTTAGCTGAGAGGGTTCCAGAATGTCAACCAGGCTTAAAAGGAAATGAGAAATTGGAATTCAACAAAGAAAAACTGTGTTGTTATGCGGTGTTCTAAGGGCAGCTAATCATTCAGAAAAGGAGATGGAGGTTAAAGATCGTGCATGTGCGCGAATTTGAATACGGACCAGATAAATATATTCAACTCAATCAGAAATACATTCACTTTTCTACGACCCAAAACATCGTATAAATAAGTTATATATATATATATATATATATATATATATATATATATATATATATATATATGTGTGTGTGTGTGTGTGTGTGCGTGTGTGTGTATACACATAAATTCGTACTCCTCTCCTCTTGTTTGTTTGTTTGTTTGTTCACAATTTGATTAATATATGCAAAACGTCCGCTAGATTAGTATGCCATTTATTTCTATATATAGTATGATTCTTTAAAAAATATGCGATTTAGAGGTCACGTAATGTTTATTTTATTAAGGAAAATCAATTGTACTTAATATTTGTATGTTAGTTTTAGTGAAATATTTGTTTTAATTTATTCTATTTAAGGGTGTTCTTTCATCAACTCTAAATAACAATTATATTGATAATATATTTAATTAAATTTATTTGGAATTGTAAATTCTGACATCGATCTTTTTATGAAACAAGTTGAGTTATTTCCCCTGATTATTTTTATTATGCGTTCTGAAGTTCGAAAAAAAAAAACTCTTCCCAAATAAATTAATTTGGTAATCGCAATACGTTTCTAGCGTGTAAAAATGCTTGTTTTGCTTTATTTTTTAAATATGGTATACTCTTGCATCATTTGACCTGTGTTCTCGGGATTTTCCGTCCCGCATGCATCGGGAGAGACTGACAACTATCGGTTTAAGCCTAACGTTGTAACAGATGCTTAAAAAGAAACAAACTGGAGAAATACAAATTTTAAAAAAAGCAAAAATAAGAAAAACCTACCTTTAAAGGACTGAAAATATTTTTATTTATTTTATTTTCTATGTTGTGTTTTGTTTTGTTTTTTTTTTGTTTTTTTTCAAGAAAAGTTAACAGTTTTACTTTTTTCACCGTAAATTCTTTTTTCATCGTAAATTCTTATGGATAAGTACAATTTCTTTAAAGAATTTTCAGTCAAGTTTTTTTGGAGGGGGCACAGAAATCTTACATATACACACACACATATATATATATATATATATATATATATATATATATATATATATATATATATATATAAAGGAAAATACGCAAAATTATGTTTACGAAAAGCGTAAATTGTGAGATGAAAGTACAAGAAAGTGTACTTTTTATTAAAGAAACTTAATATCTTTTTTTCATTTATTTTTTACGGCTCTTCATTGCCGGTGTAAGAACTTTCCCGAGATAAGGATATTTCCTTAGGAATCTTTTACTTCGGTCGACTGTTGAATGGCCAACGACGAAAAAAGGGAGGAGATAGGATAAAGAAAATGTGTCAGTGTGATTCGATATAATACCGCATTCCCTTCGCATATTTTTAAGGGTGGCCATTTCGATTATTTTTACTATTGTTAGAATCTCACCTGGTGGAGAGGCTCTCACGTACTTCTTTTGTGGAGGCGATTACATGTTTCTATCTGTTCTTTTATTTTTGAAATTGTTGTGTATGTGTGTGGGGGGTATCGACGTTACCCACGATGAAAATAATTAATCTGCTTAGTATAGTAGGGGTGTTCAAAACTGAACATTATGTAGGTCCAGGCAACGCCGGGTACCCATGCTAGTATATATATATATATATATATATATATATTTATATATATATATATATATATATATATGTGTGTGTGTGTGTGTGGGTGTGTGTATGTGTGCGTGTGTATAATATTTGTAAACTTTGGTGTTCTCGAGGTAAATTCCCAAGGTAACTCGCGTGATTATTAAAGAGTCGGTCACCCCCCACACATATATATATATATATGCATAATTTATTATTATAGAATATATATGTGTATCATTTATTATTATAGAAAAGTATTCCATTGACTATTATATTGTACTCACTATATAGAAGTAAAAAAAACAATTAATTGGGTGCCGTGAGCTACAATTGAAAAGAAAGTGTACAGTTATGCAACCATATTCGTTATCGACCGCCTAAAATGCATACGCATATAAAAAAGTAAATCGTCAAGTCGATAAAAAAATCACATTTTCGACACGTCTTTCCTTGCGCCTTAAATCATGGCTTAAAAGCGAGGGATGTAACTAAAGATATTCGTGGCGTATATGGCGAAAAAAACTATAGCTGAGAAAACTGTTCGAGATTGGTCTACCAGGTTCGAACACGGACAGTTTTACTTATATGACGCTCCTCGTGTCAAAAGACCCATCCAGATAGACGAAGATCTAAGGGTTCTTTCGAAGGACGATGGCAATCAGGCATATAGATAAAGTGGTGAAAAGACGAAGTGTTATTCGTTATAATTTTACGACAAATTCAGTCGATGGGATTCACACAAAATCATGGAACTGGGGTCTCAAACGAACTTACTTTTGCTCTTAAAATTCCGAGATCTTTGTTTTAAATATCGGCGGTTACTTTTGCCCCAATATGAAAGATCATTAGGAATGCATGCACTTCGATTGCTCAATTTTGTTCAATAGATGTACTTTCTAATATAATTACGTCTCTACTAATACCTACATTTTGTTTAATTTGAGTCACTCTAGAATATTTTCCCGAGATAATATTGTCATATGTGTCATTCACACAAAACACATGCTTAAATAAAACATACTTTAAGAAATGAGTGTAACTTTAAATGACGTTATATTTTATTTTAGTTATTCTTGAAAATAAAAGGTCTTCGCCTTTTTCTTTTTAACAGAAGCATTTATTGCGGCTACTTTTTCTCTCCTCTCGATACCGTTTAAAAAAGTCTCTCCCGTTTCGGTTTCTTCTGACAGTCTGTCCGTCGTTGTCGACTGTTTTCTTTCTGACGACGTGGCAACTTTTTCTTTTCTCTTCACAACCATAGCTCAAGCACAGTTTCTTCTTTCGTATATGTGAATATTTTGGCTACTGCGTCTAATACAATTGCTTATCATCTATCCTTCAGCTGCTCCTATTATTTTCGTACGCGATCATCGGTTCTATGTTACATAAGATAATCTCGCACACACATTTGGTTAAATTGTCCACCTTAACTATGAATTTATACGTAACTTTACGAGCACCGTATTTATATGCCTATTAATTTGTTTAGCCTCTTTAAATGTTCATCTAAGCAATTTTTAATAGTTCTTAATATTTCCGTAAGCATTTAAAGCATGTTTAATCTCTTTCTCAGCGTATAACATATAACCTCTTTCAATGATCAACTTGACGATAAAATGTTAAGTCTTTTTACTCATATATAACCTGAATAAAAATAATACAGTCCTATAATATTATCACAATCACAATACTAATTGCTACTGCTACTACTAGTACTATTACTAATATTAGAAAGAACAACAAGAATAACAGAAGGTTGGAAAACATAATAATTGCATAAAATTAAAGATACCTATTATTAATAGATATTGAGTAAAATATCCAAAAATATACCCACATTATATATATATATATATATATATATATATATATATATATATATATATATATATATATACATATATATATATATATATATATATATATACATTTAAATTATGATCTATGTAGAATGGATACCTCTATTGATGTAACCTAACTGTATTAGATCATTACGTGAATCGATGCTAAATGTTTCCTGGTATAAAATTATATATAGCCAATAATTTATAGAGATTCATCTTTGATAGTCTATTTCATGTAATCGAGGGAGCCTCGTGTTGCTACGTTTTCTGATCAGCCAATCAGCGTCTTTGTTATTCACTTGCCCATTCTCTTACCAATTAATCGCAGCCAATGAACGTGAGTTGATCAATATTTTTCTTTTTTTTCCCCCTGTTTTTATTTTTGCTGATATCCGGTTTCTTGTTTTGTGTTTGAAACTGACCGAGTCTAAATCTGTATTTTCGTAATTTGCACTTTATTTTATACTAATCTATCTGCATTTATATGTGTTGATTCATTAATTATAATCATGATTTTGATTGTAACTTCTATTTTTGCTGGTATATTTATTTAATCATTTTTATTTTTGAGAGTGGTTTATATTACATTTTTTCTTCTCCTATGATTGGCGAGTGTACTATTACAATCGTTACTATTACTATTGCTACTATTACTATTGCTACTATTGCTATTGTTACTATTACTATTGCTACTATTACTATTGCTACTATAACAATTGCTACTATAACAATTGCTACTATTACAATTCTTACTATTACAATTGCTAACATTGCAATCGCTACTATTACAATTGTTACTATTACTATTGCTACTATTACACTTGTTACTATTACTATTGTTACTATTATTATTGCTACTATTACTATTGCTACTATAACAATTGCTACTATAACAATTGCTACTATTACAATTGTTACTATTACAATTGCTAACATTGCAATTGCTACTATAACAAATGCTACTATTACAATTGCTAATATAACAAATGCTACTATTACAATTGCTACTATTACAATTGCTTATATGTCTGTGCTTTGTGTTATTTTCTGTATGTTACTCATTTTATATCGATTGTGTTATTAATGTAATTTATTGC
This sequence comes from Euprymna scolopes, assembly GCF_053919585.1. NCBI lineage: Eukaryota > Metazoa > Mollusca > Cephalopoda > Sepiida > Sepiolidae > Euprymna > Euprymna scolopes. The sequence continues at coordinate 18,782,096 of NC_136493.1, forward strand.
TACTGTTCTTAAACATATCATTATGTACTTTAATCATCACGTCCATATTCTCTCAGCAAGTACAGGATGTATTTTTTACATAGGCATCATCACTTATGAAGGCCTTGAAGCCTCTCGATGATAAGGGTTAAAGACTGTAAAGAAGAAATTGGACAATATAATAATCGTTAGTAATGGAAATTTGGTAAAAATTGTTAACTCATATGGAACGGTTCATCAAAAACTTGTTTACGTTATACTTGAAGATAACCATATTGTAATCAGCTGCAAAGAAGGAAAACGGAAGACAATTCCATAGGCGTGCAGTTCTAATAAAGAAGCTTTGTTCGTGGGATCTACTTTAGGTTTAGGTACAGATAAAGAGTGGGGGAAATCAGTGATAGTGATTTCTGCTACACGTGTGTTTCTTGTGAAAGTTTGGCAAGGGATGACCATAGATTGAAGCTCAGCTGAGTACTTGCCATGAAAATAACGATAAAGCTCAGACAAACTCGCAACATCTCTTCTGTAAGATAGAGGTTGCAGGGAAGAGAAAAGGGCATCCCGTACGAGGCTACGAAGTCTAGTTTGAACTCTATTAAGGCAGAATATGTCCTTTTTATCCGCCCCTGCCAAGTATTAGATGTTTTTTATTAAAGACTTGCGGAGGAACCCGGCGTTGTTCGGGTGTTTGGAAGTGTGTGTATGGGGTAAATAACTTCTAAACAAATCGACCCCCCATAAAAAATTAGCCAAAGAACGTAAAACTTCTTTAAAAAAATCGGACCCCCCCAAAAAAAAGGACGGCGTTGCCCGGGTGTTTGGAGAGGGGTATGTAGGGGGGGCAAAGAATAAGCGAATTAATAACCCTGTTTAAACTTTTTTAAAAAATCGGAACAAACAAAACAAATAAAAAAAATCGAACGGGTTTAAAACTTCTATAAAAGAATCGGATAACCCCCCCAAAAAAAAACACAACGAAAAGCGAAAAAAAACTCGTTTCAATATTAAATGTTTAAAACACGAGAAAAAAAAGTGTATCTGATAACTGGGATGGAACCTGAAATATTTAGATAACGACGCTGTAACTTAACCCATCGGGCTATAGACGCGTGGATGAAAGTAGGTCGGTTGTTATAACATTTAAAACGAATTCAATGTACAACGCCTTTTGCGCGTATTGACGCATGCGTAAAGCCATCTTGTCATGAACATACCATTTTTTTCATCCCTCCCTGTAAAAAAGAGAGCACTTTAGGATGAAGGAATGAATGTTTTTTGACCAATTTTTAGATATTTTTCGACCGGAGGGTCGAGCTTTAGAATGAAACCTGTCTGGCGAAAATCCGTGGCCTCTGTCGAAAGATTTTGCGAGAAATACAAACACACACACACACAAACACAGTCACACACAGTTTTCCTTGTATATATATATATATATATATATATATATATATATATATATATATATATATATATATATATATATATATATATATTTGTAAAGTGTTTTTTAGATAGTAATGATTTTCAATAAGATTTGAGATTTTTTAGCCGAGTTTGTTTATTGCTTATTTGGTTGTATGGCTGCATAATCCAGATTATAGTTTGTTGCATTCAGTTTTATTATAACTATTGGTGATGTTGTGCTTGTATTTGGTTTCGATAGTATGTTATCCACTATTTGTAAAGTTGTATTGTAGATGCTGCTTTATTTCTTAAATATATTTTAGCCGTAATAATTTTTTCTATGTCTATTCTCAATAGAATTAAGAATCTTTTTTATGATTTCTGTGGATTGTTTGATTGAGGACCTATGCATTTTGGATAAGCCTTATCTATTTAGTAGAACTCGTAAGTATTATTAGTTAAAGTTATAGTTACGTCTGAGAAATTAGTGTTTTTTAGATTAGTCCGTGTTCAGTTTCATCTGCGTAACTCGTAATCTTTCTATCTTCCTATTTTCCACCATGAATTCCGTTGCTCTTTTTCACCTTCTTTGTTTTTTCATTCTTTCTACCCGCTCTTACCTCTTTTGTGCTGTTTTTATTCTTCTATTTTTCCAAACTCTAGTTTGCTCCTCGTTTTCCTCTTCCGGGGGTTACTAAACACATGATCTGTTTTTCCTATAGAATGAACATAGATCCATTTAATGACCAAAATAAAACAATATATATATATATTGTGCTGTAATACGAACAGAGAAAAACAAGGCATAAATTCAATTCAGTAAACCATCTGTTAAATAATCGAACTAGTAAACAGTTATTTGCTTAAAGAATCGAACTGATTTCACCGTACGATACTGTCTTTAATTCAATCCTCTTTTAATTTGATAAACACGTGATCTTTAATCGGTTAATTTGATATTTCCCGCTAAAAACCAGATATCACATTCGAGCGTCAACAATGCCGAGCGTCTGGTTTAAGATGACGATCGCGATTTTTTTCATTCTTTGGAAATTATGTTAAAGAAAAAGATGAAGGCGATAGCTAGTTGGCGTATCGATTGCTGTCCGACACCTTCGACGATTACAAAAGATAACGATGACATAGGAGAGAAAGCAAAAAAACAATAAAACTTAAATGGCGTATACACACGCACACACACGCATATATCCACAAAAACATATTTACACAGTTAAATAATTACCAGCACATGCGCAGTCATACACATTATATATAAATATATATATATATATATATATATATATATATTTATATATATATATATATTGACACCAAATAAGGCACAGTCCAAATTTGATGTAAGAGGTTTATATGTGGAACATAATTTGCAGGGATACTACGTAGATTGTTTAGCAGAAAAATGTCTGCCTGTTTTCTATGCACGTGAACTTTTGAATATTTTTTTACAGTGAGGGAAACAGGAACTCGGGTGGGAATTCCAAAATATATCAGTCCAAGACAAGAAAATATTGAAGCAGAAAACTTTCTGTATTCTTGAGATCTTTACCGTGTCAGAGTGGGATTTAATTGCCTATCTCACATGTTGGGGGTATCTTCATTGAGGGGATGCAAGGGATTGTAGTTTATGTAAGCCCCTACCATTAAATACTCCTAAAACAGAAAGACTGATTCATCATTCCCTCGATGGAACGGTTTAATGTTAGATTATATTGCCGGATATGTTAATTTTACGACGATCTTTTGAACCTTTCCTAAGTGTGAGAGACGAATAGCAGATGCACCAGTCGAACTGTGGCAATACTTCATACATGGCCGTATTATAGCCTTGCTGATGTACGGGATGCTCTCATGCGTAATTAACTTTCTAGCTCAGCAGAGAGATGCACCTATGTTGCAGCAGCCTTGGAAGCGCCCTCAATGTATCTGATCTAACTCAGGTACTCTGTGCACTTTAAGCTAGGAAGGTTCACTCACTCCGGTAATATATCATTAGTAATGGTTAACGGATATAAAATGCATGTAACTTTACTATAGGGCCTTTAAGGTTACAAATACGATTAGGTTATTTTGTTTTACTTGTTATTTGACACTTATTAAGACCCAAAATTCTGCGAACAAAAAAAAAACATGTTCATGGAATCTGAGTTTGTATTTAGGCTTTAGAGAGTATGGAACATCGTATATGGTGGCTGTAGATGGTTGAGTGTTTTTTTGCGAAAGTTTGACAAATGGGGGACCATAAGTTGGAGTTCAATAAAGCACTTGCCATGAAAATAGCGATAGAACAGAGAAAGTTCCACGACGTATCTTCTGTAGGGAAAAGTCTAGCAGTGAGAAGAAAAGGGCATCACTAATAAAGTTTCGATTCCAGTTTAGACTGTAGCAAACAGCATAGTGTACACCAAGCAGCTTCTGCTCATATGTGACTACGGTACTCCATTATAGAGCGCACCTGACTCTTATACAAATAGAAGCATGCATAGGCAGGGATATATTACAGGAGCGGTAGAATGATTCAACAATTTTACCAGCGATCATCCCAACAGAATTAATGTATGTGTTCCATAGTTGATAAAGAGTAAAGGATATTCCTAGAAATTGTAAAGGCACTAGTTTTTCTCAAGACGAGATCCATTACTTTAAAATTAAAGCGTGGTGGGAATGGAAGTGATTATGATGAAATGGCAAAAACTTGATTTGAAATGCATTAAAATTAACCAACTATCTTTTAACATTGTACCACGTTCTCAAGATCAATAGTGATGGAATCAGAAAGGTATTTGCCATTGTTGGCTTTTGAAGTGTCAACATAAATTGTTGTGTCATCAAATAAAGTTTATGATACGGAGGTACTAAGCTATTAATTAATTGATTATTATAGGTGCTGACATAAGAATTATCTTTTAGTTTTGTGAAAACACTTATGTAAATCTAACATAAGTTCCTTAGATTGTTGTTTGCACTGTTACATCACTAGGAAATAATATATAATCTATCAAATCGAATCTATCGAAAAGTTATAAACAACAAAGAATATTAACAATGCACACGCACACACATAGAGGAACACAAACACACGCACATATATATATACATATATATATATTGTATTATTTACAAGCAGACAAATATGTATATACATCAGTAGACGTAGGTAATAATTGTGTTAAAAGTAGCCATCTATATTTTCATCATTACAAATTACAAATTACGAAGAATACTAATAATATGCACGCATGTACGCAAACACTTGACGAGCTTGCAAATTTGGTTACATAATAATAAAAAACTGCCCGTAGATGCAGTTTTAGTCAGATCAGAACGTAACTGAGCAGATGCTCTAACGGTGTTCCATAGTGATGGCTTTATCTCGTCAAAAAAGCAGTATCTTCAAGTAATCAACCTTGACTGGATGAAGACGGACGTTATAATTTGTTAAACAAGTAGACCCCACGATTCGTAAAGCATTGATAAGGACTGGCTTAAACGGAACATGAACGGTTTTGGGTTGGAATAAACGTAACCCACTACCAAAGCGAACACTATCTGTCGCTCATTGACTGCACGCTCACCCGGTTTTCAATATACCGTCTTTGAAACGACAGGATGCGGCAAGCATCATCACCTACGTATAGATGATGCTATAATTAAATTATAGATGTGGCAAGCATCATCACCTTCTTATAGATGCGAGGGTGGGGCGCCGGTAGAAATGCTCGTCGACGCTGATACAGCATTCTGCAGAAAAGTCTTCAAGAACTTTTCGAATGAATAGGGAGTCCGACTCCGACTGTATTTTCGTTGTGCGTACGCCCATTCTTGCTATGGTATTGTGGAGGAATGTCACCGAAGCGTGAAGCGAATTGCGGCAAGAAAAACATTGTTCTATAGCGTAAGCAGTCTATTGGTACAATGTTACACCTAAAGACGATGTGTTACCACTAACTGCCAGAACTAACCAGTTTCATCTCTACTGCGTTCGACTGAAGGGTATCGATAAACCCCGTCAATGCAAGCCTATACAGCAGGAGCAGCAGAATAGATACAGTGTCGGTTATCGCGCCTGGGTAAATAACTTAATTTGACGATGCTGGACGCGTTAGACCAGTTAAAATCCCACAGAACGTTCTTTTCGGCCGGAGTCCTCGTTATATAAAGGAAACAAAAGAGGGCGACAGCGAATCCTCAATCCAAAGTGCGAGATTGATTCCTACCAACGAGACAGGGGGCAATGCTTTGGCTGAGAAATGTCCTCACTCACACATATACTCACCTATATAAATATATAGATTACACCGAATGTTAGCAATCACGCGAAATTCTAATTTCGTGTTATCTTCATATACGAAGATTCTATTGTTGGCATGTGTCTTTCCCGAATATTTTTCTTGTTAGAATTAATTCTAGAAATATATCGAATGTTTACGGAGTGGGGCCATGAGAAGGTTTCTTACATACTTTATGCTGGTAAATTTTCTGGAACGATCTGGATTCGAACCTGGAATATTCAGGCAATCGATTCGGTTCCTAAACTATTTGCTTACTAATGAAGCGTACCTAATTAAACCATGTTCAAACAGAAGGGTAAGGCATATAGGTGTAGACTCCTTCAGAAACAATAAAAATTTAATAAGACTACGCGCACACACAACAGACGTTTTTTTTACCCGTGAGAAAAAAGTTTTTTTTTTTTAATTTAAAAACAATTCTTTATTTATAGGAAAAACAATTAAATGATAAGAAAATATTTGTTCGAAGTGTTGATTTCCTAGTACATTAAATCAATTTCTACTATCAATTTTCTTTCTATATTGTCAAAAATCTAATTGCTGCCGTTCTTCCAACTAATCCTGTCCTCTTATTCCAACTAATGTCTGTCCTTTTATGCAAATCAATGCAATAAGTATATTACCGAGCCTTCAAAAAACGACGATCTTTTCTATCACTTTTAGTTTCCTCTTACCGACACGCGATAAGAAATAGAAAGGCGTACCTGTTTGTGCGAGTCGCTTTCTATATTTCCTTTAACCATGGATTCAATTTCTCCAATGTTCTCGCACGATTCCCCTGCACTTCCTCGTGATATGATGATCACGTAGATGAGAATTCGAAGGTGGTTTTCTTCAACTAATGCCCCCTCGATGTAAAGTTACTTCGTATTCCGATAACTTCTCTGATAAAGTGTTATTTGGCACAGACGCGTCGTCTCCTTCACGATATTTTTATGGGAAGTGCTCGTCTGAACTTCAGTTTATGATCTCTTTCTTACCAGACATTAGAAAACATTTATCTAGCTGCACTCATTATCAACAATTTCCACATCACACTCTATCAGTGCCAAAATCTAAATGTAAATTCCATACACAAAGCTTTTCCCCTAGAACTTCCCGTCGGTGGAACTCTTTCGTCGGTCTGCTTTACAGGAATATTGTAATATAGTTGTCTCTACGTCCTATGTAAATAAGTTCTTTTTGAGCTGTCTCCTAAAATGAACAAATTATAGCCAATTTTCAACACTAATAACTACTACGCTCTTATTCCAGTGGCCACTATATGTCCATTAACTCTAATCCTCGAGTGGTCCTCGAGCCCTGATGAGTGGGGATTCGCTTGTAAAAAAAGAAAAAAAGAAAAAAAGAAATGATCGTGCTTGATAGATATTATGAAAAGGGAATCGAAGCCATAGAAAAAGAAACGCCAACCCCTAATGGTTAAAACTTTTAAAAGCCAAGGCACATTTTTTTAGTTACAAATAAATCAACTTTGGAATAAAAAAAACAAAAAAAATATGAAGAAAAATCAACACCCGAAAATACCACACTTGGATATGTCAAAAGTGTGTCTAGAAGAAATTCCTAATGCTATACTTTTATACGAACAAAAAAAAAACTATTTAGAAATGTTGACTCGATTTAAGTTTTTATTTTGTGGAAGATGAAACAGTTTCATTCTTACTACTGCTCGCTGTTTAGTAGAGGTCTTGCTAAGTCTTGCTTGTGTATATAGAGGAAAAATTATTCTTATATCATTTAAGTTTGATTTTAAAACTCCATATAAAAAGAGGCTTTACTTTATACAGACGATTTAAACTTTTAAATAAAATCCTGTCGCACACTTTTCTACACCTCTATGTTTAAAATTAAAGTAAACTCTAGAAATTATTAATTAGAAAGTTTCCCCTAATATACACCGGTAAAACTACTTTAAACAGAGAGCGGAAGTTAAAAATCAGCAGATTGATTTTTCACTAGGCAACACTGCGTTGCGCAGGGCTATAACATTAAACAGAAAAGTGTTTATTTGTAAATGATGGAATTGGATAATATAGTAAAAATTATTCTTAATTTTTACGAAGGGCTTCAACGTCTTCCTCATAACACGACGAGAATGTAATTATTAAGGCGCCCCCTATACAGCTGTTCTCCAAAATTCATAAGAATCGGCCAATTTGTTTGTGTGTGAATCATATTTAAACAATAAAAAACATTAGTACTGAAATTATATCGTGGCTTAATTTCAGATGGAATTAAATTGTATATCAACGTATCTTGCTGAAACACAACTTTATTATTTAGGGAGAAGATTTGATAACAAATCTTTACTTACATGTGGAATGAGGACTCATGCAGAAACCGAGCCGTGATATTTTTAGACAGGATTTTCAGATTAAATCCAGTTGTGATTGCATGATTTGTTTATTAAAATGTTAAGTTTACTCCTTCCCGTTCCCATTAGTATCTACATATGCATCTGTGTACGTGTATGTGTGCGTGTGCGCGCATACGTTATAGATTACATAGGACGTAGGCCACAGTCGGGTGTATTACGTATATTTGAAAAATTGACTAAATGTTACTGCCCACAAAACATAACTTACAAAAAAATAAAAGTGTATTTAAAAAGAAAACCTACCCTATAGAATTTTTTAGACAGAGAAAAGAAGAAAACAAAACAGAGATGAATTGATAATTGTATATAGATGGTTAATAAGAAGATTTTAAAGAAAATTATCGCATTTAAAAATGCATGTTCAACCGAATACACGCACACAAAAAAAAAACGCATACACTAATTGTTATAAAAACTATTTACGAAGGGAAATACGCGCCGTGCGAGAGAGAGAGACAATGAAAACGAGACAGAGAGAGAGAGAGAGAAAGAAGGAGAGAGATGGGGAGAAAGTACCCAGATGGACGGATTTTAGCGACGAACCTGTATTATTTATGATCAGAAATTGACAAAATTATGTAAGATCTATGGACATATTAGCCGGTTATTGTCGGTGTAATCACAGATTCTGTTGAAAATCTATAATTCGCCCGGTAACGACTGGTAGCAGTGGGAGGACTAAATATTTAGAGGGGAAAACAAGGGTGCTTACGTCTTACGATGTTGCGATTGTGATAGTCTTGTGGTGATGATCTTGTAGTATTTTATTATCCGTAGTGCATGTGCCTAAAATTGTGTTATAAAGTTACATAAGATATTGGCTATTAGCCTAGATGTGTGGAATTTGTATTCGTTGAAAACCTACGATAAGCTTTTTGGTCAGAGAAACGATTTCTGCGGCTAGTGTATTAATATGGAGATACAGAACGAATTGAAATTAGATTAATTAATCAATATTTAGTATTATTGTTCTACATACACAAAGAAAAATAATAATACCAGATCTTGAATTTACACCTTGAATTTTTGTTACCATGTGTCATAAGAATGCTGCTTTTTACGTAATGCTTTTTGATTTCAGTCAGAGGTGAATTACGATTAGCATATGTTATTATTATCATTGGCTCACATGGAGCTTTAACACAAGTCAACAAACGATCAAATTGAAAACCTGTGGTGTTCTCTGGAAGCTGAGTGACAACAAGTCTCCCCAGACATCCAGCTCTCTCCAGCTCCTTAGATAGCATTTGCAAATGAATTTGAGTCATCGCAACAGCCAATTACCATTGATTTCTCGCTGGCAGTTGTCATTGGTTATTACTGGAATTTGAGTGGCACTAAGCCTCCCCAAGGTCCAAGTTCTCTTCGCGCGTGCCCAGCAGGGGTCTGGTCAGCGCTCACTCCTCGATCTTTTAATCCTTCTTGATCCTTCTTGGCACTTTGGTATTATTTTCTATTGGGAGGAACGGTGATGAGACAATGGTAGGTGAATGATGGGGGTGTAGAACTTGTAGATATGCAGCTTCGGTGTTCTTCATTCTCTGTAACGCTTCTTCGTTATATTGTATTATTTTATTATTCTCCGCATTCAACGGTTTTCTTTAATGTTTCAGGCGTTATCATTATCATTAGTCGTTGTATTTTTGCAGCTATTCGTCTGATTCAAACGTCTGACATTCTTTTTTCGATGTTTATCGGAATTGTACCTAGTGCTCCTACTATTATCAGTACTATTTTGATTTTCTTCATTATCCGAATCCCTTTTAACTCACTGGCTAGCTATGTGTACTTCTTTCGTTTCTACTTTTCTTTCATACTCACCCTGTGGTCATCTATGAAAGCAAAGTCTATGATTTGACAGACTTTTTCTTGTTAATTATTACATCTGGTCTACTTGCTTGGATGAGTTTGTTTGTCTGTATGTCCATGTCCCATAGGGGTTTGTGGTTCTCGTTTTCGAGTGCTGTTGCGGGTTTATTATTGTACCATTTGTTCGTACGCTCAATTCTCTGAACACCCCCCCACTTGGTCATGCATATTTTTGTATTTCTTTTTGGCCAGTTTGCTGCATTCACTTACTATATGGTTTATCATTTCGTCACTTTGTCCACAGAGTCTGCATTTACTGTTTTCTTTTGTTTTATCGAGTTTTGCTTTGATATGGTTGGTGCTTATCGAGTTATATTGTGCTGCAGTTATTAGAGATTCAGTTTCTCAGTTTGATGTTATTTTCGCATCCATGTCGAGGTGTTTTCTTTATTCTCATCTTTTGTCATTCTTATGAATCTTCCGTGGAGATGTTTCTTTTTCCAATTTCACTTTTCTCGTTTTGTCGTTTGGCTCTCTGTTTTCTGTTTTATTATTTTTTCAGTGTCTCTCGCTGGCATAATTATCCTTTCAGTGTTTTGCATTATGTATTTTTCTAGTTCTTTTGTCGTGCCCTTCACACAGTCTTATACACAGATCAGTCCTCTCCTGCCGTCGTTCCTTTTCACGTAGAGTCTGACAATATCGTCTTTTGGGTGTTGTGCATTATGCATAGTCATGAGTTTCCTGGTTTTCTTGTCGAGTTGTCTCAGTTCTTCTTTTGTCCATCCTACACACGGTCCAGAGTATCTTACTAGTGATACTGCCTTTGTACTTACACGTGTTATTAGGTTTCTGCTATATAATTTCGTTTCCAGGAGTTTTCTTGTTCTCCTGAGGTGTTCCTTTCCAATTTTTTCTTTCATTTTTGTTGCTCCGATATTGTCCGCTTCCAGAATTTCCAAGTATTTATAGTCGTCTTGTGCCTCTATTGCCCTCATTACTGCTTGATTCGGTAGTTCCAAGCCTTTTGTCGTTTCCCGTTCTCATAACTGGTAGTGCGCACTTTTTCATTCCAAATTGCATTTGGATATCTTGGCTGAAGATTTTGGTGGTGTTAATTTGTGTCTCTAGCTCATTTTCGGTCCCTGCAAAAAAGTTTCAGATCGTCCATGTGCATCAGGTGGTTTATTTTTTCCTCTGTATTGGAGAACTTGTATCCGGCTTGGCACTTTCTCAGAATAGTGTTAAAGGGCATCACGGCTATGATGAAAACTAATAGTGATAGTGAGTCTCCTTGGGAGATGCCTCTTTGTATCTAAATTTCTGTTAGGTGTTGCCCATCATCTGTCAATTCCAGTTTCCATGTTTTCATTGCATTTTCTATTACGTCGGTGACGCCGCCTGGTATTTTATACATTTTTAGGCATTCTATTATCCATTCTTGGGGATCCTGTCGTACGCATTTTTTTAGCCGATCTATGCCACGGCTAAATTCTTTCTCTTTCTCTTTAACTCCTTTAAGATGTTTTTTTTTAATCTATATATAGCAGGTAAAGTGTTCCTCTTTTTCCTTTTTGGCATCCTTTCTGCTCCTCAGGGATGAGTCCACGGTTATTCAGGGAGTGGTAGATTTGTTCCCTCAGTTATGCTGTCAGTATGTTCCACATAGTACGTAAGCACGAGATTGGCCTATAGTTGCTAGAGACGGTTCCTTTATCCGTGCTCTTCTGTAGCAGCGTTGTTCTACCTTTTGCCATGAAGTCTTGCACGCTTGCTTCCTGTATACATCTTTTTAACTTTTTGGCTAGCCTTTCGTGTAGGGTTGTGAATTTTTTGAACCAGTATGCATGTATCCCGTCGTGCCCTGTTGCTTTCCAGTTTGCCATTTTTCCTATGGTTTTCTTTAGGGGTTCCTTGCTGATTTCATTCACCGTTCCTTCTTCTATTTGTTGCAACTCTTCTTTCATGTCTTTCAGCTATTCGGCATTTCTATTGTGATCGCGTCACTCTTCCCATATTTTACTCCAGTAGAGTTTTGTTTCTGTCGGATTTGGTTGTACTGATTTTGTAGTTCCTCCGTTCACATTTTAGTAGAATTGGCGTTCATTAGTTTCAAATGTTCTGTTTTGTTTGCATTGTTCAGATTTATATCTATATCGTCTCAATCTCGCTTCTTTTGCTTTTATTTTTGGTCCAGTTCTTCATGTTTCTTGTTAAGCCTCTCCCTGCCAGTTACATTTCCAATAGTCCGTTTTGTCCACATTGCTTTCTTCCTGTGGATCATTTTTATTGTTAATGTCATTATCATTATTTTTATTATAATTCTTGTTATTATTATCATTATTATTATTGTTATTATTATTGTTATTATTATTATCATCATTATTATTATTGTTATTATTATTATTATGGTTGTGGTTTATTATTATTGTTATTGTTATTTTAATTATTATTGTTATTTTATTATGCTTATTATTGTTATTGTTATTAAGTTTATTATTGTTGTTATTATTATTATTAATGTTATTATTATTGTTATTGTTATTATTATTGCTATTGATGATGATGATGATGATGATGATGATGATGATGATGATGATGATGATGATGATGATGATGGAAAACAAGGTTACAGGAGTGCCTGGTTGGTTTTTTTAAGTAAGATTTATAAAAGTTTGCATTTTATGAAGCAGTCTGCTCTTAAAAAATTGTAGTTTACATTTTTCAAAGCGTTACTTTCGATATAAGTCAGAGACAAAAGATATATTTACATACACAGAAGACATGCAACATGAAATATTTGTATTATTATATGCAAGAGACTTTGTGTATCGGTGTGACTTTGTGAGTTCGTTCCCTATGACGGGGCCGGTTTTTGTGAAGTTTGACACGAAGATTCTTCTTGTGCATGTCGGTGTTTTAGATGGATTTCATGTTGAAATGTCTTCGACAAGAAATAAATAATCGATAATCGATATTCGAAAAATCCGATGAATGAAGGAACGGGCGATTTTGACCAAACTAATTTCATGTCACAAGTGTATATAATGAGTTCTTTTTTACGACACAAGCCGAACGGCCTAACATTTAAAATGAACAGTAGCTTCTTTGATATGACAAAGACGCGTTCAATATTAATATTTTTGTGTAAAGCAATATTTCACAATGGTACTTGACTTTTTCATTTTAAACTTAAATTCGAGCCATTATCACCGCACAACCAGTAATGCCAGTCATATGCAATACACATTTTGTTTTTAGATATGACAAAGCCACATCCAAATAGGGTTTCAGTTAGTTAGGAGCAGAAGTCAAGCATGGTACATAACTTATGAATTATAAACTTTTATGCCAGCCATCATATATGAAATAATTTTATAAAATTAAGAAGAGGTTATTTACAGTGTAATGTAGACTACGATATATTGTGAACTTACTAACTTCGAGGGGCATATAAAACTTCCTTCAAGGGGCATCGCGTTGGGTCTTCAATTAGAGCAAGTAATTAACCAATTTGATTATAATGTTTTCGATTCTTAATCGATTTCAATGAAAATAAATATGTGAGAGTATGAAACATCCGTTAATCATCATTTAACCCGGGAAACGTCGGATCATCTTACTAGTCATTATATATAAGGAAAACCATATCTAGTTTATTTATATAACTTTTATTTGTTTTAACAAGAATTAGGTCGAATGAAATAAAAATAGCGTGCATTATAGTAGTTTTATAGCGAATGAATTACGAAAAAAAAGGAATAGTTAAATATGAGATTCGCATAAGCGCATGATAATACAATTTGCATTAGAATTCAGAAAAGTAGTGTTACTGTATTGTCATCAGAAAGTGTGCTATAGTTTGTCAGCACAGTGGAACGTCTCTGAAACGGATAAAAGATAGTCAGTTTCTTCTTGAGTCGGACAACAACAATAACATTGTGTTTGTCCACGTTATCAATCATCCTTACAACATCTAATATTAGACTATCCAGATAGGTGATTCCGCCGTTGTAGGGTTTTGGTTGGCGTGTTGGATTGATTAATTTTAACCGGAGACAATGGTCTGTTCTGAGCCCCGCTGTTGAGAATTGAACGCCCTTTACTAAAGAAGCGAACAACCATTTTAATATATATATATATATATATATATATATATATATATATATATAATTTAAAGGAGATTAGAACAATAGTCTAAAGAGCTGAGTGAATTTTAATGTAACAGTGAAATTACTAGTTTAATTAAAATACAGTAAATAGAAAGTGCTCGTTGTAATTTAGATATATAGAAAGTGCTAAAAATCACATTACTCAATATATATATATATACATACATACATATATATATATATATATATATATATATATATATATATATATATATATATATATACAGCACTTCTTTAATGCCTTCTAAATTTTCGTTCAGTTCCGGACCAATATTACTATAACAAAATATCCGGAAGATATTGATGCTAGAGAAAGTAAAATCTTCAGGAACATTAAATTGCAAGCAAAAAGTTTATTTTAATTACATGTATTCGCGCAATTCCCAAAGTATATGATGCAGATGCTTCATAATTAATTGTTGATGAAAGGCAAGACAATATCTAAAATATTTATTTATTATGGTTTAAAACTGCTATCTTCAGACTTAAAGGCGTGTTGCACAGTCAATAGAAACGTTGAATCTCTACGATTCCAGGTGAGCATTGTCTGAAGATCGCAGTTTACATGCTACCCAAAGCCGGCCCGAAGTTTACTTGGTCAAAACATTTTGATACAACATCTACGAATGGCAGTAATTAGTGAGATTACAATAAAGAGACTAGTCATAGCTATCCGGTCGCGGTTTCACCCCTAGAAGCAGGCCAGAGGATGAGTAAGACGAAACGTGGCGAAACAACAACTATGAAGATTAGAATAACAATCCGCAGACAATTAAATATACAAATTACACATCTACAAAAGTACCAGTAAAACTATTATCTATAATCTCTAAAATAATCCTATAATGAGAAGTGTTACAGATGAAATCATTTGTAGGGGGAATGTCATTGAACGGCGATAAAAGTGATCGACTGAACTTCAAACGGTAAACTTTTCACAAAAATCACTCGACTAACTAACATTACTACAAAGGAGTTCCCCAATCTGTATCGGTGAAACGCAGATTCCATAAACCAAGCTTCTCTCCCAAAACTGTTCGCATGTGATGCATTGTTCCGCTGGCCTGCTTCCCGGTTGAATACGACATAGTAATTTTAAAATCTATTGTAAACAATTTCTCATTGAGCCGCCCTATTCAACTATTAGTCCATTAGATTCTATTCCATTAACACCAATTTACACCAACAATTTACACAATTAACAATTACCATCTTACATTCATTAGCTCTTATCGTTGAGTACATTCGGGATTTGATAAGTGGTCACGTTTAAGTAAAAATCTGGCAGTTAACGGCCATGGTTTTAACTTGGTAAAAAAATATGAATCGATTAGCGTTATTTCACTTAATATTATTGAAATATAGGCATAATCGTTCATTTTTTACGTTTTCCGTGAAAGAGTGGTAGTTGTGAGTGCAAAGGCAATACACGAGCATTTTCAGGAAAAAGTGAAGAATCACAGATAAAACAATAAATAAGACAAGCTGGCTAATCAAAATATAAGAAACACAACTATTTTAATGTTGATGGAACAATGGTGGAATCGTTCCACCGCTGCAGTAGATATCTAACTCTTGTAGCCTAGTAAGTGAATGGCATTTTCTCTACTCTGCAACCTTGCTCACACCGAAATGTCGTTACCAGCCTCGCTCTGCTTTATCGTGAGTTTCATGACAAGCTGAGCTACCATCTATGATCGTCCCTGGCCAGATATTAACGAAAAACACTTTTCTAGCCTTGAACAAAGCTTCTTTCTTAAAACTGCACACCCATTTTCGTTCTTTCTCACTGACTACAATATGATCATCTTCAAGTCCAACGTGAACAAGTTCTTTATGGGCTATCATCTTGAGTAATCTAATTTATCGGATTTCCACTTCTAACAATTACTACGCTATTTTCCAATTGACTATCATACACTCATTAACTTTTATACTCGCGTTGATAAGTTGTGATTCTTTTATAAGAAAATTTTTAACAAGATTGCTGATTATATTTGTTGAATATAGTAATTCATGCGGATTTTCTCTATCATTTCGTCATTATTGGCTTATTTATTAGTGCGTGCGGAACCGGGGGGTTACGATGAATATGATACCGGGGTTTGACTTGTAGGACAGATGAAAACAATTACTTTTATATTGATAAAGCTGCAGGGGATGTAAATAGAAATGAAATACTTATTATAAATGCTCACAAACGCACACAAACAAACACACAAACAAACACACACACAGACATGTATATATATATGTGTGTGTTTGTTTGTGTGTCTATATATTTATATATAAAGTGTATCTCAAAAGTGAGTGCACTCCACGTTTCTGCATATATTTAAGTATATCTCTGCATTTAACAGTCGTAACGAAATGATACTTTTACACAATGAAAAGTAATATGTCGGTTGCTTATATAAGATAGTTAATATATTTTCACCTCAAAACAACTTAAAATATACCCATTAAAACTAAATATCTGTCAACAATATTAGTACACCCTATGAAGGAAAGTTAATATTAATATACACCATATTAAATCTCAACATCCTTTGTGACCACCATCATTATCAAGAACTGCCTTTACTCTCCTAGGTATGAACGTTACAAGAGCTTCAAATGTAGCTACTGGAATACTTTTCAACTACTTCGTGATGATTTCGGGGAGCTGGAGAATAGTTAGGCTTATCCGCACCTCCACTGTCCCATCAGAATCCTCCGAAATATTTTATTTGATTAAAGTCTTAACATATCATTGCCGAGTTAATCACTTTTACCCTCATCCGCTTCAGTAAAGCAGTGGTCGTTTTGGATGTAGCTTGGGTCATTGTTATACTGAAGCATTGACCTGCCACCCAGGCTCTTGTGGGGGTAGACTATGCTCTGCTGTAGTATTTCACAGTACGTGTAGGAGTGCATATCTCCTTCAGTTAGATGTTATTTTTTAACAATTGCAGTACTCATACATCCCAAAACAATAACATTCTCACTACTATGCTTGACTGTAGATATTTTTTTTAATTACAGTTTCACCCCAAACAAGGCACATTGCCACTTTAGTGTAGGGGCTGCTATCAGGGGAAACATCTACTGGGATACTATGCAGGGATTTAGGCAGCAAGGTGTCTATTCAAGTTACACTTTAATTTCTGCATGTCAGTACAGTTGGGGAAGCAGGGACCCGGAATGGAATTCCAAAGTCTAGCGGTTCTGGGAAGAAAGTACTGAAATAGAAATATATTTCATATCTAGGGATCTCTGTGGGGGTGAGATTTAGCTTCCTGTCGGGTTTGTCGAGGATGTTTACGTCGTGAGAGGTATGAGGCGCTTATATTTGTACTCCAAACCTGGTGCACGCTAGACATGCTTTAAGCCATCGGGACCAAACAAATTAATCTTCATCTCACCATACCATAGGACATTGTTCCAGTAAGCTATGTGCTTTGTTGACATATCTTCAGCAAACTGTTTGCAGGATTGCTTGTGTATCGTCTTCAGGAAAGGCTTTCTGCTATGGTTACAGCCATGCACACCAATTTGATAAGAAAAAACTGCAGCGTATGGGCAGACTGTCACCCCACCTTTTAAATCTCTTCATCAATGTTGACCGGACTCTTACGCTGATCTTTTAAAGCAAATGTTTAAATCTTAAGCTTGGGCTGTTCTGAGATTATACAGCTCTTTTTAACGCTAAATAATGTTAACAATTTGCTGCAGCTCAGTTTCAGGGTATTGCAACCGTTATTATAACCTTAGCTATTTTTATGTAGCGCATAGTTTTCTGCTATGTGGTGCTATGATAGAACTTTCAGTTTCCAGTATGAGAATGTGTTAAAGCTGCATTACAAATTACAGCACGTCTGTTCTTTAGAAACACATGGATCAAGTAACACTAATGAGTCATATGACAGTTTAGATAGGGAGATGGCAAGCACTACTAGATATGTAGGTTTAGTTTCCCAGGAGTGTGCCCTTTTGTTAAAAAGAGTTTAGCTTTTATTGTTTTATTTTGATGGAAAAAATAGCTTTACTCTATTATATAAGAAGAACACAGATTACTTTTCCTTGTGTAAAAGTGCCATTTTATCAGTATTATGCCATGAAAATATATACTTTAATAATTGCAGAAATGTGAGAGGCACCCTTACTTTTCTGATACACTACATATGGATGTATGCATGTGTATGTGTTTGTGCCAAACATAAAATTTATTCACGTATATTTCCCTCATGGTTATTCTAAATACTTGCAATTTTTCCAACTGTCTAATTGAAAGTGTCTTTCTGGATAAACCCGGTATTAACCTGTATTGTTCATCAGTAAGCCAACACTAGATCCCCCAATACACTGTAAATACGCAATACAGAGCCAAAATTATATCTTATTTCATGGACTGAGTTTTGTTTAAAAACATGTTCCAGTTAAAATAAACCATAATTTATCATGAATTCAACAACCTACGAATATTTTTTACACAGTGGTCACCACTTATCAAGGCCCGGAAGCCACTCAGGGATAAAGCTTATTGCAAGTACATCACGTTAGTGTGGAGGTTTGATGAAGTGTTTAGTAAAGGGGGCGGTTCCTTAGGAATTTGTTAACGTTGGACTTGAACACATCCAAGTTGTAGTTAGGTGGGAAGCAAGCAGACGAAACAGAGTTCCACAGGCGTGCAGTTCTAAGAAAGAAGCTTTGTTCACGGAATCCACATTTTGATTTAGGCACAGATAAAGAGTGGGGAAATTTTTGACACTGGATTCAGCTAGACGGGTGTTTTTCGTGAAAGATTGGCGAGGGGGGACCAGAGATTGGAGTTCAGACAATCACCTGCCATGGAAATAACGATAAAACAAGGATAGCCTCGCAACTTCTCTCCTGAGCGCGAGAGGTTGCAGGGTAGAGAAAAGGGCATACCCCACTAAGCCACGAAGTCAATTTTGTACACTGTCAATGTAGGATAGGCTGTTTTAGCAGTATTCCATCCTTGGACGCACTTGGCTTTTATATAGATAGAGATTTACATTAGTAGTGAGATATCTTCTGGAGCGGTAGAAGGATCCCACCCTCTTTCCAGCGACCTAAACAACAGACTTGATGTACGTGTTCCATTTCAGATCAGGAGTAAAGGTCACACCCAAAAGCTTGTAAAAACATGGGGCCTCTCCCAGACGAGAGCCATCCATCCCAATTGATGA
This sequence comes from Euprymna scolopes, assembly GCF_053919585.1. Taxonomy (NCBI): domain Eukaryota; kingdom Metazoa; phylum Mollusca; class Cephalopoda; order Sepiida; family Sepiolidae; genus Euprymna; species Euprymna scolopes. The sequence goes on from NC_136493.1 coordinate 18,801,348, forward strand.
CAGATGGGGTTCAGAGCGTTGATGATGTAAGGATAGGAGTTTGGTTTTGGATGCATTAAATGTAACCAGCCACGTCTTCCCCCACTGAACCACGCGCTCGAGATCAGAGGAGAGAGAAGCAGAGCGAACTTTGTGATTTACAGCCTTTGATGTGTTGCCGTAGATGGTCGTGTCATCGGCATAGATGTCAACGAATGATTTAAGTATGTGCTTAGGGAGGTCATTGATGTAGATAAGGAAGAGAGCTGGGCCCATGATTGACTCCTGAGGGACTCCAGCATTAATACTGCAGGCCTCTGATTTTTGAGCATCGACCACTACACTTAGGAGCCTATCGGAGAGAAACGATTTAATGATGGAGGAAACATTTCCAGTTATACCGTATCTGGAAATCTTGTGAAGTAGACCCTTATGCCATACCTTGTCGAAGGCTTTTGATATGTCAAGAGTAATTGCCTTAGAAAGGAAGCCTTTGTCAAGAGATTCACTAATCCTGTGAGATATAAACGTCAGCACGTCTGCGGTAGATCGTGCAGTGCGGAAACCATACTGTGTGTAATTAAGAAGGTTGTTTCTGCTGAGGTGGTTGACTATTTCTATATTTAATATGGATTCCATCAACTTAGTCATAACACACAGGAGACGTATTGGTCTGTACTGAGAGGGAGATGACTTAACACTTTATTTCTTAAATACATGGCAAACTGATAAGGTTTTCTAGGGAGTCGGTAAGCACTTCTCCTTAAGGAAGCGCTTAAACAGCTTCGTAAGTATTGGAGCAAGTTCTGGTTGAAGCTTTTTTTAACACTATAATTTGGGGTGCTTCCAGGGGCAGTTGCTTTACTGGAATCATGGTTCTTGATTAGCTTGGCGACCTTATACACGGATATGTGTATGTTACCACGCGTGTTCTATGTTATAGGAAGAATTATGGGGAGTTGATGGCCTTCGTCGCATAGGGGAGAATTAGCTGCAAAGTTCTTGTCTGATGCTGAGGGGATGCCCCCTGGTCCATTGATAATTGTTGGGATAGAACGCACACTTCTGTTCAGGATCCTATTTGTTATTTGTCAAAACTGGTGAGAACCAATCCGCTGATCAGATACCATGGATTTAACAGACTGGGCATATAGGTCTCTTTCATTTTTTATTACTCTTTTACAGTGGTTGCTGGCAGTCCTGAAAGCAGCTTTAGTCTCAGTGCATCTATTACGTTGGTAGCTATGGAAAATGTGATTTCTATGCGCGATAGCAGCAGCACATTCTGGGGAGAACCATGGCTGGCTGTTAGGTTTTTGTTGGAATTTTTTAGATGGTATGAATTGCTCTATACCTACAATTAACCATTCGGCCGGATCTGATACTGTAGAGGACACACCCTTTTTAAACATGGAGTGGAGATGTGAATCAGATATGAATGTACGGAAGCTACTCCAGTCAGCCATAGAGTATCGGTATAGATGTACGGTGGAGAGGTACGTCTGGGGACTTATTACATTTCGTTTTTATCTTAACTGATACGACGGAGTTGTCGGATGACCTAGAGGAGAATGAACGGAACATGAACATAGCTCAGGGGATGTTGAAAGAAAAAGGTATAGGAGGATTGCATATTGACCGGGTGTATCGGGCATACGGCTGGGTTAGCGAACAATCCGAGTGAGGTCATAAGCAATGCCAAAATGACAAAATGTCCCCTCATCATCTGTCTTATTTGAATGGGTCAGCCATTTCACGTTATGGACGTTGAAGTCACCACAGATGTGGATGTTGGCCGAGTGATGTGCAGACAGGATGGGGTCTATTTTCTCAGATATGCTCTTAAAGATAGTAACTCAGCTGTTGTGGGGCCGATAGAGGGCAAATATAAAATTCAGTGGTATTAGCAAGTGCAAACCGGAAGCACATATGAGTAAATTAGGATCTTCTCTAGAGATATCCCTGCCACACGGAAAACAATCTTTTATGTAGGCACATATCCCATGCCCATGGCGATCTTGGATGTCAGATTTAGCTGTTAAGTTAGAGTATCTGTTAATTATGAACTCATCTAGGGAAGTGGTCGGCCCTATTCCAGTTTCGCTTAGAAATAATATGTGCTGTTTCGTCTCCTGTAATTGGGTTTCAATTCTGGAAGGTTGGACCATAGACCACTGATGTTGGAGAAGGAGACATAGTAGTAGGGATCTACGTTGGAATAATGGGGTTCTATGTGTATTCGAGTTTTTTTTTATGGAGATATTTCATGTTGACGTTTTTGGATTTGTTGAACAGGTCGGCATACTTGGTTAAAGCAGTACAGAGAGGGAAAGTAAGAGAGAAAAAGACAGGATTTTTTGTAGCACACGATAAGGTAAAGCCGTAACAATTACCCACTAGTGTGGCATCGAGAGGCCCCACCAGAGACTACTGCATGGTCCAGATCCACTCACCAAATGGCAATACAGCAGTTCCAGTACTTTGCGCCTGCTGATAGGGCAGCCTTCTTAGTTGTTAATCCAAGGTTCGGGTCCCTGACTATCAGGCGGATAACGTCAGCCCAGACAAAACGTTTACCTCCAGCACCCTTACTAATGACATGCCCACAAGGACAGACACAGAGACAGAAAAATTTCCGACATCTCAGACTACTGTTCACCAAGTACTACCGACCTTTAAGCAGCTTTATCTTCACCACTTTTCAGAAAAATTACTCATTGAATGAGGACTGAGGGACAAAAAATGAGAAGCGAGAGTTACTGGAGCTGGCGATAACACATCCAGTGTATTATCCACTCCCCATTAAAAAAGGGGCGAGGGGAATGGGTACAAATGACTTATTTATATCTAAGTAGTAAGTCCGGTGCTATGTTATCAATTCAGGACACTTATCACATAGCTATATGTTATGGTTCATCATATTCTCCTACTAATTTCCACTGTGATAGTTTATACCTCTGAATATTTAGAAAAATGTTTGTCTTAAATTTTCTAACAGTATTTCTATACTGTTACCGTATACTATAGCAAAATTCATGTATCTTAATTTCTATAGTCATATATTACTGGAAAGTATACCCGACGTACTCCACAATGCATAGTATACTGACGTACTCCACAATGCATAGTAAAGAATCTGTTGTTGATATTATAAAATTATTTTTATATAATGCTTTGCATTAAAGAATAAAATATAAAAATAAAATATAATGATTTATTTGTGCTTGAAACAAACCCATTAATTTCGAGCGCGCCTATGAAAGGAAACACTCTTCAAATGCGCACGTGAGGTTGGGCTTTGTACTGACGTTTCCTGTAGTAAAAATTGCACTGTTCCTTGTTAAATTTCACTTTTCGGGTATCGATTTTTAACATTTCACGGAGATATAATAATAGAAAACATATCTAAATAAAAATAAACCACCAGAAGATGCATAATGTACACCTGTGTTTAATATTTGAAAAAAACCTAACCGAGCTGTTTCTGCGTCGATAGGGACCGAATATACGCAAAGATATACACAGACATGCACATGGACACAACCTGTTTATATATATATATATATATATATATATATATATATATATATATATATATATATATATATATATATATATATGAAGAATATAGCTTGCTTAATCGATATTAGATTTTAGTGTGGTACGTTTTTTTTTTGTTGTTGTTTTTTGGTGAATGCAAATTCCAGATGTTGCAGTTTATAGATGCTTGGCGGACGCAGTCCATAGAAAATGTTCAGAGTCCCCCAACCTATGAGATATTTACTGTAACGAAAATATACCTCATCTGTCAGCTTTATAAAAATACTATTCCATAGAGAATATTTGAAGTTAAGATCGCATAAATAGGTATGTTTTAATGTAATTTAAATTGGTGCCGACCTATGAGTGGTCGAATGGTGATCACTAACCAAAAGTCAGATTCAGTCAAGGGTACAAATATTCATAGTCTTGAAAAGAGGTTCGGATTTCCTATCTGAAAGAGATGGAAGAGTGGGATATGCACGTTTGAGATCGGCAATTGATATTCCATGGAGATGCTAGGCGATTAATAAAAATCGTCTGATCCATAAGAATAAATTCATAAAACACGATTATTATTATTATAATGAACCATATATCTATACTTTCATATTCTTTTGCCTTGATATTCATATTCAACACAATTCCTTTAATTTATTTAAAAAGAAAATCAACCTTGGTTATAGAGTGGCCATGGAATTGCATTCATCTGCAAAATAGCTAGTTTATGTGCATAGTCTTTTAACATTCATTTTAATTAATGCGAAACATTATATTTGAGTTTTAGCCTGACAAAATCGGTGCTAAAGAGTGAATATTAAAAAATAATAAATTTTCGAGGCGAAAGTCGAACGAGGACATTATGAATATGCAAACACAACGTAATGGCTATTGGGTCATGCTTAAGTTTTAATCCTTGCAGAAAACATGTCTTTATTAACTTCGCAGCAAAAGTAAACTGTAAGCTAACGCTTTTGGTTTCGATTCTCGGTTGTAGGAAACGAGTATTTTTTAACATTTAAAATCATTACTATATATTAGGTCACATATTATCAACCATATAAACAATGATTTCAGAAATTGCTCTCTGGACCAAATCATGTTTAGTTTGCAGTAACAAGTGTCGCATAAAAATTTATTAAGTCTTGTGGAACTTTCAGAAGCAGTTGACTACACATTTAGTCGATATAATAAAATCCTTCCTCTTTATCTACAAGCGACATCATCAGAATCACCAAGAACTGCAGACGAAGTAGTTCGCCTCTTTCCCTCTTATACAAAAGCCCTCCCACCGCTCTCAATCAACACCGGCTAATTATTTAAAAAATATAATTTTAAAGCACTGAGAGCTTTATTAACTGAATGAAACACTAATGCACATATAATTACGTCTACACTAGAGTTTGTTAGAATTCCTGCTATTCTCATTGAGTGCGACCATACAATTCTAATATTCGGTAATACACGCATTATTACAAAAAACGAACACATCAAACCTTATTCCATATAATATTAATTAATTTCGTTTAATATGTTTAAATCAGTTATAATTTTCTGTAATTGATTTTTCTAGACGTTTACAACAGCAAACCATAACATTTACTTTAAAATTACACAAATAAATATCCGTAACTTTGATACAAAATAGTTAGCGCAGATTCAACGTCCTAAATTATGCTAGCAGTATTTCAATTAACATTACTAAATCAATAGTTACTACATTATGCAAAGATATACGTAATTCCGTCGTTCGACTTTCGCCTGGCAATCTTTTGTTTTGTTTTAAAACTTTTGTGCCGATATTTCCGGGCGGAAACCAAAATATAAAGTTTCGCATGGGTATAAATTCCATTATCTATGGAGTTTCATGTCATTCATGAAAACCTTAACTTGTAGGAGGCGTTTGCTAGACACATTTTTAAACAAAAATATTGGCAAACGTAAATATATATGGAAAGAGGTTTTCCATTTAAACGTTTTACGCAAATAGCACAATAGTAAACATCATGTGGAATATAGTCAGGAATATAACTACAGGTAATAATAGTTTATAAAATATGCTTATCTCATAATAAAACCGAAGAAAAAACTGATGAGAAACTGATTAAAATGAATGTTTAAAAGAATATGTAACTTGGACTTTCACTTGTAACTGCAATTACGCAACTCATTGTATTTCCTTTCAAATAAATAGAAAAAAAAATCTGCTTTTTTTTTTCTTTTGAAATCGAAGAAAGGGTTTTTAATATGAATATCGATACACAATAAACATAAACTTTTAGGAGTACATATATATATATATATATATACATATGTATATGTATATATATTATACTCCTATAAATTCGTTTTTCTTTTGTGTGTATTCATATTCATATTAAAACACATTCAATTTATTTAAAAAGAAAATACAATTTTCTCAAATATGGGTTGTGGCAATGCCTTTCACTCGCAAAAGATCTAGCTAATTTGCATATTGTTTTAAACATTCATTTTAATTAATTCCCTATTAGATGAATTTTCTCAAGATCAGAACTGTTTTAAAGATCGATCTTTCAGAAGACAAATATCGAAAAATTGACTAAAAGCATTAATATCTTCACCTTTAGCTGGCCACTTTTCTACAAGGGGGTCGCTCTGATCTTTCGATTTTCTAGCCTAAATTAAAAAAAAATCACTTCCGGTTTGGTGGTGGTCATAACAGTATAGACGTTAGTTTTTCCCCCGTTCTTCTCCTTTCGCGGTACGGGTTCGAGCCTGCCTTCGTACTACCACTTTTTTTGGCCAACATACACATACAAACACCCGGGCAACGTCGGGCTGAAATGCTGGCATATCTATAAAAGTGAACGAGTCTGTGTGTTTGTGTGTCTGTCTGTGTATATTTCCCTTCGCAATAATCTGTTAATTTTTAGTCTACAAACTCGAAATTTGATATACAGAGTACTGAGATTTGGGAAAATCGATGCGGTCGGTTTTCGGCCAGAAACTTCGCTGTTAAGAGGTCAAAGTTTAACGATTTGACTTGTGAGAACTCTAACAAACTCCTCCGACAATTTTGGGTCTAAACACTTGAGATTTTAGATATAGGTTTCTTGGGCATGGATCTAGCTTAACTTAATTTGAGCCTGACAAAATGTTAAGGGGTACTAATAGGAGTCAAAGTTAAAAAGATTACCTTTTTATTGGCTTAGCATACACCTCTAAACACCCGGACCATGCCTGGCACCCATATTAGTATATATATATATATATATATATATATATATATATATATATATATATATATATATATATATATATATATATATATACTAATATGGGTGTATGTCGATGACTAAAATATACTTTATAAAGCTCCCCTGTTCGGTAGAGCACTCTCGTAAATTATCTTACTCGCTACTTAATTTATCTGAAATAATGCGAAGCTCGCGGTTTGTTTACAAACAAACGTTTGAGCCCTCTACGAGTGGCGAACGGATGTTTATTTAAATAGACGTTCGGACAGTTTAATTTCGGCCACCGATTCCGTAGTCCGGGGGTAGGACTGCCGACTGTCATCACGACAGTTCTAGGTTCGATCCTCGGCTTGGGAGAGGTGTTTGTCTAGCGGCACTGATGAGTTGTGAAACAACGAAACAGGTCTGTATGTCGATGACTAAAATATATATATATATATATATATATATATATATATATATATATATATATATATATAGTGATGATCATATTTATTGGCACGGTAAAATAAAAGTTAAATTGTGTCTAATAAATTCTAAAAAAGGGATTAAATTAAAGAAAATAACAAAGTATATTATGTATTTTTAACTGGCCTTTCCGATGCAGCAATCGGATTTTAGAAAAAATTAATAACAAAGGAACAACAAACATAATTGCAAAAAACCCTTGTTCAAAATTATTGGCACGATTTATTTAATAATCAATTGTATAGCCTTTGACCTTGATTACCTTCCTCAGTCGCTTTTCATAGTTTACAACCAAGTTGTTGCACTCTTCAGTAGTAATTTTAGCCCACTCTTCCTTACAATAATCCTCCAATTGAATAAGATTCTTAGGCTTCCTTTGCATTACCCTCAATTTTAATGTTCTCCATAAATTTTCAATTGGATTAAGGTCTGGGCTTTGTGATGGCCACTCCAAAACATTAATATGATTGTCCTCAAGCCATTTCTTAGTCAGTTTAGCCGAATGCTTTGGGTCATTATCTTGCATGAACCACCAACGACGACCAAGTGAGAGCTCTTTAGCAGAGTCTTTCAGGTTTTCATCCAATATTTTAACATAATCTTCCTTTTTTATGCTACCTGTGACCTTAACAAGTCGCCCTGGTCCAGAGGCAGCAAAGGATCCCCAAAACATCAAACTGCCTCCACCGTGCTTCACTGTGGGTATGGTGTTCTTAGGCAGGAAAGCTTCGCCAGATTTTCTGTAAATATAAGACACTTTATTATGGCCAAAAACTCTATTTTCGTTTCGTCAGTCCATAGAACACGTTTCCAGAATGCAACATCTTTATCAATATGACGTTTTGCAAAGGCTAGCCTTGCTTTCAGGTGCATAGGCATCAATAAGGGAGTCTTTCTCGGACGACATGCTTTTAAACCAGCTCTCTTCAAAACTCTACCAACTGTATGTCGAGATACATTCACTTCAGAGGTGCTCTGTTCATCAACAATCTCCCCAACAGAGATCCTTGGGTTTTGTTTTACTTGTCGAACAATTTTCCGTTCATCTCTTGGGGAAAGAATCCTTTTTCTCCCTCTACCCTCTAAACTCATAACGTGGCCTTGCGATTTGAACTTGTTTATTATGGCTCTAACAGTGGATTTGGGAAGGTTTAGCTTCTTTGAAATCTTATCATAGCCCTCCCGATTGGTATGGCATGCTACAACAAGCTTCCTGACGTCTTCGCTGTGTTCCTTAGTTTTAACCATGGCGATTGAAAATTATAATTTAGTCACTTATAATAGTTTAAATAAATCGCTATCTAAAAATTATCTGAAAAAAATTATTCACTGAATTAGCGTTAAACAAGCATAATATGGCTATAAAAAAGTTCAGAAAGCACGTAAACCGGAAATTGATTGATATTATACTGATACTAAAAGAAAAACAAAGCCGTGCCAATAATTTTGAACAAGGGTTTGTTTGCAATTATGTTTGTTGTTCATTTGTTATTTATTTTTTCTAAAATCCGATTGCTGCATCGGAAAGGCCAGTTAACAATACATAATATACTTTGTTATTTTCTTTAATTTAATCCCTTTTTTAGAATTTATTAGACAAAATTTAACTTTTATTTTACCGTGCCAATAAATATGATCATCACTGTATATATATATATATATATATATATATATATATATATATATATATATATATATATATGATACATTTTATCAGATTATTAATTATACATGATTATTTTATTCTTTTAATCTCAATAGGAACATATTCAAAGTTACTAAACATAGTTGTATCGATTTTTCCTCATAAGTACATATATATAAGTTTAGTTATTCCATTCTCTTGCTGGAAGCAAAATAGATAATGCTTGAAGCAACGAAGATTGATCCGAAAATACCTCGCAGAACAACTGGAAGCCAAACACGAAACGAATTACCATTTGAAATTTTAACTAGCTATCTTTAATTTTATCGACTATTTTTTGTAATATCATCATTGTTCCAGGTAAGAGTACAAAGGGAGCTGCATCTTATTACATTGAAGAGTTTGTGTGTGTTATTAAATATATGTCATAGTTTTTGTCTATATTACATAATGTACCCGAAGTTCATTTTTTTATCTATGAATGATTGTGTAGTATTACATTATTTTTGTAGGAATTTAAATTACATATCGCTTATCATAATGATATATAATTCGTTTAAAATGATGTGTGGTTTCACCAATTAAAACAAGTGCAGGGTCTGTCACACAGTATTAGAATGGGTGAACCACCTTACATCCAACTGTAAGATTTTTTTCCTGGGGCGAGCTTATACGTTGCGACATAATGGAAAATATAATTATCTTTACTGTATGATCTAGAAATAGTTGAACATCGAATTCAGCAGCGAGTCCCACAAAAAAAAGTTTAAAATAAGGCACACAGCTTTCATTAAAACTATTAAATTTCCACCGTTATGTATTTAGAGAGCCAAGCCATTAAACCTGCCAAAGTTCTATTGGGCAAGAAGGAAAAATAAGTAACCATAATAGAAGTTAGTGTTCCAAAAGGTCCTGGATAATACGGTGCTAAGATTGGAAAAAAGATAACAAAGTACCAACTTTATATGTACGACATATAAAAGAAACTGCAATTTTGTAAGATAACCATTTCTTAATAAATTATAAGAGCACCTCTTCTTATAAGAGTTATTTTAAAATCTTGCTGACAAATATACCCGATGTATCAAGTGCAAGAAATTTAAACAATTGCATTTAGAAGAAAGGTAAGAATACCGTAAAAGCTCTCATGATTAAAAAGTATGAACCTGCTAGATCGTGCCTCACATTCAGGACGATGCCATTTCCTTAGCTTGAACAAACTAATGAAATCATTGAAAAAGAAAGAGAGAATAAAGAGTGTACTGTTCAAATTGATTTCACATTTTTAATGCATATGTTATAAAACGTAGGTGTTATGTAACTGCGCGTTTCTCCCTCTTTATTAAACGAACTAATCTCCTCGTGTCTCAGATGTGTACACGGCCTTTGACTGGTCCAGAGTTCCTGCGTGCGTGTGTTAATAACCTATTATTCACAGTACATTTAGAACGATATACTAGTTGCTTCGTGGCCTTCCGACTTTTTGCAGTTTACTGGGGGATTCGCGAATGTCTTGGTGAGTTGGATACTGCTATTCCAAGCCGCATGCAAGACAGACACAAGGCAATGTATGATTTTATATATTGATTTATTTAATTCCCAGGCATATCGTCTTCCGCAGTATGGAGTGAAATCCGCGATCTCAGTCTGGTGTCATTTCTCTGCACCTATTTAAATCGGAACTCTTGGTCCGCCGCGTCTGATCCTATTCGGATACTTTCCGGTGCAAACTGACCCGGTAACGAAATTGGATACATGTCAACACGTGTCAGTATTCAATTATCATCGTTAGAAAACTAGGAAATTATATAAACAGACAGACAGGCAGACAGACAGATAGACAGATAGATAGATAGATAGATAGATAGATAGATAGATAAATAGATAGACAAACAGATATCAGACAATGCATATACACGATTTTTCTCTAACACATAATCAATTCATATAAAAATTGTTTCTAAATATTGTGAACTGTTGCATTACTTGGATATTATATCAAGGTGCATATAACTATGGTGAAAATAATATTTTAAAGAGTTTTATTCATTCACATAAGTTTAGTATATGTTCATCATGTTAATAATTTTTCGGCGTGTAAAAAAATTAATTTTTTGCTAGCAGTTGTTTCATAACGCAGAAGTTACCGTAAAATATTAATTAATATTTTTTCCATAATAATTATAGCATTGTATCGGCGGTACGAAACATAGAAGAATTTTATAAGCTGTGATTAAACGTGAAATGTGTTTTAAAACAAAGCAAAAGGGATGAAGCAAAGGAAAAGTAAAAAAAAGGGGGTGAGTCAGCTGACCTGTTTCGCCCTCGGTTTCTCAAATCTGTATTTAGGAATTAATAATCGGGGAATAGACACTATGGCCAATTAAAACAAAATCACGCCGCGTTCCGTTATGGATAAATAATAGGGGAAGCAGTTAAAATAAAGCAAAATTATATTTTTCTCGAACCTTTGAAAGATGAATCACGTTCAAACTTGAGAGACATTCCCTCTTATATCAGAAATAAGGCCTTCTCACCCGAACGTGAATGGTCTCAAAGATCCGTACACAGAATTCTGCGTGACCACGGCTCAGCAGTGAAAATAAGTTCGTGCTGAAATCCTCTGGATACGATGAGTTTTCAATGACATGGTCAGTTGTTGAAGACCCGTATATGTTGCCGCCCGTTGTTCGTTATGCCTTATTTCATTTTTTATCTAGGAAAGAGTCCCACAGCACGTACCTAACAGAATCAAAAATGTTACATACAAAGCAACAAACAATCCAACATATACATATCTTCAATAACTGATCATCTTATTAAATACCGTCATGTGCAACACAAAACGATGTTCAATATCTGAGTTGTGCTCACTCAATATTTGATTTAAACATCTTGGAGACCGTTCACGTTCAGTTCAGAAGGCATTATATCTATAATATCCCCTACGTGTTAGCCTGGTTAGTCTCAAGAATCTTCGAGAAAAATATGCTAATGTTGCTTTATTTTAATTACTTTCCTTTCTATTTTTGACTACCTATAACGGAACGCAACGTAGTTTTATCATTTGTGTACATATTTTCGAGTCCCCGTTTTAAAATCCCTCGATGCCGCTGGGAAGGCGAGGAGGAAGCCAGCCAGCTGAGCCCCTTATTCATGTTTCTATCCTCTCTGCGGCCCTTTTTTATTTTAAAACACACTTTACAGTAATACTTTTAATCATGAATTACCAAATTTTCCTTTCACGATTGTAATATATATATATATATATATATATATATATATATATATGTGTGTGTGTGTGTGTGTGTGTGTGTATGTGTGTGTGCGTGTGTGTGTATGGAGGAGTTTATATATAGAGAGTTAAATATATTTATATGTATATTTAAATAACTTCATATATATATATGTACATATATGTACATGTATATATATATACATATATGTATATATTATATATCTCAGCTGCTCCCTTTAAAGTGTGCCCCTATTGCCAACATCCTATCTTCCCCACGCTTAAGTTTGCTATTCAGTCCTTTACACGATCCTATGCGTTTCAATTTAAAAATGAAATACATGGAGTTGATATTTCTTTTTTATTTTTTTGTTTTAAACAAAATGCATGGTCAATATTATGTAAGTTTGTTCGGTGAAAGATGGGCCCGATTAATACAACTATTCAAATTGGAGAATTCTACAGCAGGTAATTTGCTTATATTAAATTTAATTTTCTGCATGTTATTACAGCAATAAAAGATTCAATTTGAAAGCTATTACAGTAAATATTTTCTGAAATCAAAATCTGAGGAAATGTTATTGATTGCCACGTTTTTCAGGAGCAGTTACGTCTAGCGACGAAAATACAGCAGATTCGTTTGGGCATATTCAATTGACGTTATTTCAGAACAGTAGTAAAACATTTGTATATATATATATATATATATATGTATATATATATATATATATATATATATATATATATATATATATATATATGCGCGTGTGTGTGGTTGTGTGTGTGTGCGTGTTCTACTTTGCGTGCCGGTGGTATAGAGAACCATGTATATAATTGCCATATTGTCAGAAACAGTTACGTTAAGCGACGACAAATACATCAGGTTTGTTGTAACATGTTCAATTGACGTACTTTCAGAACAGTGGTGAAACATTTGTAAATATATATATATATATATATATATATATATATATATATATATATATATATATATATATGTGTGTGTGTGTGTGTGTATGTGTGTGTGTATTAGTTCTGTTAGCGTGGCGGTTGTATAGGGGACTATGTATATGATTGTACATACAAAATGTTCAACCAGATGTCTCAGGACTGAAAAAATATCATGAGAAAGTGTTATGAATTAACGCCCTTTCCCCGAAATATGTATCCCTGTTTCCAACGTCTTATAGCACCGCTTTGCTATCTGAACTACTTGACGTTTGCATTATTGAGTACTGACTTATTCGTGAGTAATTACGTTTATCGGGCACAAATACAGCAAGTTATTTGGGGTACATTTAATTAACATATTAACAAAAAATACAATTGCACAATGTCACAGCGATGGAACATTGGTAGACGCTGTGACAAATATTTTGTGGAAACCATTAAATTAGAGGTACGGTGTTGGAGCCTTAGTCCTAGGAAATTAGTTGTTAGTACATCGGTATTATTCTTATACTGGCTGAAACATTTTATCGGAAAGAGCAGTATTAATCTATCATAATTTATTGAAACACCAATCGGAAAACAGGTGGTTGTTTGGATGTTGAGTTTTTCGTTATATTATTTTTGGAGTTTTAATGGCGAATACAGTCATTTTGAAAACAAAATTTGGCTGCCTCAAATGCTGTATAACCTTCAAATAGTTAGTTATTTAGTTGTGTTTTTGGTTTAATGGCATATCTTCCTTTTTTGCAAACTCCAGTAATTTACGTTAAAGATTTTTTATATGCTGGTCGCTCTTAATATTATCTAAATATTTTGTGTTATATTGTTTTGTGAACGAAATTTCATTTTTTTTATTGTTGTAGATTTTGCAGAACGTGATTGTTTTCCAAAGAAAAATACAAAAATTAATAATAAAAGCATCATCAACGTCTAGTGCTTTTATGGTCAGTGGGCAACAACTTCAGACATTCTGCTCTGGCAGAAGCAGAGAGAGGAACAGAAAGTAATTACTTAAAATCTGTATTTGAAACAACAGTCATGACCAATTAACTGTTATTGTATAAACATTTAAATACCACTTTTTCCCGAGATACTATTAAAGCGAAACAAGAGAGCGAAAGAGGAAAATATACCCCAATTTGTTAAATTTGGGGGAAAAAACGATCTGGATTTGTGTTAGTATTTATGTTTAGATACTTCTGATGCGAAGCATTTAATAGCGACTAATGAGCGAAAAGTATTGTTTTGAAGATATCTTGTAGGGTATGTTGGATGTTGATTATTGATTGGCTGATTTTCTAGAAAGTTCAAACACGTACTTTACACATAGGGTAACTCTTTGTTCTTTATCATAGTCCGGTTGCCTACTAACCCACATTATACTGACCAATCAGAATATTATTACATGAGGTGTGTGTTTTATTTTACTATTGATGAACAAATTGCATTCGTGCTCTAAACTCACGACACCCGTACACCAGTATTGTTTGATCTGAATTAAATTATATTATTTGATTTATGATTGCATGATTGCAAGTTTTACAACATAAACATTAGTAAATAATGCTCAGAAGTTGCATAAACATCAATGAAGCTTTTACCCTGAGAATGCAAAGAAATTAAATCGCAGATGAAGTTAAGTCGCCTTGTTCTCTCTAGCGAACTGATTGGAAGCTTCTCGCCTACAAACTATGTGATTATAGGATTTAGAAGCAAATAATACTAGAGGCAAACTCGTGTTCTGCCTGCCCTAGTTTGAAGCATAGTTATGTTTAAAAGTATATTTTACAATTGCCGTAATGTCTAATGTATAGAAAAATTAGTGTTTGCTGCAAATATACTGTTGGGAAACTATTCCACAATAAATTTCAGTTGTGTTTCCAAAACGAGGTAACAATCATATAAATCCTAGGTTCGTTCGCAAAGTAGAACCTTTTGTTTTTAACTCAAATGCGGAAAAGTTGAACAGCTACAAGGAAGAGAGTGTTTATATTTAAAGAAGTAACAGTTTTGTTGTCGAGAAAGGTTATATGAAAACGTGATTACACTTTTTTCCCAGCCCCTTTTCATGCATAGGACGAAAATGTTAGGTATTCGTTTTATCATTCATATCTGTGTTGCTACATTGAAATCGGTGAACTCATCTCCTAACTGTTCTGACATCAGCTGCATCAACTTCGTAAACATTCAACAGGTGACAGTTAATGTTGCTTGATTCAATTTGCCTGCATTGAGGAATGCAATACTTCTGACGTACGATCATTTACAGAGGTTGCTTTCCTACGTCTAGTTTTGTTACTATTGGCAAAAGCTAAATAAAATATAAATAAATATAAATATAAATATACATTTCTATTATTCAGTACTATATATAGTTCTATATATCAATTAATGTTGATCTCATTCGAAACAACTCTAGGGAAAGATGGCCTACTGTTTCCATTTCATGTGAAATGCTGTTCACAGTCATTTGACTTGCATTGGCAGAGTAAAAAATGGTCTAATGTGAGAACATCACTTATCTTCTTGCTGTGTTTTTCTCATTGTTAATGCTTAAAGTATCCTTATTCCTGTGGTAGGTAGTTATGCTAGCTTTAAGCTCTCATCCGCATACCGTAGAAAAAAGCTGATTGGGCACGAACACTGCAAGTATCAGTTCTTTCGTATTCGCATCCATGAAATAAAATATAAATTCCACGTACAAATGTCCTTGCCAAAAACATTCCGGTATCGTAATATATACATTTGAAAATGATTTCCTACAAAAGTAGCGTTGTTGGTTTCTAGTTCAATGTAAACAAATATTTGCTCGTTATCATGTTGTCGTATCCAGATTCTAACACTCTCATCAGGTTGGGACGATATATTTTGATCTGGCACACCCTCTGGTTCATGAAGAATTTCATTATCCACATTTTCAGAAAGAGAATTAATCTCCAGAGGAAATAAATGATTGATTGAATGGGTTAATGTAGCTCCATTTCCTTTTCTCACTCTTGCTGAACGAACCAACCCATCCTTTCCTTCAATCAACTCCAGGACTTCACCTATAGACCAAAATGGTCTAGTTTTAAAAGGGCCCTTTATTAACACTATGTCACCCTTTTTGATGGCATTATCAAAGGAAGGGTCAGATAACTCAAGAGTTCTTTCTCTCAGGCTCAACAGGTAATCTTCGTGCCACATCTTTCTAAACTTTTCTAAACTTTCTTCACGAAGACGGAGCGTTCTCTTTACCTCGATCCTGCTAAGTGGCTCGGTTAGTTCCAGTTTTTCATTGTCCAATCTTATCATTAAACCTTGCCCCACATTTGGATTCATGAGAGAGTTGGGAGTTAGGCAATCCATTTCATTAGAGCTTTTATAAGTCAGAGGACGACTATTAATGGCACGCTGGATATCTGATAACATGGTTAATAAACCAAAATAGTCAACCTTTCCCCTTCCTATAGTTTTGTAGAGACAGGATTTAACTGTCTTGATTGTCCTTTCCCAAGTACCTCCATACCAAGCTGAATAAAGTGGAATGGTACACTGCTTAAGGTGATAAGAACCAAACTTCTCCTTGAACTCATCAGTGATCAATCCCTGATCAATTATTTTGGCTGCAGAAATGAAAGTCCCTGCGTTGTCAGAGTAGCGGTGAGAGGGGATTCCATTCGCATTTGTGAAACGAACAAAGGCCTGCAAGAATGAAGATACACTCATATCTGGGACTAGTTCTATGTGAACCGCTCTGATAGCCATGCACGTGAAGATGAGGATATACATTTTATAGTCCTTTACTTCTCCCTTAACCCAGATGTGACTGGTGTAATCCACACCGGTATGGAGATATCGTCTTACCAAATTTACTCTAGAGCTAGGAAGGTCTATTGCATTCGGTGTTGAGAAGGCAGTGGCATTGTATCTTTTGCACTTGGCACAAGTGCTCACAATTTTTTTAACAACCTGTCTGGCTTGTGGTATCCAATATCCTTTTAACCTTATTTCATTTAAGGTTGTTGCTAAACCCAAATGTTGGTTTCTCTGATGAGTGTCCTTTATGATCAAATCGGTTAAATGGTGTCTTTTTCCTAAAAAATTGGATTTTGCACCTCATAGGAATGCCATTCCGAGCCACCTATCCTTCCTCTTGAACGAATGATATTGGAGGGATCCAGGAATAGGTTTAAGTTTTTCACTAATTTTGGTGGACTCTTACCTTCAGGATCCAACAAAAAATCCAACTCTGCGGCAAAAGATTTCCCTTGCATCAACTTTATCAAAAAGATTTTTGCCAGAAGGTGATTGTCCTCACCTCTCTTCAACGTTTTGTTGACAAACTTAAAAACCAAAGTCATTACATTAACTAATCTGTTGAAGTTGGAAAATCTTTCCACAGAGACTATAGGGGAACTTTCGTTGTGTCTCGTAAACAAATTCATTGCAGGATGAATGCATTCCTTTTGTTCTTCCGAGAGACAACATAACTCGAGCTTGTTCCACCGAATTTCTTCCTGCTTTATCCATGCAGGGCCTTCATACCAATAGGAAAGGTGTTCCTGAAATTTTTTAAAGGAAAGTCCTCTTGTGATGTAGTCGGCTGGGTTCTCCTTAGTTGGCACGTATTGGAAACTCAACTCCAACTTCATCTCTGACCTGATTGTTGCAGATATTTGCGTTATATCTTGCAGCCTGTTGCGCGCAAATATGTTTTTTGTGGTTATCGACTTTGATAGTATCCAAGCCAATACCACTTGAGCGTCCGTTAGAACATATACTTTTTCTATCAGGCAGTACTTCAAGGCTTCCTTTATAAAGGGAAAACATTTCAATGCTAGAAACACTGACAAAAGCTCCAAAGTGGGTAGAGATTTACCTTTTAAGGGTGCTACTTTTGCTTTAGCAAACACCAGTGCAGACTGTCCATCTTGTACATCATATGCTGAAAAGCCGTATGCACTTTTGAATGCATCACAAAATAGGAATAATTTTAGGGGCTTATTGTCATCTAGGACTCTCCTTGGAAATGATGCAGAACCCAATTCTGTTAAGTCCTTTGCCAGAGCTTTCCAGGTTTTTTTGACTCTTCTGAAACTTCATCATCCCAATGCAACTTTTGCCTCCAAAGTTCATCTATCAACATTCTGCTCCTTACTGTCACTGGAAGATATAGGGACAAGGGATCAAATATTTGGGAAGCTTCAGACAGCATTTTCCTTTTTGTTGATGCGGTTACATCGCATTGGTGCGAACAGACCTTCATAGTATCATGTTGGGGGTTGTACAAATACCCTAAAACTTTCTCCACACCAGAATCAAAACCTGACAGAGTTCCATCTGTCGCCATTTTTTCTTGTAACACTGCACTGTTCGAGTTACAGGATTGTATCTCAAAGTTACCCTCTTGCAGTCGTTCCTTCACCGCTGAGTATAACGTAGATAGAGTATCTACATCATTTCCTTTTTTCACTAAATTATCCACATAAAAGTTTGACTTGAGTACTTGGGAACATTCATCTGCAGGATTTTTTCTGCATGATATTTTAAGACATAATTTAATATAAATGGACTTGCATTGAAACCGAATAAGATGGTAGAGTATCTGTAATAATGCAAGTTGTCGCCTTTTTTCAAGAAGAAACAAAAACGATTGCGGTCCTCTTCTAGCTCTAGACGAATCATAATGAATACTTTCCTTATGTCGGCCAATAATACATATTTTTAGGCCCTAAAGCGAATCAACAGTTCTAACATGTCTCCCATTAGGTTGACTCCTGGATAGGCTGCCTCATTCAAAGATGTAGCATTTGCCCCCTTGTAGGAACAATTGAACACAGGTCTCACCTTCGTGGTCGTCTGATCAGCCAGTTTGAGTACCGGTCTGTGCGGAATCCATATGTACTTTTGAAAATCTTCTGGAGTCACTGTTATTTCCTCTATAATCCCTTCGTCTTCCTGTTGTCTAAAGACATCTACGTATTGGTCATAGAGGCCTTTCTTCTCCAGGTCTTTAACTACTCTTTCCAGTATTTTAAGAGCAGCATTGTGGTTAGAAGGCAAATACTTCACTTTGTCTTCAT
Source organism: Euprymna scolopes (assembly GCF_053919585.1). NCBI lineage: Eukaryota > Metazoa > Mollusca > Cephalopoda > Sepiida > Sepiolidae > Euprymna > Euprymna scolopes. The sequence goes on from NC_136493.1 coordinate 18,820,470, forward strand.
ACCATGGCAGCTGTACATGGTATCGGCCATCTTTGTAGGATATAGTGTTCCTAAACTTTTGTACCATCTCTTCATCCACGGTGGAGAATTCCTCTGTGATAGGTAACCCTAGTGACTCCATGCTAAACATGTTTTCTAGTCCTCTCTGGACGTTTCCTTCTTCAAACCAAGCTTTTAACGGGTCTGGGTATTTCTCCTCTGGATTCAGCACAAACTTAATTCTGTACTCGGAAAGTGGAGGTGTTTTGTCCAACAAGGAGGTATAATTAATTTTTGCCCCTCTCTTTACTTTGTGTCTTGGTTTTAACTGATTCTCATACATGAAGCAACGGCTGTTACCAAAGGGTACAAGTCCTCTCGGTGTGGAAAAAGCGGCTCCATACATGCAGGGGACGATTTAAAATGGTTCTATGAATTGAATGGCGTCAACTCCCAACAGCCCCTCAATTTTAATATAACTGTCCCGGGAATTGTACTTAGTTGCTAACTGATGTTGTTTCAGGTTTTTAATTATCTGCGGAAGCTCTAGTAACTCATGCGAAAGATTCAAATTACTGGACAGAATTTGAAGAGTGTGAACTTTCTCAGGGATAAGTCTTAACTCCACTGTGGTCTCTTTAAAAGGTCTTGTCTCTGAGCCCAAAAAGGTTTTCACTTCCAACCTACTTTCTTTAGCTGTAGAAATGAAATTCAGTTTTTCCAGCACAGAGGTATCCAAGTAGGTCCTTTGGCTTCCGGTGTCCAGGAGACAATTTATTTCCAACTGGTTATTTCCCTTTCCTACAACTATGTTGATTACAGGAGACATGAAACCATAGCTGTAGTCATTCGTATGTCCACAGTTGTCCACACGCACCTTGCCTCTCTTGTCTGGGCACATTGCTGTCACGTGGCCCTTAACAGTGCAGCTGCTACAGCTACTATTTTTAGCTGTTCTCAAAGGGCACATTGCTCCCCTATGTGTCTTTTTTAGGCATCTAAAACACAGCTAAAGTTCTTTGCACCTTGTAATGCGGGCTTCGTGGGAGGTGTAGCAGGGAAAATTTTCCGAAAAATGTTCTTGCTTTTTACAAAACTCACATTTTTGTGGTTTTGATTCCACTTTGGCATTGAAAGCCTTCAGGGAGGAATGTGATTCTTCTTCACTTTCTTTCCTAAGTCTAGGTGGGGGCCTCAGCTTGGTCACAGGGTGCTGTTCAGGTTTTCTAATAATCAAAAAACGCTTAATAATTTATGGTGTCTTCAACAGAATTATTGATAATGTTGGATAGGTTTTTCCAGAAATCCTGATCAGTTCATTTTTTATGTTGGATGGTAATTTCGCAAACAATACATGAGAAATTATTATGGCACCTGCCGACTGGTCATCATATAAGTCACAGCTGTATGATGTTCTAAGTTCCCATACGTCCGCCTGCGTTTTTATCATAAAGTCCTTCAACCCCACCAAGTCTTTTGGGCTCTCAAAGCGAAAATCTAATATACCTTGGATTTTTTCGCCACGTATTTCTTCCTCATCCAAGTATTGTTCTTTCAACAATTTTAGAGCCACTGGGTAACTGTCTTCGGAGACGGACAAGTGGTCAATAAGTTGAAGGGCTCTACCCTCAAGAGAACACCTAAAAAAATATAGCTTTCCTGATGCCGATGGTATAGACATTGCACAATTCTCAAACTTAGTGAGAAAGTCCTTAAAACTTCTATTTCTTTCAAAATCCCTTCCACTGAAATGTGGCCCTTTCAGTGTGATTTTAAAAGGTTCTACTGAAAAGGAAAAATGTGCGGTTGGGTTGAAGGATTTGGTTGCTTCTGGGATACTAGTGGCTTCCTGACTATGAGGGTTGAAGGTTGGTTCAACGTTGGTGGACCTCCTATCTTCTATAGGGACCTCTGAAGTATTTCCTTCACTGACTGTCCGTACAACTCCCAGTCTCTGTCCTACCTCTCTCTTAAATCTAAACGAAGCTTGAAAAAGTTCAACAAGCGATTCAGCTTCCTCTTCTGAGGCCAGTTGCTCCTCCATACTCCAAGACACACCCTCAAGCTCCTCTAGCCATCCTTCTATATCCTTTTCAAAGGATAAAAACACATTCAAGGATAGAGGGTCTTCTTCCATACCCACCACAGTCGCCCTTATTTTTCTTTGAAGAAGGGATAGCCTTCTCTCTAGTTCCCTCCGAGTAATAGGGTCGTTCATTTTTTTTTTTTTTTGCGTTACGTTGCAAAGTGTCGGATTTTAACCGACTGAAGGGGGGGGGGGCGTTTCTGCAACTCAACGGCTAAACCTGAACTCGACGTAGAAGGAAAAAACAATGAAACTCTTAACTTGTGTGGAGAATCCTTCTCGGCTTTTCTCGGCTAACTGGAGTTGCAACGTATTGCCTCGTTGCTTACAACGACAAATTGTCTTTGTAATAGTAACTGTGAAACGTGTAACTTGACTAAACAAAAAAGTTCAACTAAAACATCAACGATAGGGGTGTTTTATAACCCACAAGTTGATGCTACGCAAAGTTCGGTCCGACCCACGTGGTGGACAACAAACTACTACTACTACTATAAAATCAGCACTTTTTTATACCTTTTGCTTGAACGACTGCCTCCCAGAATTCCACTGCCCCCCCTCCACATCGAGTTCCGGTCAGTAATAATTACCACAATAATCAATAAAACACTAAGAACATTATGCTTACCGAACAGCTTTTACCAAGCTGCAGGCTAACAATATGTAAGATACTGGGGTAATATATAAGTAAGGGATGTATATTAGGTGCACATATAGCGTACGGTGGTGTATAATGACTTTTTTTGTTTCGTCTAGTATTTCATAATATTCATTGAAAATGTGTGTATAACTCTTAACATACATGCATTACACATATAGATACAGTTTTTATATGGTATATAACATTTTATAAACACCCATTTCCTTAAAAATAAAAAGATGGAGGACTTTTCCTGGAATTATAATCTTGCCAAACAGGGAAACATTATGTTCATCAACCTGGGGTCTTACTTGACGACCCTGCAAAAGCTGAAATAACCATCGATCGCAAGAAATGGCCAACAAGCTTCCGGTTGTATTTTAAGCTAACATTTATTCCAAATGCTTACCAGGCTATCTGATCCTCTCTCCAGTTCTCAACTGTCTGTCTGTCACCCGTCTCTCTAACTAACTAACCACTGACAAACTTGTGCTGATATATACTATTTAATTGCTATTACAAAATTCAACTTGCACACATCTCTACTATTCGCTTGCTATTACGTAATCAAACTCGTACCTTTAAACTAGTGATTTTAAGCACGTTTCCGAACTCTTTTTTTTTACATATTTGTTAAGAAATTTGGTGCTAGTACAGAGAGTGATCTGCGCTATATTTTAAATCGTATTTCTAATTTTAATTCAAGTTTTATGATATGTTTTTTTATTCAATTGTAAGGTTGCAGTATAGAATAGGTACAGCACACACTCCCCATGTTAAGAATGGTATTTTAAATAATAACGTTATTATTTACGTCCGGATCATTCTCTGCACTAGTACCAAAAATTTTAATATTTCTTTCCAAACGTTGCATTTCTTCCGTTGTGTATATTGTTCTACTAACCCATACAAAATTCCGAAATCTATAATACGTTTGTCTTCGTTCTTACCGACAACAATGTTCTTTTATCTAAAATTTTCACTATTTAATCGATTTTCGTAATTTGACTATCAGCAAGGAAACTCGATGTCGCCCCGACATAATATAACATATCCAACGTAATTTTTAAACGTTAATTATGATGTCCCTGCTTGACAAATATGAAACTAAAACTCACACTTTCTTGTGATTCCGGCTTAAATCAAGTTTAATTATTTTTCTGATTGAAGATGGAAAAACTAACTTCGTGAAATTTACACCTGTGCCGTACCTACGACGCTTAAACGGGTGTTCTTACTTTTTTTTTTAATCATTAAATGAATGAGAAGGAAATTTACTAAGGCTTTGAGAAAGAAGTCGGAAAATAATTCGCACAAGCACCCCGAAAATAAAACTATACCACTACAGAATATAGAAGCTGTGGAATTTCCGCAGGTCTCTTCAGAAGAAATATTTGTTGTACACAATTTTATGTAAAAAAAAAACATTCCTTAATATAAGAAATAGTGATGTATGTTAATATTGCATCCGTTACAAATAAATCATACAAAATTCGAAATGAAATCCATTTCATTCAAATGGCAGACATTATGACTTATCATCTCAAATTAATTAATATATATATATTTTAATTAATAATATATTGCTTATATGAATTGGATTTGGAAGAAAATTACAGAATAATCTAACATGAATATTTTAAGGCTAATATATATATATATATATATATATATATATATATATATATATATATATATATATATATACTAGACTACCCGTTACCCGTTGGGTCAGTATGTTATATTAGCTATGGGATTCATGTATGAGAGTGACACTTGTAACGTAAAGAAAATAGGTTTTTTTTTTTTACATAACAGAAACATTTCTATGAAAGTATATTAAAATGAAAAAAAAAAGAACATAGATAGATATCTATGAGTCGTTTTGTTTATTATAATGGATTATTTTTTAAAAAAGAAAGTTTACAGTTACTTAGCCGTTGGACATACTTATAGGTAAATTGTGCACTGAACAGATCCCATAGTGAGTATTATAGTTAAATTCACATTTTGATATATCTTCTTTTTTTTTTTACATCGTTCAATTCTGTATTACGTTTAAGTTATTTTAACCCCCACTCTTCCCATGTAATAATAATAATTTTATAATAATAACGTTAATATTTCAGCGTTCCAATTGTTCTCTTGTTTTTTGTTTATTTAAAATCGCGCTCTTCCGATGTTAAGTTATAATAACTCTATAAAAAATCTCTATGTAGGGTGCCCCCCTCCACCATTAAACGTTTAATGGTGGAGGGGGGCACCCTACATCGAGATTTTTTTTATTTTATCTGACAGGTTGCGAATAAAATAGAATACTGGAGGATTGGACTTATCTAAGTTGCCACTTAGTGCCATGCTCTAATACCTTACCTTATAGTGTTTGTAGATTGTTGACGCGCGTGCGCGTTGAAAAACTTTCTTTCGTCTAATGTCTGGTAGTCGTTTCTGAAATAAAAGTTTCATGCTTCTCTGTCTCATGCGTCATGCAAAAGGAATAGTATTAAAATACAAACACATGTATGGTATATATATATATATATATATATATATATATATATATATATATATATATATATATATTATACAGTATATACAGTAATAGTAATAATAATAATAATAATAATAATAATAATAATAATAATAATAATAATAATAATAGAAAGAACAGACATTAGAGAAGAAATAGTTTTTTGGCGGCCATGACACCTTAGACTTAGACCATAGATTGTCCTTTTATTTTATTCAGAGTCTGTCAGCAATTCCTCGCAGTACATTACCAATGTCTGCAAGGATTTTGTTTGTTTCTGTGTTATGTGTATGCGTGTGTGTAGTTCTCTGTCCCGTATTAGTGTGAACTCGTTGATGTGTTTTTTTTTCCTCGTCGTTTTCCTTGTCGTCGTCGCTGTCCGTAATGATGATTGTTTTGTGTGTTTGTGTGTCTTGTGGTGCTGACAGTGAATTACTCGGTGTCATTAACTCCTCCAAGTCGGAGTCTGTGAAGGGCAGTGTTGTATCCGACTCGTTTGGTGGTGTCGGACAGTTGATGGGATGTCCGTGTGCCAGGCACACATTAGCGGGTTGGTCCGGGTCTAATTAACATTGGTCATTCATTTCAGGTAACAGATTACGACGTACCTGTCGAATGCGTAATTTTTTAGATGGACTGTGCTCGTCCGTTTCCTCCCAGGTGTACCGTGACGACCGTTTTGGCTGCGTTGTTGTCTTTGCCGCCTTCGGCATGTAACCGTCACGTTGATAGTCCATTATGTGCTTCCTCCATATCGTTAGCCACATCAGTGGATTCAACTCTAAGGTTCCCCATCCTTTTAAGTCCTCCATGGCTGTTCTCGTCGTGAACAGGAACATGCGGTTAATCATCGCCTGCTTTTCGTTGGCTACGTGACGCCAGGGCTCGTCATTGCTAGTCGATAAGCAGGGCGTGCGCTTTAGGATACGCTCGCTCTGATGCTTGACATTTACATATGTGTCCGTGCCTTCGAGGATGCACTTAGCCTCCTCTACGTTTTGTGGCGTGAACCACATTTCCTCAGTAAAGATCAAGCTCTTGTCGACACAGCTCCCGAAGGTGAAGTTGTCGCTAGCCTGGCAGCGCATTCTTCCCGCGTTCATTAAGCCATTTCGTATACTTCGTAAAATGTAGGATTTACCAGAGTTCGATGGGCCGGTGATATGGAGGGCATTCTTCTTTGGACGGATCTTGTGGCAGTCCTCGAACGTGCTCGTGGCGAATTCGTCAGCATCTATGTGGTGGTACTCAAGCCATTCGTCGTATATGTCAAGCGACTTTTGTACCGGCCAGTATTGATGCGTCATAGCCGAGAACAGCTCGTGCATTTCACGGATCTGTTCGTGTATTGGTTTTACTCGGCTCTGTAGTTATAATATCAAAATAATAACCTTAATATTTCAGCGTCCCAACTGTTCTTTTGTTTTTCGTTTATTTTAGACCGCACTCTTTTATGTTAAGGTATGATTCTGAAATAATAACGTTAATATTTCAGCATCCCAATTGTTCGTTTTTTATCGCGTTTAAATGGTTCAAATAAACAATTGTTAATACTGTCTGTTCTTTTTTACATCGTTCACTTCTGTAATACGTTTAAGTCATTTTAAACCCAATTCTTCCCATGTTAAATAATAATTTCGAAATAATAACGTTAATATTTCCGTGCGTAGGTAATGTAACCATGCGCAGCCGGATGTCGTAAACCGGAAAGTTGGTCACATACATCGTTACTAGGTCATTTGAGTTTTATAATTATATATGTATATATATATATATATATATATATATATATATATATATATATATATATATATATATTAACCGTACTTCGCAAAGGAGGATTCTATGAAGGGAGTTGTCCACATCAGCTGCAGGTGCGCTTTTGGCTGATGAGCACGATGCGGGTAAGCAGGGTTGGCCATAGCGGCTGCAGTAAAAAGGCTCTTATATGAGGCTGCCGAGGCTTCCCGAATGTCTCCTCCAGCACTTCTCTCGCAGATACTCTGTGCGGGAGATCTTTAAAGAGGCGACAGTCTGGTAGAGAGTACATAGCCACTAGCATGGTCAGTAGTGAGACCAGACTATTAGAGCTGGTCAATGTGGCAGTCACGGAGGGACTTTTTCAGAGAATCTTTATATCTTTTCTTCGGTGCCACTTCTGTCACGACCACTAGTAGAGAGTTCGCCATACAGGACTATATTGGGCAGCCGATGATCATTTATTCTGGAGACGTGCCCGACCATGCGTAGCTGTGACTTCAGCAGGATGGCTTCGATGCTGGTGATTTCTACTCGCTCAATGACATCAAAATCTGTGACATAGTCACTCCAGCGGGCGTTCAGAATGGTGCGGAGACAGCGCTGATGAAAATACTCGAGGAGTCGTAATTGATTGCGGTAAATTTTCCAGGACACAGAGTTGTACAGGAGGGTGGAGAGTACTACAGCTTTGTACACAGCGATTTTTGTGCAGTTTGTTAAGTGTGTTTTCCCAGACTCTGTTGTACAATCTACCAAAAGCGATGTTTCCCTTGGCTAGTAAGTTATCTATTTTCCTGTCGAGTTTGGCACCTGATGTGATGGTATACTCCAGGTAGGTAAACTGGTTATCGGTCTTCAGCTTAGTTTCTCCAATGGTGATGTGGGGAGGGGAATATTCTACCCGGGAAGCTGGCTGGTGGAGGACTTCCGTCTTTTTCAAGATGACTTCGAGTTCGAAGTGCTGGCTAGCTTCTGTGAAGCAGGATGTGAGGCGCTGCAAGGTTCTTTCGGTGTAAGTAACAAGGGAAGCGTCGTCGGTAAAGATGATGTCTCGGATCAGGTGTTGCGAGTGTCTTTGCGTCGGCTTGCAGCCTTTTGAAGTTGAACAGACTGCCATTGAGTCGACAGCGAATGTAGATAGCATCGTCATCGTCAAGATCTTCGGTCGCCTACTTGAGCATCATGGTGAAGAATATGCTGAACAGAATCGGTGCCAGAACCCATCCCTGTTTTATGCCATTGACGATAAGGAAGGGTTCTGAGAGGTTGTTATATCTATCTATCTATCTATCTATCTATCAATCTCTCTCTCTCTCTCTCTCTCTCTCTCTCTATATATATATATATATATATATATATATATATATATATATAAATGCGTTAGTACAAGTGAAAGATGAAGTAAATATAGAATTATTCATTTATTTAATATTTCAAAGAGATTCATATTCTCTTTCAGTCAGTTTCGATGTAAAAGCTTACTTAAACTACATGTATTGGCAAAGAGTATGCCACCTACCTAGAAACCATGTACAAAATAAACAATCATTAAAACACAACATGAGACGTTATGTCACCTTTCATTTGGTTGTCTTTGGAAGGTCAGTTTCTATGCAAAGCATGCACAAATATGCGTATAGTGGAAGAAACGATCATCTATGAATTATATATAGATTTCAGCATTATAAATTCTCACACAGGACGAAATCTACCGAAAATAATTATATTCTGTAGGAATATTAATATATTAAAACATGTTCTGATCATTTGCTTCTCGCTATACCGGATGCGTATATATTCCAACAATAATCATCGCTTTAAGTTGACTTCTTAGTAAGTATTCAGCACTTGGTTCACCGAGCCTATCTGCCCCTTAGTCTTTTGAAATTACTTTTCCTGAGTCCAGTTGTTTTAATAATTACTGGAAGAATTTAAATCTTAATTAGGTTCTAGTTTTTATATCCTATATAAGACCTAAGTGTATCTGTATAATTTCTACCACTGTTCTTTTAAACATATACTAATTGTATTCTACTTTGTTTTGCTACTTCATCGTCTTGTGTTATATCAGAATATCATGTTTAATAGTTCTGATTCTATGTATTACACTATAAGAAATTGTGTTACATAATAGTGGCAGTATGCAATATGTCTACATAACCCTTTTATTTTCTATTCGGCATTAATTAAATATAAGTGTTGCATTCAGTACTTAGACATTTGCATATTATCTGGTGGGGAGATTTACCTACTCTTTGTATTGCACTGTATATTAGATAAGAAAATACAGTAGTTAGATGTGCAGTGCAGTATATAGTTGAATTTGACAAAGAAAAGCGTATTAATGCAAAACGATACTGTAAACGATCTCGGGGAAGGACATCTAAAATGGCGTACCAGCATATGTTCGACAACGAGAAAATCCAGATAACTCAGCGTTACGATAACAAGTAATAACGAATACTTCAGATAGAATTGATAAACAATTGGCATTCTATTTAAATAAGGATAAAGTAATTGGGTTATCCGAATAATATTCAAAGGAAGACGAAATATACTGGCATTACACATCAAGTCAGCCAAACAGAACAATGTAATTATATATCATGGACTTCTATTGAAAAGAAAATAACACAAATGATTGATTGTATAATGAGTGTATTTTCTTTGATTTAGAAAGTGATAGAATTAGCAAATGTTGTTTCTCCGTTTTATCTTTCAGAATGCCTTTATTATCTTAATAATGTATTCTAACGTAAAGCGCAAACTCATAAATATATAGTAGCGTTGGTAATTCTGTAACATACTTATAGAGTTTTCAACAACGTTGTTTGTTTTAAGATCATGTTCATTTATAGGAAATGCGATGATGATCACAATGAGGAAAAACTTGGATGAAACTTCAGGGGATTTGGGTAGGATGCGCCATAAAAATATTAAATAAAACTAACAACGCCATAATAAAATCAGTAGCATAAGCTTTAATATGCATATAAAACAGCCTTTGTTGATGGGAATAAAATAATACACTATGAGACATATCCCCAAATTACTATTGATTTCTCTCTATAGATTCAAATATGCATATGTATACATTTACATATAGGTGAATATATGTATGCATATATATATATATATATATATATATATAATGCATACATATACACATATATATATACATTTATATATATATACATTTACATGTATATATATACATATATATATACATATATATAGATACATATACGCATATATAGAGAGAGATATACATATACATACATACACATACATACATATACATACACATACATATATATATATATATATATATATATATATATATTATGGCTATGTAAAGAATTATTTTTAACCTGTTCGAAAAAATTCTTTGAGATTGTAAGTTGTAAGTAAAAAACAAATATTTAAAAAATGAATAGCTCAGCTGATTACGTTCGAAGCTCGTAAAACAGAGCTAAAACTTAGGTTAATAATTGCGTTTTAATAGAAAAAAATGGGTAACAATTAATCAGAGATGAAAAAGCAGAGAAAAAGAGGGGATCTTGATAGTTAAATAGAAACAAGATTAAGCCCGTAGTAATTCTATTTTTCTTTGCAAAGAGAAGATCTCATAGTCTTAATATACATAGTTTCTAGAATTTTTAGATGATAGAGAGAGTGCGACTTGCAAAGGATGGAAAATAATCGACACTAAAATCCGAAGCGAAAATACGATTATTTATAAGATGCTCTCCTATAGATGATCCATGGGTATTGCTCAAAATATCCTCAAAAAGGTAGCTTTCATTTCGAATTTTGGATGAAACATGTTTTACCCTCTTATCTTATCTTTTAGACGTTCGCCCGACGTAACGCACACGGCAACTATATTTGAATCAATAAATAATGGAATTATTATGATGGGAGAGAACGTCTTTATAAATTGAAGAAAAAAAATCGGTTTACACGTAAAAACAATACGAGTATTTGCTACAATGTAACAGTTTTGCACGACAGAAGAAATTGTCTTGGCAAATCTATCACTCGTGTTTTCTAGCCCCGGTAGGCGTAAGTAGATAGGAAATTTGTCAACAGATGCCGGGTTTGATTTTGGTGAAATCAGCAATTTTATTTCTTATATTATATTCTACGATTTGCAGTGGAACGCCATTATTGCAAAGATTCTTGGTAATAACTGTTACTTCATCATTTAATTTGGTGTCTGAACATAGCATACAAACTCTATGCAAAAGGGCGTTGATAAAATTATATTTTGTTTGGTGGGGCAAAATGTGCTGACGTCCAGGATGTAAATCAGCTATTTTCATTTTAAACAAAATTCGAAACCGATCGGCTGACGTATTCATTTATTTTCATTTCACAATCTAAAATAAATAATGTTTTCGAACAGATTTTGAATTGGTCCGAACCTAGAACGTAAAAAAGAGCTAATTTACACTCTGGAATAAAAGACTGAAGATGCATGTATCTTCAATTTTTGTCTAAACTTTCTTGTGATTTGGTATTGTTATACTTGACCACCAGGGTTATTTCAATAAAATGATGGTAATCCCAAATAACACCTCTAAATGTGTACCGCTAGGTCCGGTAGAGACACATGACTCTACTGTATCTATTGAAGCTGCATTCCAAAGACATCTGGTCAAATGGGTTAATAGTGGAGCTCTTCCATCCTCTATTTCTGACTTCATCAGACCGACTGGTTCTCTATATCTCTGTCTCTACATGGTACCTAAAACTCACAAGAGTGAGGCTCCTTTAAGAACTATATAATCCATAACAGGTTTCTCCCAGCATAAAGTAGCTAAATGGCTTACTAATATTTTAACACCAGTTTTGGAACAGTATTGAAAGCCTTGTTTTACCTGCAGAATTACACTCACTGAAAATTGATGTGCTCTTTCGATATTGAAAGCCTTTTTTTTACCTGCGTTCCACTCCCAGATACTATTGACATATGTGCCCATAAAACAAGGAAGCTACTGGAAAGGTTGAAGTGAACTATACAAGATTAGAATTTTTCTCCGTGGAAAGCTCTATAAAAAATAATAACACAAATAAGATTGTTGAACAAGTAAAACGTTATACATCAAAAAAATCCGTGAACGCTGTTCATTTATAGGCAGGACGAATACAAGACTTCTGCCTTATATTTTAGACAGTCGGATAACATTGATTGCTCCAATTGTGAAGACACTTAAACGGTTAACTTATGCAATCGAAACTGAAGTTCAGTGTACACCACACATTTGTGGATTACATTTTAACTTTAACTATTCTTGAGAAGGTAAGTCACTTAACAGGGATGTTCTATATGAAAACGTCGATATTTAAAAACATGAATTTGCCGAAATCTTGCTGCAAAAGATGAAGAAAAATATTTAACAGTTGCACTAATGGTCTACATACATTTCGTCGATTCTAAACTTAATAAACTCGATGCTAAGGATCTTAAGAGCTTGATTTGTTTATGAGTTACTATTGGTGAAATACTTTGTAATCCGATAGTGTGCAAACTAAATTAACTCGAAAAAGGGGGCCCAAATCTGATACTACTAAAGTTGACAAAAGATTACCAACGCGTGATTAGCGTTAAAAAGGAAGTTTTAAAATATAAGATAATTTGGCTTCTATAATGTAAGAAATGTGCATAAAAAGTCTGAATAAAAATGTAAATAACATTATTGGCCTGCTATGCACACACAAAATAAAGAAGCAATTTCCTGAAAATTAAACTTACTGAACAATAACTACTTGGTGGGAAGCACTGCATTGAAAAATGATAGCCCATACCGTACAAAAATATGCTTCAATACGTTCTGTTGACATTTAAAATAATTAAATGTGAGGTTTTATTTACAATTGTGGTCATACTTATTACTCTTTAATTCCTATACATTGAAAAGATTAAATAACGCACTATGTTAAAGTCTTGAACACAGCGATAACGAAGATGAATGACTCACGAATGTTACAGTTAACGGTGCGACAAAGAAATCGAAACTGTTTCGCATAAAAATAAACGGGAAATATTTAAAGAGCAAATTTGTCTATTCATATATTTTTCGTATGTGGGCACACTTACAATGAAGACGAAAAATCTCAAGTCAGATTTTTTATTTTTTTGTGTGGATTTATATACACTTTTATTCAACTTAAAGGAAGCATATTTGAAAATAAAGAGAATAAGATACTTTAAAACAAACGGTGTTCAATCCTAGTAAGGTTTAGATCAGGCTTAATTGTAAGTTTACCTTAAATTTCTATTCCTTAATGTTCGCATGATCGGAGAAACTTCGAGCAGGAATATAAATACAAAGTAAAACGATCTTAAAAAAAAACTTAAACCCGAGATTTATTAATTTCTTTCCCCTGTCCCACGGAAGAAAGGATTATATCGATTCACTAGTCGACGTGTAGCAAGATTACACAATAAACGGGTAAATATTAGTGTTAAGGGAATAAAACCTGTTACAATATCCATGGCGTTTGTTAGCAAGGTAAACGGAGTCAGTTTTCGTTACTAACAGAAGTTTATATGCTTATTAAATCTCATATTACATGAGAATTAGTACAAAAGCGCTTACAGGTAAACATTAGGGAAGCGTAATAATGTACGTACTTACTGAAAAGTACTTTTTTAATTTGTAATGAGGAGAAGCTATAAATGATAAACAGAGCAGATATTATTAGACGTTAATATTTCTTCGCATATAGATTTTAAGAAAAGAGCGCGCTTGTCGATAATGTTTAAATTTAATCAATATTAATGTACACGTGAGTCTAGGGAATAAAGAAAATGAAAACATTGATAACTAAAACTATGTTGTAAGTGATATCATAAAAAACAGGACTGAACTTTGTATAGTGGGCTACGTTCCCTAGTTAAGAGAAATTATTCACCGATATAAGTGCTAGGTCGATGCGTGGTCTAATCAAACTCTTTTTGGTAGTGTGTAAGATGTCGGGACGACTGGAACTTCTTGTCGAAAATTATTGAAAACTTATTAAAAGCCTGGGGATATTTGTGAAGGAAAATTCCAAAGAAGGACAGTATCTAACTGTTGGTGTTGTTGTTGTTTTTTGTTTTTTTTTTTTTTGATAATTACTGTTGCTTGGAGTGAATTGGAGAGTCTACTGTAGATATTTGGTGAATATTAAAATCAGGTCCAACCAAGAACACTATTGGACAAATCGATATTTCTATAAACGTCCTCTGTCAAATCCGCCAGTAGAAGTGCATGTATCTTGTATATATATATATATATATATATATATATATATATATGTCGTGGCACAATTATTTTTCAAATATATGGCAGCTATTCATAAAACAGCTACTACTTGTTTTACCGAAGAGTTATAACTTCTGTACTAACAGTTGAAATAGCTACACAAACATTTGCGAAGAATAAAAGAACAAGTAGTAAATGACAACGACGTATTTCCACTTTATCTAAATAAATAGAGACAGAAGTAGCTGGTAAGGATGTAATCATTGCAATAATAATAAAATAAACTACTCAGTTTTACTTCATTACGTTATTATATGTAAATAACTCTGCGTTAGTATTATAAATAAAGAAGTATGGAAAACGTATAGAGGAGCAATTCCGGCGACTTACGCCTGCTTCGTTTAAATTTTTCAATTATGATTCCATAGCAACTATTCTCGCCGGCTACAATAGAAATCAAATTTCTTACCACAAATCCACAACCCTTGATATACTAGGTTTTAAGTTTGTAGACAAAAAATGACAGAATAGTTTTGTAGAGACATTTCTGCATCGAACAAACCGCTTAGACACACACACACACACACACACACACATATATGTGCGTGTGTGTGTGTGTCTAAGTGGTTTGTTCTATGCAGAAATGTCTCTAAAAAACTATTCTGACATATATATATATATATATTTATATATATATATATATTTTTTACTTACCCACAATATTATATATATATATATATATATATATATATATATTTCACTTACCCACAATATTATATATATATATATATATATATATATATATATATATATATATATTTCACTTACCCACAACACAGATACATATATATATATATATATATATATATATATATATATATATATATATATACACGTATATATATATATATATATATTTATATTTATATATATTTAGTTTATTAGATACGTATGGCTAGGTTTCCCTGCTTATCTATTTGCTTGGCTGGTAACAAAGGTACTTAAGCGTTTAGGCATTTTTATTCTCATAGCATCTATATACAAGTTGACATGTCCCAAAATACCTCCTCTAATCTTATTAAATTTATTTATATATATATTGGATTTTTCAATAGTTCATTTTTGTTTTTATTTTTATATAGGTATAAACAGTAACCGTATGATTCTACATGTTCTTATTAGGCAATTGGTATTATCCACTTGAGAGCAATGTATTTAACTGCTGTCATGTTTCTGTAGCAGCTAAATGGTAAGCAGCTGAATATCCCCTTTTTCTATTTACAAAATTTTAGTAAAAGTTTTTCTTTTCTCGCTCATATGAAGTTTAATTATCTTTTATAATTGAATTTTTTTTTCAGAAATCGCCCCACGCAAGTTTTAAGTGTATGTCTCTTTAACAATTTAAAGTTAAAAGTTTTTCATAGTGATATAACTGAATTCTTTTTTGTAATTTTAAACTTGTAGAAGTCGGATTATGTAGGTGCTAATTTGCGATAAGTTAACTTTAGTTTTTTTTTCTATAAATTTAACTGCATTCTTTCTTTATTGTTTTTACTTTTTTTCTTCGGTCTATATATTGGGTGTTTAGATATGTATCGTAAGGTTTCCTTCCTTTTATCTATTTGCATTTTTGGGCACTATATTATTTAAACTTGTATGTATTTTATACTAACACCATTTAAATGCTATTTGCCCTGTCGACAAAATAGATATTGTTAAATTTAATTATATATATTATTTATAGTTGATTTTTATTTTTATATATTAGTATTAATAGTAACCGTATTATTCTACATTTCTTATTGTGGAAGTGGTATTATTCATCGGTGAACCATGTATTAATAAGCTGTTCTGTTTTTTAAATCGGCGAAATAGCTGCATGGTAAGCAGGTGATAATCTATTTACTAAATTTTAAGTAATGTTTAGGTAACTTATTCATACTAAATTAAATTATTATACTTAAATTCAATTTATTTGAGGGCTTTTCAGGCATCAGAATCTGCAAGTGCTAAGTTTATTTCAATTAAACAATTTTAGATAATTCTTTTTTCATGGTTATATAACTGAATTCTCTTTTGCAATTATAAAGTTTTTGGAAGTGGGATTTTGTAGGTGCGTAATATTCGATAAGTGAAATTTAGATTCTTTTTTGCGGAAATTTAAAGTGTATTTTTTCATTTATTTATTTATTTTTATTTTTTCCACTCAAAGCTAGTTCAGAATATAAATATATATATATATATATATATATATATATATATATATATATATATATATATATATGTGTAGAGATAAACAGACAGACCAAAACCAACTACTGTAAATCACGAAATAAAATTAAATATAAAAAAAGTCCTTGTTAATAAATATCTTTGTCCCTTTTATACACAGTGTCAATCTCCAGTTACGTCATTATCAAACTAGTTCAACCTAATCTATCTGTTTGAATGAATGCTGCCTTTTTATAATGATGTCATCAACTGGTCAAGACATGTTTACACCTCCTTTATTTGATAACATCACTCAGAATTAAGCGGGTTGCGATCGCGAGAAACAGAAAAAAAAACTACACGTGATTGTATAACAGAACTGTCATCTGTCTTAAATCAAGTGTGGTTAAGTTTTTTTAATTTTATTCATTTTAACATTGAAAGGTTGCATAATATATTTCAAACATATTTTGTTCTGTTATATCCTATATTTTTTACCACTCATTTTATCTCAATTCTTTACGTCTACCGATGTCCTCTTGTTGTCTTTTCCTTTTATACTTTAGCCATTTACCACTATAACAATTTATAGATAATATGATCATTCTTACAAGCAAGTAAACATAAGAGTTTACCTTTGTTTCAATGGTCGTCGCCGATTTTGGTGACGTCATTAACGTATATATTATTATCACACATCTTTTAGTAGTAAAATTAAAACTGGTTGATATGCTGTGAAACAGAAAAAAACGTACCCGAATGTATACAAAGGGGATTGGTTTAGATAATACCGGAATAAGCCGCTTACCATCAACTATTTTTACTAATATAAGCTTGTGAGGAACTTCTCAATTTAATTGCTTCCTTTTCTATACATAAACACGGTTATTAAGGAGGCGCGAGTGATACCTTAAAGAGATAAGTTTTCAGAGAAATAATTACAGTCAGTTCAATGATCTCTTGTTTATCTTCAGGACACAACATCTGGGAACACCGAACGCCAGTCAACTCATGTTTAAAAGTTATAATTGTTAGGTGACATTGACGCCATATTTGTTACCGGGTCAGACGGTAAGTCGTTAATTGTTTGCTATGAAAGGCCTTCGTATTTTTTTATTGTTTGCTTTAGAAATAGAATAAAGAAAAGATGCGGAACATTTCCTTTTACATCGTTCGCTAAGCATCAATTATTGTATTCTTAAGTTTTATATCAATGTCTGTTTTATTTGGAATCTGACACTTATACTAGTCTATGAGAAAATTTACAACCAAACGGCTGTTTAATAAAAGTTTACAAAGCCTTCTTCCATTAATCGATTTCCAGATGATGTTTATTGCAACGGATGAACATTAAGAACGGTAATCTATTCTGCAAAACATACAGATACTGAATTAATGAACTTTTGGTTCTCTAAGGATTTTTTTATAATTTCATCAGAGAAAATAAGTTTTAAAATATACGTTAG
Organism: Euprymna scolopes; assembly: GCF_053919585.1. Classification (NCBI taxonomy): domain Eukaryota; kingdom Metazoa; phylum Mollusca; class Cephalopoda; order Sepiida; family Sepiolidae; genus Euprymna; species Euprymna scolopes. The sequence continues at coordinate 18,838,396 of NC_136493.1, forward strand.
GGTTTGATTATTATAAGTAATCACAAATTACAATTAACTCTATAGCAAACCCATCGATCTCCAATGGTTTACTTCTACTTGTGTAGGAGCCATATCTGAAGGAAACATGCATACCGCAGATGTATCCGGCATAATCCCATACAAACAAACAAATGTTTATAGAAGCTAGAAGTAGTTTTAAGAAAGAAATAACAAGTTAAGATAGAACATATCAGAAAACGGAGTGAAGCGCAGAAATTAGCGGCTCGTGATTTCTGGAATATCTACGACAGTGTAGTAAATGATAGGCAATCAACCGCCCCCAGTAACCAACAATCATGAGGTTGGTCCCACGACAAGAGAGAAAGCTAACAATCTCGCCCTCCGGTTTGCTCTAGACTCTACTTTGGACCAAGCAAACCACTCTTATCCGGATTTTTCTTTTTCTTTTCTTCTTTTTTTTGCGGACAGAAGCCGCACTAAAAGATCTTAAAATCACCCCATCTGGAGTTCATGATATTATAAATAAGCTAGGCAGCTCAAAAGCATGTGAGCCTAATCTCACTCCGGCTGTACTATAAAAAAAAGAACCGCTGAAGTTGCTCAATTCCTCTCAAAACATTATAACAAATGTTTAAATGAATCTTGCTTTCCCGACTTTTGGGAAATTGCTTCCGTAGTACGCGTTTACAAGAATTCTGGCGAAATAACTGACACATTAAATTATAGCCGCAATAGCCGCCTCAGTATTTTCGCCAAAATATTTGAATCTATATATAATCAAGCTCTAGTCCACGACATTCCAATAGTTAAACTACTACCCGCCCATCAATATAAATTTAGGGAAACTTTTTTCTTATGTAGATCTCCTAACTGTAACCTCTGAACCTATATTACTGGATAAGGCAGGAGAAGGGATTACAATTACAATAGATATATCTACGTATTTTAACAGCTTATGGCACGATGGTTTTCTCATAAAAATTAGATGCTATGTTATACAAAAAATATTTAACATCAACAAATCCTACGAAAATAAGAGAAAAAGCAAGCTTGTCCTCGATGGCCGTATATCAAATCGAAATGATATAAAGGCGGGTGTACTTTAGGGGTCGATCCCAGAATTTTATTATTCCTGGCACTTATACATGACCTCCATGATAATTTTTTCTCTTCACTATAACAGACAGGAGGGGAAAACGAACGAACACTTGGCAAAGGCATTGACGGAAACCATAGAGGAAGACATCCAGTGTGTAGTTAAATGGAGAGAAAACTGGATAGTAACGTTCAATTCTGCCAGGACTAAGGTTGTTTTCTTAAAGTACTTCCTTCAAACTCCTCAGCTTTACGTTCACATGGAACATGAGTTGAAAGGTATACATCAAGGGAATTGCAACGCATGCTGCGAGGAAGATGGGCTCCCTCTACCATGTTAGAAAGTACGCATGAAAAAATTATATTTCTCTTCAAAGGTCACTTTCGCCCATGTATTGCATAGTTGTCACATTTGGGCTGGTGCATCTACTACTAGTCGTCCCACTCCTTGACATAGTTCAAAAGAGAGTCGCCAACTTGGTAGGTCCTTAAATGTCATCTACGTTTCTACCTCTTTCCCATCGATGAAATGTTGCATCCCTCTGCCTATATTACACGTATTTTAATGGCGGGTACTGCAACGAACTGCAAGTCCTTGTACCTTCTCAACGTAAATACCTCCGACAAACCCGGCAAGTAGCAAAGCCTTATATCTACACGGAGGAGATCCCCAAATGCCGGAAAAAACTTGTACTCTAATCGTTTCTTCGATAGAACTGCTAGATTTTAGAATCCCCTTCCGGGTTTCTGCTTCCCCAACTATACTGACATGCAGAAGTTCAAGTGTAGTGTAAACAGAGGCCTTGCTGCTAAACTCCATACATAATATTCATCGAACTATTGTCCCTAATAGTAACCCCCTATATCAAATTGGCACTGTGCCTTGATTGGGGTAAAAATGCAATAAAAGTTGTTCAGTAGAACAAGTTATGGTTAATTTTCTGGTGTTGAACATCATAAAACTATGTAAGGAGGTGAGCGACGCTTTTCACGACTGGTTTCAATAGCAACAACGTCGCTACAGATACTATCGTTGCTACTAATTCGAAAAGAGAAGTACCAAGTTAGAATGAAAACGTGAAAGCGAGATAATTGGGGGGTTTTATTGAAAGCAAACGAGTTCCGTACATTGTTATTACATATGTGTTTATGCGGATAAACAAATAAGACTGAACTTAAATAAAGAACAAGTGAAATTGATTGGAACTCCGGGTCATTTCCCACGAGTAATTATGGATCGCGTTTTACGTAGATGCTGTTTTTTGTTGTTTGTTTTTTTTTGTTTTTGTTTTTTTGTGTTTTTGTTAAGGATAGTGTTTGAATGAATTCAATTATTTATACGAAAGTGCACTTTAACCTAAATGCAAGTTAGGAATAATTTTCCATTCGACCAATTTGGTGCCCCAAATGGGAAGCGGCATATGTACTAATATCTCAGTAGATTCAGCCAGTCTAATGAGTCGAAGACGACGAAACACATGCCAGTGGATAATTCCATTTTAAAATAATTCATATGTCGCTCCCATTTTGGGGTTACCAAACTGGTCAAAAAATGAATTCTTCCTAACTCGCATTTAGGTAAAAATGCACTTTCGTAGAAATAATGGACTTCATTTTAGAAAAATGTATCACAAACAAAAACAAATAAACAACATCTATTTAAAAACCCGATACATTAGTAGTCGTTCGAGGTAGCACAGTGGTTTAGGCTTTTTATCATGGGACCCCGATGTCGAATCTTGCTATATTGACCCCTCTGATGAGGTGTAGACTACAGAACGCGTGCCAGTGGATAAATACATTAAAAAAAATAATACGCATGGAAGCTCCATTTTGGGGGTATGAAATTGGTCAAATGGAAAATTATCCCCAACTCGCATTGAGGTAAAATTGCACATTCCTATAAATAATTGAATCCATTAAAAAAAAGTATCGCTAACAAGAAAAAAAAACAAAACAAACCAAAAAACAAATTACATCTACGTAATAACGCGATACATTAGTGGTCGTGCGAGACAGCCCAGTGGAAGAGGTTTAGGATTCTTATCATGGAGCTCCGATTTCAAATCTCGATGCACACACACACACACACACACACACACACACACGTATATATATATATATATATATATATATATATATATATATATATATATATATATATATATATATATATACACACACACACTAGATTGGGTGTCTGACGCTGCCCGGATGTTTGAAAGTTTGTCTTGCGCAAAAAAATGAATAGATAATAAACAACAAAGAAAACATTTGTAGGAGACAGCCAGGCTCGAACCCTAACCACGGAGGAGAAAAAACGTGAAAAAAGTGACATGTTAGCTGTTGCGCCTAGCGCCAAAGCGCAAGTGACATGAGGTTAAATTAAGGCTAATCAATCGAAAAGAGGGGATGACTTTCGAAAATATCTGCGAAAAAGGCGACCCTTCCTTGTACAAAAGTGTGCACTTGAGGGTGAGAAAGTTTATGTTTTTAGCCATTTTTTCACCGATCTCATGAAAATTCGTCGCATATGTCGAAAGATTTAAGAAGATACATACAAACATACATACATTTAAACAGACATTTGAGATGTAAGTTGCAGACGAGCTTGGTTTTCCGGCGTTGCCCGAGTGTATGTAACTGTGTGTTGAGCATAAAAAGAAAGTGTTAGTAGACAGGCAGAGTCGAACCCATACGCAAAGAACGAAACTAAAGTGAAAAAAAAAGAGACGCATGAGCTGTTGCTCCCATCGCCAAAACTGAAGTGACATAAGGTCAAATAAAGGCTAGATGATCGAAAGAGGCGATGAATTTCGAAAATATAGGATTAAAAACGACCCCCGTGTAGAAATGTGCCCAAATGAGGGCAAAATATTTAATGTTTTTGTTCATTTTTCGATATTTGTAATCCAAAATATCGAACTTCCAAATTATACTGATTTCGTGAAAATCTGTCGCCTTTTTTTTTAAGATTTTGCGAGACATACATACATAGATACATTTAAACAGACAGGTAAGATTTATATTATAGACTACTCTGCGTTGCCCAGGTGTGTATAAGTGTGCATTAAGCAAAAACAAAAGTTGTAGTACGCAGCCAGGATCGAAGCCGTACCGTGAAGTCGGGAAAGAAAGTGTAGGTGTAAAAGGTTATTAGTTGAGCAATACAAAAGGGAAAATTGCAGGCGGACAAAAAGTGGTCGTATGGGGCAGGCTCGAACCCGTATGGTGAAGAAGGAAAACAATGTGAAAAAAACCTGACGTCTTTGCTGTGGTGCCGATTACCAAACCGGAAGTCACGTAGGTTGGAATTAAGGTCAGACAATCGAAAAAAGCGGTGATTTTTGAAAATATCGGTGAAAAAAAGCAAACCTTCTCTGTAGAAATGTGACCAGTTGAGGATGAAATAATTAATGCTTTGGATTTTTTTTCGATAGTTGTCGAGCTTCAAAATTACACTGATCTCGTGAAAATACGTTTCCTCTGTCGAACGATTTTTTTGCGAGACACACATAAATGCATACATACATACACACACACACATACATACATACATACATATATTTAAACAGACAGATGAGATTAATATTATAGATGTCGCTGTGTGTCTGTGACTTCATTCCTTACGGACATAAGAACGGCAAGGTCGACATTTAAAACAATGCTCACATATGTAGTTTTTGCGTACGTAAGTGTTCTCCAACAAATCTCTATCGGTTGATTCTTCGTGAGAGCAGTAAATCCAGATTCATTTCCAACATCGAGTCTTCACCCACAAAAACATACATACACACAATTATATATATATATATATATATATATATATATATATATATATATATATATATATATATATATTTATATATATATACATCTATATATAAACATATAAATATATATATATATACATATATATGTACTATACATACATATGTATATATATAGATATTTATTAATTTTATTAGGAGTAAACAGTTACATATGGTCGCTACAAATAGCCATCTCTCTCAGTCAAAGAGAGTTCATCAGGCGACCTGAAACCTCACGACGCAAAAGAAAAAAACGTATTTTTTTTCTTTTGCGTTGTGAGGTTCCAGGTCGCATAATGAAGTCTCTTATACTGAAACAGATGGCTATTTGTAGCGACCATATGTAACTGTTTACCCCTAATAAAAGAAATATTACGCTCTTTTTATTGAGCACTATTAAACAACCCCGTTGTCTTCATTAGTTTTGACTTTTGAACACATCTGAATATATATATATATATATATATATATATATATATATATATATATATATATATATATATATATATATATATATATATATATATATGGCCGAGTGGGAGAACTGCCAACTGTCAACACGTCGGTTCTTGGTTCAATCCTTGGTTAGGGAGAGATGATAGTCTTGCGGCACTGATGATGAGTTGTGTGTGTCGATGACTACAAATATATATATATATATATATATATATATATATATATATATTATGATAAAGTTATGAAAGCTATATATATATATATATATATATATATATATATATATAGAGAGAGAGAGAGAGAGAGAGAGAGAGAGAGAGACATGAAAATGTATAAAAAAGAATACGAAAAGTACAAAAACATATAACGTTTCTTTACTTTATGAAAAAAGTTTTTTAAAAAATTATTTTAACAAGTACATAGTTTCGATCGATCCTTCCGTCTTCATCAGTGTATTGAGACTGATGAAAATACACAAGGAACATGGAAAAAGGAAAGGGAGGAGGAGAGGGAGGTATAACTTATGGGAAGTTTGCACGTCAGTTTTAGATACATATACATATAAGTAGATTTTTCTCTCTCTCTCTCTTTATATATATAAAGTAGCTGCATTACATTTGGGAGCAGCAACGTTACTTGATTGCGACAATAAGCTCACATTCTGAACACACACACACACACACACACACACACACGCACACACACACACACATATATATATTTATATATATATAAATATATATATATATATATATATATATATATATATATATATATATATATATATATATATATATATATATTTCTAAACGTGCACTGTATTTTGGAGATATAACATTCGGCCTGAGGACAGAATATGATAGATATGCTGTTCTGGTTTTACTAAAACATTTTCAAATTTTATATAAATTAGAAAACTCAATATCAATATCTTAAATTAAAATAGACATATCATAAAACTTTCGTTATTAGTTTACCAACATCAAACAATTGCAACTTGTTTTATTATTAAAAATTAATGAAAACCGACAGCCTTTCAGAAACGATGCCCTCTGGTAATATAATATAGAGATAATTAAGTTAAAAATGGAACACTCTTAGCTGAGTTTCAAATGATCATGTTGAAAATTTTTCGCAATTTATCAGCTATATTAAGTACTTCATTTAACTCTCTGAACGGTACGTTCGGATAATTTCGAAGTCCATGCTCTAGTCCTTGTATTCTGGAAAACAAGCTAGCAAATAGTCGTGTGTATCATATCGTTTTATGGGTTCTTCGAGACTGTGAATATTTTTTTTATAATATGACATACGTCTTAACATAAGTTTGAGGTTATTTCTATTAACTTAAATATTTTAAATGCTGCACAAATGTTCGCACATGTTTTTGATTTCTTAAAACGTGTTCTTTCGCACGTACTTGTTTTCGCCCACGAACAATCAAGAATAGAAACATACAAAACTACATTTTTTCATGCGTTGCGCAAAATATTTCCCTGTTGATATTCTTCCATAGTAACCGTTTTTCTATTTTATAACTGCCTGTCATCCCCTTGTGGTTCATGATCTCTGCTCTTCTTTGTTAAGCTAGACGAGTAAAACTGGAACAGAGCGCGAACGCGCGTATAACAGTAGAATAAGCAGTCATCGTATGAGCGAACCGTGTGCGAGGTTACACCGCAATTAGAAAGAAGGGAAAGTAAAAAAAAAATGATTATAAATGATAGAAAAATACGTCGTCTGAAAGCGACAGGAAAATACAAGTCCTAAACATTAGTGGACAAAACTGAGTACAAAGTGCCTGACACGCTAGTCTTGTTACACAAATTGTATAACGAGCAGACTTTTCACGGAAGACAAATCGTGTTTATGGAAGTACATTGTAATGGATTAATATCCTTCTTAATATA
>NC_136493.1:18850650-18953150 GCF_053919585.1 Euprymna scolopes
TGTTTATTTTTTTTTAATTTTTAGCAGGTTGGCTTTCAAATAGTGTATTGCACAATTTTAAAGCATAACTTACGAACTTATTAAGCTAGAAGGAAACAGGATATACATATATATATATATATATATATATATATATATATATATATATATTGTTAAGTTTTCAGGTTGAAACAAGTAACGTAGAAAGCAATACAAATGACGACTCAACAAACAGAGGTAGATCAAATAAGAAGTGTATTAGGAAAAGCGATATTTACAGGATATTTACATAATGGTGTTAAATAAGAGAGTCTTTGCTGGAGAAACACATCTGCTCTCGGCGGCCTTCGGTTGCTTCTGGTGAACACACACTCAGACTAACTGAGTCTTCCTATTTATGTGTAATTACTATCCACATATGCAAATGGATGTGTGCCTCCACAACATATATATATATACATATATATATACATATATATATATATATATATATATATATATATATATATATATAAATTATAATGAATATTATATATTGACACAATCTCCCATCAAATAAATCATACACATAGGAACACGTGATAAAATTGAATAGCATGACTCAAAGTAGGGAGAAAAGTATTGGGCATTAAAAGCTATAATTCAACCTTATTTAACAAGTTATCAAAAAAAAAGTGTTGCAAATATAATGGGTATATTTCAACTCATGTTAAAAGAAGCAGTTTCTTATAAAAACTAATGTTAAACCTTATAGTGAAAATATAATAATTATCACAAAAGACGATAAAGAAGAAAAGCAACCATTACTTTCTGTTAGCGGATCTTAATACAACATATGAATATAGCCTTTTAAATAAGTATGTAGATTTTTTCGAGCATTTCAGAATACGTATGTGCACATCCCGTTTGTCGGAAAAAGACGCCATTTTTATTTGTATTATTTTTGTCATTATTATTATTATCGGTGCAATTGTCGGCCATCTTTGCCTTAAATCCCTGAAAGCATTTCCCTTTTTATTCGCTTCAACGGGTGATTATTTTCTTATGTATTTTACAACAAAAAAACAGAAATACAAAAAAAAACACAAAAAAAAACAAAAAAACAATGAAAAAACAAAAAAAAACGAATGTCTCAGTCAATTAATATGTTGTTAACGTCGTGAATGTGTTTATAAATCTTGCATTCAGGTAACAATAAAGAACAGGAACAAAGAGTAAACGAAACGGAATGGAGACCGAGACGCACAACCGGACGAAATGGAAATGGGTAATTGTTATTAATGAATTGCGTTGTTAAACTTATTCACGGCGGAATATAACAAATTTCAAACACGTCTTAACGATAAAATGGTGAAAAGATTTTCGTTTTTGTCATTTTTTTCGGCAATTTTTTTTCAATGCGTCTTCTCCAGAAATTTGTTATCCTTTTTTCATACGTTCTTATTTTTAGCGGTTTTATGTCTTTTATATCGCAATTTACTTAGATTTATTTTGTGCATAGTGTAAAGAAACTAGAAGATTCGAAAAGTCTCCTTTTCAATTGTCGCACGCTTTCATTCGCGTTAACTTTCGCAATTTTCTTTTCGCAGTTTGATATTATTATTTTAATATTCTTTTCAATTTTTCTAGTTTTCAATTTTCTATTTACAGTTTACAATATCTTTTTTTAACCCGGTTTTATTTTGGAAACGCATAACATTATGTTAAAGCCAATTTCGGTGCTAAAAGATTTATTTTCAAAAAATAATTTCTTCTTTTTATATATAGCCAAACTTTACCGCCATACGCTGATAATCGCTGAAATTTCTTGTTGTAAAATAAAGATAATTACCCAGTGCAGATACAAGCCGACTCCTATGTCATCATAACAATCCCGTATTTATATATTTCAAAATACTAAAAAATTGAAAAACATAAGAAAGCATTAACAATATTAATTCGTCTAAAGATTCTATTTTAATTAACTCTAACTTCGATAAAAATAAAGGAGCCGTGCACACTTGCGCTCTGGACAAAAGTGTTTTCAATAACAGATTCCGCATACAACTTAAATACATCAAAATTAATAGCCACTATCTCATATAGCTTTCGAACTCCATTTTAGACACACAGTCGCTATTATAAAATGCTACATTACATCTTACGGGAAACACAATCGCAATCGTTACATTATTAGAAAAATGATGTTGCTAGTTTTCTCACGATTTGTAACCGGGAGGAATTTTATACGTTCCACACGTTCTATGATTACATCGACAGTAACTGGTTCATACATATATACACCTAACATAATCTTTTCAATGACCGATACATATATGAAAAAAGCGCCAGTCGCCAAAATCCCTCGCTTTAGATTGGCTGAGCTCTAATAATTCTCATATTCCGGAATCCAGTTAATCGGTTTATAAACGAGCGGTCGCTTAAATTAAAATATGGCGTCACTAAGATACACATTTTTCCGCTCAGTTTCAAGTTCATTTAGTGCGTAGATGATTTCAGTTGTGCAAGATCGAAATATATAAATGAAAGAAAATCATTAAACGAACGTTCAATTACTAGTTTACTTGCTTTCTTATACACAGTTTTAAACACGGCCTCCACTATAATAATCTCTTTCGTCAGCGTCGTCAAAATAACATCAACAACAACAACAAAAAACTTGCATATCCCTTGCTACACAATGTTCTTACCATCCATACCATTTTCTAGTACAAACTGCTATTCCTGTCCTTTTTTTTATTTTTTTCCTCCAGGTTACATACTGTCTTTCGTAAATTTTTACGATTGGTACAAAGGGCGTGCAATAAGTAAAACCCCTGACCCACTTTCCATAGTAGTAGAGCAACGAAACTTGGTACAGTTATTAGTGGTTCTCTACATAGGAAGCACGCAGCTTTATGCATTTCTTCCATCGTTTGATACAGCTCTGGAGACCGTTTTTGTAGAACACCCCAGGTTGGTCCTCCAACGAAGACGTGACCTCAGAAAACCAGGCTGTATCATCTGGGAAACACTTTCCTTTCAAAATCAACTTCATGGCTGGGAAGAGGTGAAAGTCAGTGCAAGGCCAGGAGAGTAGGGGAGATGGGGAAGTGTTTTATAATAACACGCCCGTGCTTCTCATCTGACGACATGCGAGTTAAGGAGCGGAACGTTGCCCTGCAGGAGGAGGGTACCTTTGCTGATACTGCCGCGCCTCTTGATTTTGATAGCTTCCCTTGATTTCCTCCAAAGTTAAGCATAATAGGCTACTGTAATTGTGGTACTCTTTGCGTGAAATCTCGCATCACTACTCCGTCCTGGTCCCAGAAGATTGTGAGCATGATCTTTCCAGCGGAGGGCTGCACCCTTACCTTCTTTGAAGGTGAGGAGTCGAATTGCTTCCACTGCATTGACTGGTGATGGACCGATGTTTCATCCCGTGTAATCAGTCTTTTGAAAAAGGTTGATTCATCTTGTTGGCGCATCTCCAAGTTCATCCGCGAGCACTCTACGCGATATCGCTCCTGGAATGGTGTGAGCAACGTGGGAATCCATCTGGCAGACACCTTATGCATATGCAAATGGTCATGAATGATAGTTGGTCCAGACCCTTTACTAATCTTGACATCTTGTGCTATTTGGCGAAGAGTAATGAACCGATCTTCCAAAATGGCAGCCTCAACTTGACGGACAGATGCTCATCAATGGCAGTAGGGGGGCAGCAAGGTATGGGAGCTGTTTCCACAGACTTTCGGCCATGTTTGAATTCACGATGCCCGCGTTTTACAAGGTCATATGATGGGGCATTATAACCATCAGTTTCTTTCATTTCATCAAAAGTCTCCTATGGTTTGCGTCCTTTCAAATACAAAAACCGGATCACTGCTCGACATTCAATAGGATCTATTTCACACCTAACTCAGTTCAAACACCTGTAAAACAGAAAAACAAAACAATTAGTTCAGAGCCGTAATTTGCCACGTAGCCCGTAGCGATATAAATCATTGCACATGCAAAATTCAGCTAGATCAGACACCTGGAAGTAGGTGAGGGGCATTACTTCCTGCACACCCCTCGTAATCAGGTCACTTTTTTAAACCCTTTTTTCTTTTGTTTGTTTCCCTTTCTTTTACTTTTTACTTTTTAAAATACGTGTTTATTTGATAGTAATTTACGTTATTTACACGCTAGCATGTCTTTTTTATAAAGTGTACGTGACATCCCTTGCAGTAGCCTAAGCGAATGCAAATAGCCATAGAAAAGCAGAAGGGTTTTTTTTCCAATAATCCTCAATGAAACTTCAGGTCCGTTTTTTAATAGTGTGCATAGATGTTAAATAAATACTTGTAATTTAGCTTTCACATTCGCGTTCGAGCACTTTATTTTAGTATTTTCATCGCATTCTTACAGACTGACAGAGACATACACTCTCTCTCTCTATATATATATATATATATATATATATATATATATATATATATATATACATATGAAAAGGACCTCCAAAGTAGAATTAATAAAGCTAGTGAGGCATTTGGTAGGTTGCTACACAGACTCTGGACCAGCCACACTGTATTTTTAAAAGTGAAGGTTGCAGTCTACAAATCTGTTGTCCTGACTACTCTTTTGTACGGTTCCAAAAGGTGGATATTGTACCGCAAGCATATACATCCGCTTGACACCTTCCATATAAGATGTATGCGTTCTATTTGCAATGTGGTATGGCAGGATCATGTTTCAAATAGTGGATTATAGGAGGGATGTAAAATCACTGGTATTGAATCATTTTGGGTCAGGATACAAATGCGGTGCTCGTGTCAGTTTGTGATAGTGTACGACTGAAGAGTTCCTAAGCAACTTTTTTATGGGCAACTGACAAATTCTTGCCGCGCAATAGGGCGTCCCCTGCTTCCTTACAAAGATAAACTAAAAGACAGCCTGAAGCGTTGTGGAATTTCTCTGTGTTACTGGGAGAGTGCAGAGGGGAGAATGGGGGAAGATGGGGTTTTCCTAGGGGCCAAAGAATTTAAACATAACTGCCTTTGTCATAGGGACGCCCTTCGTGCAAATATGAAGGCAAAACACAAAAATCCACCTAAAAATGAATATGTATGCCAGTATGGTTTCAGAGCACGCAGCAAAGCCGGGTTATCTATTCACTTGAGAAGGCATCTTTGACCGACGAGCACATGCAGGTTCACAATCTGCGAAGGAGTGTGTTGGCTGTCTGCAAGATTGCAATAATGCATGTGGTGTCAAAGAGCTTCGGAGCTGTTAAAGATTGCATACTGCACCCTCATTCATCGTCTTCGACGAGAGAATCCACCATATATATATATATATATATATATATATATATATATATATATAATTATATATATATAATTATATATAAACATAGAAATTAGCTTGATATATGTCATATATATGTATATATATGTATATGTGTGTGCGTGTGTCATATATATATATATGTTTGTGTGTGTGTATGTGTGTCGAATAGTATTTATTTCATTAACAAGCCTTATCAAGATAAGAAAAGCTTAATACTATTAAGAAAAGCACGCACTTATATTAATTCAGGAATACACGTTATTATATCATCAGAACAATAAGGAACGTTAAGGCGAACATTAAGAAAAACACTTTAGGCCACGGCATTTCGAAGCTAAATGATTTTCCTCAGAAGTAGAGAAGAGCCGGAATTATAGTAAACGCAACTATAGGAAACACTGGTGAAATAAATTTGAATATGAAATGAGAATTAAGGAATAGGATAATATTTACCATATTATCTAATTCTATAAATTTTCAAATAAAAACACCTTATTTTGTTTGCTTCTATAGCCTCAGGTAACGCCTGGTTTGCCGTCTTAGTTATTTAATATAATTAGAACTTTTATATTTCTGGCAATGCCAAATTTCTTTTATGTATTAGGGGTCTATTCTTTTCTTTTTCCTCATTGCGGAATTTTACTTGAAAAATATCAACACACTCAGGTTTTATATTTAGTTGTTAAATGATGATCGCCCTTTATCACGGTGATGTGTGTGTAGGTAAATGGATGGCAAAATTTATTGACAACGTAGAACTTCATCAGTTGCATGGATGAACTGATAAGATGATGCCTGGCAACTCCTTTATGTATTTGATTGTATTAAAAATTTAGGGAATACATTTCAATACCAAATGCGAAGCAGTTGTATAATCTTGTATTTTTACGAATTTACTTTTCTGTCTCGAATTAGATAACCAAGATTGTAATTGAATGACTGATAAGAAGTGAACCTGCAAAAATAAATTCGAATGAAACAGATATGGGATGAAATAAATTTGAATGACACATATATGGGATGAAACAAAAGTGTTTCCTATCAAAGAGCAAAACTTAGCAGATCCGACCATGCAAATTCGGTTGAACAAATTGGTTACATATTACGAAATGCAGGAAATCATAAGAAGTTGCCAGTAGTGCAATGGAGAAGATCCTGGTATGATTAACAATGACGAAACGCAAGCTCATCCGGTACAAAAACGTGTTGTTAAAAGACGGCATGTATGTGTGTGTGTGGGCTGGGGGTGCGTACGATACAACCAATCTAATAGTTTCTTTGTAGCTGTCGAACTGCTGATCCAAGATTAATCTGTCCGAGAGAAGAGAGGTCAACAGATGGGCAGCAAGCAGAAAGGGGCGACAGATGAATGTGGCAAAAACTGGGTTTCCCGGAAGATGATGAGGAAACGGTACTAATGAGAGTCAATGATGTAAAGTACGAGGGAGAGGAGAGCAAATATTGCAAAAAGTATTGAATGAAATCAGGTAGAATCCAGAAAAGAGCCTCCCAAATCTGAGATATAATGATAGAAGAACGCTAAGGCTGCCCCTACGAAAGTGAATAAAGTTATACCTCTTTTCAGAACTAAGTCAATAACGAAAACAAAAAAAACTATTGGGGGCTTCAGGAAACGCTGTCTCTGAAGACAGTGGGAAACGAAGCAGAACTAGAAGTGCAGAAAGATATACGCAATGAGGTAAAGAGAAAGCGGATACGAAAAATACTTAATAGATCCTGATAGAGTACAAGACTATTGGATAAAATAGTTAACGAATCTGCACAGTAAGATAATCCTCCAACTTGATAAGTGTCCCCAAAATAATAGTGTGCTGTTTTCGATGGCCATAGAGAAAACTGTACTTAGTGTGAAAGGCTTGGCAAAACGAAATGTAATTGATAGCTTTAGATCTATCACGTGTTTACCGTTATTGTGAAAATTGCTGAGAGGGATCATACTGACGATTTGTATAATTATCTTAAACGAAAAACGTTAGTGCCATGGGAACAAAAGGGTGCAGGCGGTGAAGTCGTAATACTAAAGACGAACTATTGATTGAAGAGATGAGTTTGAAAAATAATAAGGCAGGATTAACGACACTCGCTGTTGCGTGGATTGATTATCGCAGGGCTTATGATATTGTCTGGATAGTTGGATGTGAAATGCTTGGAATATTTTGGCAATGAATATCATATCTTTCATAAGTGAGTAGATAAAAAAGGAGAAGAAAGAAAGTAATGCAGGCCAAACGAGACATGGCAAGGTAAAAATAAACGAGGAATTCTCCAGGTGGATATCACCGTTGTGGTTTTTCTTGAGTATGAGACCATTGACACCGGTACTAAAGAAAGCAAATATTTTCTATGAAGTGACGGAGAAAGGATAAATAATTAGCCATCTACTTTTCATAGACGATTGTATTTTATTCGCAAAAGATAAAGAACGGATTGATACTTTAGTAAACACCGTAAGAACACGTCTTTGAAGATATGAACATGAAATCTGGATTATCTAAATGTGGAGTGACGTTGATAGGTTATTGCTGAAAAGACGGGATGGCGGAAGATGCTTGATCGGAGTCGGAGATTATGTATATGCGGAAGTTGACAGTCTGTATAATTACGTGCGTGCTTTATGGGAGAACATGATGATGGCAGTAAACAGCATTAATGCATCGGTGAACAAGAAGGATGGAAAGAGCAGAGATGATATCCAGAAAAGGCATCAGAAGGAATACCAGAAAAAAGGGTTGCATGGAAGTTCTACAAAGCTAGCGAAAAGTTCAAAGCGACAATCATGGGGTTGGCTAATTAAGGGTTATTTGAAGAAAGAGACTGAGAATGCAGTAACAGCAACTCAATATCAAGCACTATGAACACGGAATTTGGGAAAAAGAGTATATGCTGAAGATATTAATCCAAGTTATAAAATACGTGGTGCTGCAGAGTAAACAATCTTCACACTGTGTCAGAATGGCCGTAATAAGCACAGAAGGAAAATAAAAAAAAAATTAGGACACGACAATGTTGCAAAATTAGTCTGTATTGTATCCTAGTGACATATGGCCGAGTGGTCCTAGCCGCTGTTTACAAAGTTTACAGTTACCCAAAGGTGATGAGTTCAATCCTGAACGAAGGCAGTGAAAAGTAACATTCATAACAGAGAATCAGCAACTATGTCACAGACCCTAGCTGGAGTCCGAACACGGTACCCCCGTAATAATAATACAGGGTTGGGTTCGAAACTCCTAACAAACGGTTTCCCAGTTCGATACAAAACACCTGATTAAGGGCGAAGGGCAAAACGGTCGAAATGTTTTGACTATAACAACCAAGATGAGGAAGTCAGTCCAAATCTCAATAGTTGCAAAAGTTATCGATACAAAATTGTGCGAAAAATGATGATTTGAAAGATATGACAAGTGGTACACTCACAAGCTCGAAAAAGTGGCGGAATCCAACGAATGCAAAATTCTATGGGAGTTCCCCATACACACAGACAAAACACTGGAGCATAATAGGCCGGCCATCACTGTAATTTAGAAGGGAAATAAAAGGTGCACTCTGATTAACCCGTCTTGCCCTTTGACACTCACATCAGGGAGAAGGAAGAGGAAAAGTGCACTAATTATTCCAACATGAAATTGAAAGAAGTTAAGGTATCGATGTTTTAGTGGGAGCATTGGGATCGGCGATGAAAGACTTTGACAAATGGATACAAAGTTGAATTTGGGAATAACAGCAGAAATGTTACAAAAACCTTGTTTACTTGGAACAGCCAGACTCATTCGGAAAGCGTTGGGCATAAAATAGAGAAAATAGGGTAGCTGCAATACATAAGACCACTGGCTGAAGTCCGCTATTGCAGCTCAACTCATGCGAGAAAACATCAATCTTGTGAACAGAAACAACAACAACAGCAACAACAACAACAACAATAATAATAATGCATACATACATACATACATACATACACACATACATACATACATATTGTAGGGGACCTCTCAAGATAACTACACTCATTTTAGGACCACTAGAAACAATACCGAAAAAAACTTTTTTTAAAAAATGAGATTGTAAGCAGATGGGGTGCTGGGAAGATACGACGGACAACAATAACGAAAACAACTTTAATCTTATAAAAAAAAAACGTTTTAATCCGGAGACTAACACACAACAGCAACGGGCTAAAGTGTGATATACCCAAACTGCTGCATATGTAAATCACAAAGAGACATCCAATGGAATCATAGAACAATTGAAACTCCATAATTGTCATTAACGCACCTGCGCCTCTGACTTCTGCCCCCTTTTTAGTGTGTGTTACCAAAAACAGGCGCCAAAACACCAGTGAGGATGGTCGAGTATGGGGAATCCCAGAAGAGAAATCACACGCACGGCCTCCGCTGGTGTAGTGCAATAGGACTTGAACCATTGCGGTGGAGCTTATTGCCACCTAAATTCCATTAGAGGTCAATGATTGCTGACAAAGATAAATCAATGGTATACGGTTGTTGTGATAACGTAAATTTATCTGCAAAGTTTATTTACAAAGAGGAGAGTACTAGTGATCTCGGGAGACGTTGTCTCTCAGGCTACAGAGGACACCACATTTTATTTTCCAAGAGACATATTTTATTTAATTATATCTCTATACACACAGCTATATATAAATAAATATATATATATATATATATATATATATATATATATATATATATATATATATATATATATATATATGTCTGTGTGTGTATAATTTTAAAGAATGTCTCTTGTGGTTATTAAATAATCACCCGTATTAAGGGATTTTGCGCAACTCGTTAATAAGAATAAATAAGTGTTAATTTCATAACGAGGAAACGCCACGGTGAACCGTACTGGTGGAATATTGATAAGGCTTGAATATTTGAGAGGATATCTCAACAAGAACGCCTTTAAATTTAGCTTGAAATTGGCCATGATAAAACTAGCTTGGAAGCAGTGCCTCGGTATTTTGTTCCACGGACAGAAATTCTAGATAATGAAATCAAGCACATGAAAATTCGTTTAATTTCATGCACATTCGGTTTGATTTAGTAAATAATCTCGTCACTTAAAAAAAAAAGATTTATTAAGAATGGACCATAGATTTCAGCTAAGTTGAGTCCTGCCAAAGAACAAACGGGAGAACGGAGATAAACATATTATTATAGACCGTTTACCACTTTAGAAAATGGCATTTAACAAATCCAAAGTCATTTGTTATCGCCATGGTATACTCTCCTATTATTATCTTAGATACATAAATAGTATATACGACTCCCCACACACATATATATATTGTTGTAAAGTATAGCTTCATCTTTATTGTTAAGCCTATAAATACATGTGTTTTTACTTGCGTTCCAAGGCTAGAAATCTACGTCTGTAGAACACAAGTTCACAACATATCTATTTATAGACTTCAAAATACGCTTTGATATTTCTTTATAGTCATCTATGTATTGAACTTATTAATATCACGTTGGCAAAATAGTACTTGAGGTGTTTAACTTTTAAATTCAGATTTATTGATCGCAATACGCATCATTAGAATCAACAAACGTCTTGCCAACTTTACACAAGTGCGTAAAACAGTAATGTAAAAATCTTGCATTCTGGTGGCGATGAACTTGGGAAAAGCATTGAAGATATCGCAGAAACTGCTTAAAAAACTAGTAGTCGGTAGGTGAGAGGGCTGATGGGTATTGGAGATGAGGCAGAGTTTCGTAGCCTAAATAATTCAGCTTCTGCAGGGTCGGGTTACCTGCGTGCGGTTGGTCATTTCACGGAATAAATCTTAATTATGAAACACAAGTGGAGTGCCAGTTCATGTCTTACGTTTCACCATCGTGAGACAAGTAAGTATTTACACTCTAGATACAGTTATACGACCCATATTATTTTAGTTTAGTACTGAAGCTAAAAACAAAAGTAAAACGAGACCGAAATGGTTGGAAAAAATTAGGAGAATTTAGAATTTATCACTTGGAAATGGAATTAATAGATGCATGAGAATTCTTGCAAAGTTTTCTTTAGTTTTTATATTATTTGACATAAAGAATACAATCGATCATATCCATAAAAAAGCATTTGGAAGTTTTAAAAAATACGAGCTTTAGAGACAGAGTTTGGAAATAGATGTGATACAATCGGAATGTCTGCAAGTTCATTCCGATGAGAAAAGACAAGCAATGTCGATTCCATTTAAAAATAACACACAGAAATGAATAAGCGCATTCTTCGGACATTTTTTAAAGCAAAGTGTAAGTTAATATACATCTAGAAAACTAAAACTGTACAAATATTATATATATACATATATATATATATATATATATATATATATATATATATTACAGACAGAGGGAGAGAAAACATATAACAGTAAGAGAATACTTTTTAGAATAAAGTGTACGAGACAAAATATTACATGCCCGCTTCTCTAGCTGATTAAAGGCCTTAGTAATCCGTTAAAACCAGAAAAATTAATGTGTAATGTTGTGTATATTGTGGTTAGAAGCAAGAAAGACAAGTCTTACCGTGGGTGCTCAGCGAGTGAGTTCAGGCGAAGAAAAGGAAGAACAAACATGGCGGCCAGCATTTTTATTTCGTCCGTTCTCACGTAATCTCGTGTGTGCGTGAAGATGGAAACTATAAAACGATGTTCATTTCTCGGTGCTGGGAGATTATTCACGATCAGCCAGGAGAGAAGGCAACGAGAGTAGAGACAGAGGACTCTAGCGATAATCTTTCTTGAACATTCCGTTTGTGTATTTGAGGTGAACCCCCCCCATTATACTTCAAGCTATTTCGGCGATGGCCAACGCAGGCTCAAACGGTGATGTGGTGGCATGGCTTAAAAAAGTGGACCTTGTAGCAAGGATTCAGAGGCTGGATGATGTGGCCGCAGTAATACCACTGTTTCTAGAAGGGGACGCACTGGCCCTCTATTTGGAGCTCAGCGAGCGGGAACAAGGTGCAGCAGACGCCATCAAGGGTCGACTGATCGAAGCTTTTGAAGAGGGGCCTTTGCGAGGCCTTTAATAATTTGAAAGAGAAGAGGTGGACTGGTGAATCTGTTGATGTCTACCCGAATGAGATAAGGAGATTGGTTGAGTTGTCGGGCATCAGGGGACACGCCACGAGTCACGTAGGTTCCCGGAAGAGATATCGAAAACGTTGCAGCAGGTCCCGGAAGTGGAGACGCTGGATGTGGCAGAGCTGCTTAAAACTGCAAAAATCTTGGTGAGCACCCAGCCCACGGAGCCTGGAGGAACGACAGCAACGGTACAGCAGGATGCATGCTTCGAATGCGGGGGGCCACACATGAGAAGAGACTGCAGGAAGTTCTTGCAACGGACAGTGTGTTACAAATGCAATCGGAGAGGCCATTTAGCGATAAAATGCACAAGTTCGGGAAACTGGCGAGGCGAGGCCGACGCGCCAGCGGCCGCCCCGATTCGAGAATAGTGTCGCACCCGCAGCAGATGCCCAAACAGAAGATTGCGGTGGAAGGACGGGAAGTTATGGCCCTGATTGACACTGGCTACACCACTACCATGGTGCACACAACCCTGGTCGGAAGATAGAAAGGGAAGGGTGAAGTAGTGGCATTCGATGGGTCGCGAGTGAAGTCTTCAGGGAGGATGACCGTCACTATTGGTATTGCTGAACGTCGGATGAGGGTCCATGCGATTGTCACTGATCGCCTGGTGCCTGGCGTCCAAGCTACCATTGCAATGGATGTTACCATCACATGTAACAACGTGAGGTTCAGACTAGCTGAGTGCGCGATGACGAAGCGAGCCCCCAGAGGGATCAACAAGACAGGGGAGGAAAGAAAATTGTCGATCCAAGATCAGGACTTCCGAGCCGAATTCGACGGAGAGCGGTGGACGGTTGAGTGGCCATTGAAACATCAAGCGCCATCGCTGACAAACAGGGTAGCGTGCTACAGAAATTCGCTTAGAGGAGGGGCGAAAAAAGGAGTTTGAGCAAGAAGTCGACCGATACTGATTCCCTGGACGGATTACGTGGAGTCGGCATTTTGTCGTTGATGGCCGTTCTGCAAACAACTAAAGGGAAAGTAAGACCGGTCCTGGATTTCCGAGAGCTGAACGGCCATGCTAAGTGCCATAGCGAATGGAGGCAGATGAATGGCGCATCTACGTTGGTAGATCTAAAATCTGCCTATTTGCAACTCCATGTTGCCAAGGAGCTCTGGAAATATCAGTTTGTCAAGTACAAAGGCAAAACCTACTGCCTTAAACGAGTGGGGTTCGGGTTAAATTCGGCACCCAAGATTATGTCAACTATCCCCAGGAATATTCTGGAGACATTGGGAAAGGGAGATGAGGTAGTGAGCTCATACATAGACGACATTCTGGTGAATGAGACTGTGGTAACTGCCAAGGAGGTGGTGGCTCATTTGAAGAGGTTCGGGTTGGTCGCGAAAGAGACGGAAAAATTAGACGGAGGGGCTACGTTGGGCATAAAAGTGAAACGAGGTGCGTCAGGCGGCCTAGAGTTTCGCAGGGGAAACGAGATCCCACAATTGAAGCAGGAGCACAACAAACGTGAACTTTTTTCCATATGCGGAAAGTTGATCGGACATTACCCCGTTGCTAGCTGGCTTAGACCAGCATGCGGCTACATAAAAAGATACGTCGAAGGACGAGGATGGAATGATAACGTGGAAGAAAGAACGGTAGCCATGATGGAAGAGCTCCTGAAAGAAGCAGAACGGCAAGACCCAGCCCGGGGAACCTGGAACGTACCACGAACATTGGATGGAATCGTGTAGTGCGATGCGAGCAGCATTGCAACAGGGATCGTTTTGGAAATTGGTATAGTAGTTGCAGAAGATGCATCCTGGTTGAGGAAAAAGAATGACGTCAGCCACATCAATGTAGCGGAATTAGACGCTAGAATAAAAGGAGTCAATCTGGCCTTGAGATGAGGACTACGTGACATCTGCATCAAAACAGACTCTGCCACTGTGTTTGCTTGGCTAAAGTCTCTCATTTAAAGCGAAAAAAATATAAAAACGAAAGGAGATGCGGAGATGTTAGTGAAGCGCAGGCTTGCGGTGCTGGCTGAGCTGATGCAAGAGTTTTGTTTGAAGCTTCGCGTAGACATGGGTGGCTTCTGAAAAGTACCGAGCAGATGCTCTCACGAGAGTGAAGAAGAGTTGGCTGTTGCCAAAGAAAGATGTTGTTGCTGCATCGGATCTATATGGTGTTGGTGTGCGAGAACTGCACAATTTGCACCACATTGGGGTAGAGCGAACTTAGTACTTAGTGAAAAAAGTCGACGCGAGTATCACCAAGAAGCAAGTAAGGCAAGTGGTCAGGACATGCGACAGATGTCAGTCGATTGATCCTGCTCCAAGCACGCACGAAGCTGACCAATTGGAGGTGAGTGGGACCGGTGACAGACTGACATGCTATTACAGGGGTGGACTTTACCTGACCATGATTGGCTGTGGGCCCGGGCGATTTTTTCCTATGGAAGAAGCTACGTGGAGGAACAGGCAATGAAATAGCGGCAATCCTTGATGAGGTGTTTTTGGAGCGAGGCCCCGTGGAAGAGTTGTTAACCGACAACGAGATGGCATTCAAGTCAGTAGCAGTGAGAGAATACTGAATAAATGGAAGATCCAACAATTTTTCAGAGCTGCCAACGGACCTAGTGGCAACGGGATCGTAGAGAAAAACAACCGCACTATAAAGGCAGTTGCGGAAAGAGGAGGCACCTCACCTGAGAAAGCCGTCTTCTGGTATAACATGTCGCCTAAACTGGGACAAGTACCAGAGACAGCCCCGCAACTGTCAACGTTTGCATATTCATGGAGACATCCCAGGGTGGAGCCGGCAAGCCGAGAAGTAGATGCCATAGGGACAATTAAACTCGGGGACAAGGTATGGGTGAAGCAACCGGGGGCGCGCTGCACCACACAAATGAGTAGAGGTCGCGTGACTGGGAGGAACACTAGTAACAACATTGTGGTGGAAATAGTCCCGAGGCACATTCTCGACGTAAGAACAGTGGAGGGCGAAGCAGTGGAGGGACTGTGCAGCCACAGGAGGAGGACGAGACACATCAGGCCAAGTAGAGAGAGGCGACCGCCACAGTGGATGAGAGACTACGAAATGTGATCTTGAATTGCCAAAAGAGAAAGTATGACGGAAAAAATTAAATCTGCTTCATTCGAAACCTTAACCCTGATCTAATAATTATATTTTATGAAACAAATATTTTCACCTGGTCAAAATGATAAGACCACTGATAATTTATCCAACAAAAGGCAATTATAAATTACTAAAAGGGGGCTCAGTATTTAGTATATCCTCCATTATTACGAATTACTTTAAAAATTATCTTCGGCATGCTTACGACTATTTTTTTTTTCATCAGTTGCGAAGGAATTTTATCACATGTACTGAAAACTGAATCAGAATGTTCCTTTATCTTTTACTGGGTTCCATCCTTGAACACTTCTTTTGTCATCCATCCCCAAAGATTTTCAATCGGATCGAGGTCCGGGGAACATGCTGGATGATCTAACAATTCTAGACTATTTGGGGAAAAGTAGTCTCGTACTTGTCGAGAAGTGTGTATCGCACCGTTTTCTTGCTGGAAAATCCAATTTCTTCCACACAGACGTGGACCTTCGATCCTGATAGAAGCATTTTCAAGCACTGAAATGTACTTCAATGTTGTTTGCCGGCCTTTCACTACTTGCAACTTTAGGGTCGCAGCTGCCGAAAAAGCACCCCAGATTATTAAAGACCCTCCTCCATTATGCCGAGTTGAAAAAGTCTCTTTGGACAAATTTTTATCATGCCAATAGTGTTGAAATCCATCTGGACCATCTAGATTAAACTTTTTCTCATCAGAGAAGATTACATTTCCCCAATTTCTTCATCCCAAGTCTGGTAGCATATTTAAGTCGGTTTGTTTTGTACTGTTCAAGAAGACGTGGTTTCTGCAGTCGCTTTAAATGATTGAACCCCTTCATTTTCAGATGCCTTCTGATGGTTTTAGGACTACATTCTTCTGCTGTTTGGCTTTTCAATCGCCTTGAGCTCAGATTGGAGTTTTTTTTAACTTCTTCTGATACGGCGATCCAGATATGGGGTTGATTTTTGGGGTCGATCTGGACTCTTTTTCTGCCCACATTGATCTGGATTTCTTAAAAAAATTGGTGATGACCGTTTTGCTACGATTCACTTCGTTTGCAAAGGATCTATACGATGGCTAATTAGAGAGGGTGCGATAGAAACTAGAGAGCTGATTGACCAAATAAAAACTCAGTAGTAGGTGCGTATATAAAAACGCAAAACAACAAAAAAATATAGAGATGCTATAAAATTTTGAATGTACGGATAAAACTGTTTTTTAGGTTTTTAGAACACGGCACAAATGCATATAATGAATGAAGTAAATCGATACAATTTCTTTCTTTTTTTCCTTTTGTCTTTTTTTAAATTTTATAAAATTCTTGTATAATTTCGATCTGCAGAGAGTTAAATAGTTCTACTATCTGAGTGATTTCCTTACAAGTAAAATCCTTGTGTTGTACAGTCTAACTCACTCCTCGTGATTCTGCGGTTGTTGCTGCTGCTATTGTTTTGTTGAAAATGCACGAAGGATCACCTAACTCTATTGTGGACTCTTTTTAGCGCGTTCTCGCTAAGAAGTATCGGAATTGAGTGTTCGCCTTGTTTTTTCCCTCCAGGGCATTTGCATACGATCTCTTTAATACTTCCTAAAAATACCCACTTTTTACGTGAAAGGAATGAACAAAAAATGTAAACCAGTAGACATATTTCCACAGCTCTGAAAGTTACAGCTATACGCGTATGTAGTAATTTATAGATATAATTCTACAAACGTACAACACAGTGGTTTGATGAACGGTACTTAAAAACTGAAATGTTGAAGTTGAAAGCTACTAAGCCTGATGCCCGATCCTCAGTGAACACACGAGTGTTAGAGGGTAAACACCATAACATACTCACACTCGCAAAGGCACTTTTTTAATCCCCCATTTATCAACTTTATATCTTCTCAAAATATTCGGTTTTAAAAAGTATACTTGACCTTGCTGAAAATAGATTATTAATAGTTTGTTTGTTAAATCAATATTTCTAATCTCTTGTATTTTTAATAGCTTTGTTTGATTAGCATTTATGTTTTTATTTATATTTTCATTCGCTAAATTAATTACCTATTTATTTATGTGTCTTGTTCTTTCAACAGACTTCAGGAAAATACGACGCATGTATTCAGGAGCACCACTTCAAATATCTGCCTTATATAAACGTTCGTGTTAATGTGCAGAAACCATCAGTATGGCACAATTAGTATATCCAAATGGGATGTGATCTTTTCAACAATTTATTATCGTGACATGGATTCTATCGGAGAGTGTCATTTATAAGTACTTACTTAATCCTCGTGTAATGACCAACAAATCTCATGGGTTAGTTTTCTTGATGAGGTGCCGGGACTTATTTGTAATTTGATTGGTACCATCCTGCTTTCTACTGTGCAGCCTCTCTTTTAGAGACGTGATGCTTCTATCTTTAGTCTTTTCTACAAACACTATTGTAACGTGGCGGAAACAAAGAAAGGAAAAAAAATCATAATCCGAACGACATTTGTAAGTGCAAATGTAATGCATATGTTCGTGGTTCTTTAAAAAACAAACAAAAAATAACCCACGCATTTTATTATATTTCTAATGTATTTTCGCACCAACATGATTTTAAAAGCCTCGATTCCTTCGTAACTTCACGCGGCCTAGCCAGCGCTTCTCGTCATCAAATAAAGTTCCTCTTAACAAACATACGAATTGCTTCTCCCCTCGATCGCATTATGTGTTTCCTCTCTTCTTTTCTCGGCCCTGTATATGACCTTAAACTATAGCCAGTGGTGAGGCCCCAGCTTGCGGGCTTTGGGGAGTGTGGAGCCACCCTTTAGTTACCATTGCTCCCAAGTCCACTCTGACCCGGAGTGGTAGTACTTGTTAGGGTCCCAACTATGGGTTAAATAGAAACTGATTTGAAAACAACAAATATCTTCTATTAAAAAAAAAATTCTTCCAAATCTTTGGATTCGGCATAAAATAACCCGAAAAGGGTTGATATGCCGTAAAACAAAAACAACCAACCAACCAACTCTTCTTTTCTCGTACTTGCTTTAACGGTTGCTGCTGCTAATAGTACCACAAGTCAGCTATCCTTCTGCTGCTTCTGATAATTTTACACGCGCCCATAAGCGCTCTGTCACACTATTATAGAATATGTCTATAAATTATCTGATATTTTCTATGACTCTTTTGTTCTAAATCGGTTGGTTCATCTGTCTAGTTATCTCCATCAATTCGGTGCTATGTATGTTCAATGTAATACAGCGTTCTATTCTAATATTCTTTAAAAAACAATATGCTCATGCATCTTTCGATATGCTTTTTGTTCCCATCCTACATATAGCTTTAACTATTCCAAGAGTAATGGCAATAGACGTCTCTTATGCTTTCGATACTCATCATTTGTCGTAATTAAGTTCTTTATGTTAAGTGGGTTCACGCCTTGTATCGTACAATTTCAATAAACAAATATATTAAAACCGTTCATGCGCAGTTTTTACTGTGTTAGTGTATATACACAGGCGGCAAAAAGAAAGTCCGCACTTGTACTTTTTTTAAACTGCAGATTTAAGCTATATTTAATGTAACTGTTCAAACAAACCATATCTCATTGGATTAGCCTTTTATTCTTCTATAATTTTACTTGTTAATATTTGATTTTTTTTGAAATACTTTAGTGTTCACGAACAGTGGAAAAGTCTTATTTAAATATAACTTTAGGACATTAATGCAACACAAATACGACAGGAACACAACGAACTAGTTAATATTTAGTAGCATAGCCATTCTGAAATTTGACAGCCAGCAATTATTTGGGAATTCATTGAATAAGACTGCAGTAATACTCCGGGGAAAGGGCATCCTACTTTTCTTTATTTTTTTTTTCAATGTTCTTAAAAATTTGAAATTTTTCATTGCATTGCGGTTGCTTGATGTAATGACATACGTTTTCGTAGGATTAAGGTCTGGAGATTGTTCAGGCCAATCTAAACACAGATTATCATGCTCTTCCAGGAACCTCTTGACATTGCCAGCTGTGTGAATGGTAAGATTACCTTGCATGAAGATTGGATTATCATCCATATCTCGACCAAAATAGGGTAGAAAATGCTCAGTCAAAATACTTGGTCGAATTAATCCGACATTGAAAGCGAACTATAGGCCCTGGACCATTGGTACTTATAATCCCCCCACCAAAACTTAACCTCCACCACGCTGCAGCGTTGAAACTGAGCACTTAGGATTAAAATCTTCGTCTTTCCTCCGACGAACACACTGCCTACAATCACTGCCTAGCCTATTGAACTTGCTTTCGTCGCTAAAAAGCACTTTCCAGCAATATGAAGATTCATGGTCTTCATTGAATCTGACGAAGTCCAGACCGCGCTTTCTGCTCTTATCAGAAATCATTGGCTTGCGTCTTGCAGCATATCCTCGCAAATTAAATTCCTTGAAGTTGTTATTGACAGTAGAAGGAGAGCACTTTTTACAATTCACTGGTGTTGGCTTTGGAGAGCCCTTTCAAATCTGTTTCATAGGCTGCAGATCTTGACAGCATTGCCTTCCCTGTTAGAAGTAACTATCGTACGACCAGATTGAGGGTAATCACGAACACTGCCGGTGTTTTGGTGCTTTTGCGCAGGCTTGCGTACCGGTTTCTCATCACATTTCAATCTGCGGACGATTTCTCGAGACAGGTGGAGATTAATGAGTTCCTGACGATCACTAAGAGAACGTCGTGGCATATGGATTAAATGTTACATTGTGTAACATGGAACAACGACAATTATGATTATAGATGTTTTGTTGCTTGTTGCTGGATATTTTAAACTGATTTGGGGGCGATGTTTTAAGCTGGATTTAAGCGAATTTTTGCTGCGGACGTTCTTTTTGCCTCCTCAATTTGAAGTTGGAATATTTCAATTTAAAGTCAAATATGAACAGGTAAAATTATAGAGCGATAAAAGGCCAATCACATGTGTTATAGTTGTTTAATCAGTTAATAAAATTTAGATTAATTTGCAGGTGTTGAAAAAATTACAAGTGCGGACTTTCTTTTTGTCGTCAATTTATATATATATATATATATATATATATATTTCAGTGGAAATATAATTTTTTTTCTCATTATATACACCAATCCTTATTTAAGAGGTTTAATGTAATTACAGTGCAATATAGGAAATGAATGACAGTCTTTTATCTAAAGTTTTTGATGTTGACTGTCTTACAATGTATTCCTTTAATACATTTGACATTGACAATTATTGACAGTATGTATTAAGTAGCGTAAAAATAATCACTTAAATATTATTCCAATCCGTGTATCTATTTTTCCCTTAAGTAATATGAAGAAATAGCAACAATGAATCCATCAAAAGGAAAATCAAGTAAGTTTTTACATGATTGAAATCCGAAAATTTGAAGGGAAGCTGTAAATACCTCATAATGGAATTAAGAAAAAAATTAAATTTTAATCATGTCAAACCTCGCCTTATTTCTTTTGAAGGATTGATTCTTGATATTTCCTCTGATGAGTCAAGTGAAAAATAGATTCACTTATTGATACCATAATAAAGTGATTGATATACTGCTACGAACAAGATACTGTCAGGAATTGTAACTGTCAAGTGAATAAAAGGAATACATTGTAAAATGCTCAACATAACGAACTTTTGAATATAGACTTTTGTCAATCACATAATATATAAATATATATATATATATATATATATATGTATATATGTGTGTGTATAGTGTCAAAACATGTACGTTCACCTGTGGATCACATTTATCATTTTTAATATGCACAGAATCGTCCCCAATCACATCCGTAAACATTATTAGAAATTACAGGAAGTCCCCTGTTATTTCAACTTCACGTTTATCCTTTCAGAAACCCATAGTTAACTCGAGGACCGCACGAATATTTACGTATGTTGGATTCTATTTCTCAAGGTCTATTTAAACTACAAACGAGGCTAAAGCATTAATACTGGTTTCTTTGTGCGATCGCTGTCGAAGTCTGCACATGATACCAAATAATAACTGAGATTCTTTCGTCTCTCTACCTTTCGAATAAAGGCAGCCTGGCTTGTGTTGCGTGATGATTATGGTTATTAATTCGGTAAGGACGAGAGAACATTCGAGAATATTAAAAAGGAAATCCTAATGTTGTTTCGAATGGGATTAATCTACAGTATTCAACCGGTTCAGTAAGGGTCTATAGCAGCAAGTCAGCGGGGCATTCAATCGTCGCTTAGCTATAAAATTGTCGATAATATTACTTGCAGATTTCACTAGAGAGCAGCACAATAAAAACGGGGATCGACACAATAGATGACATTGCATGGATTTTAACATTAATTATGTAATTCGTATCCTATAGGATACATGACTAAATTGGAACTAATTATCTTAATACCGATAAGTTCGTGATAAACTAACTGTCGTTCTATGATGTTGGCAACATATTTCCATCTAATATACATGGGGATAAGCATATTTTTACATTTTTTCTTTATCAGTAACGGGTGTAAACTAATAAATGATAATTATACATTTTTTTAAATATACGCATTCTCCAAGAGGTAAGCCGTTTTGAATTCAGACTATGATAAGTTACATTTAGTTTTATTCAAAGGTAATAAGATTAATAAGAAACATCTTAGAAAACTTCAGATGCTCCAGATACGTTTTTTAATTATATCAAAAGTATTTAATATAAATTGCTCACAATTCTTAAACTTCTCGTCGCGTATATTTTGATAATGTTATATGGCGAAAAAAAATAACTCTTCCATATTTGATAATTTCAATACAAGTTTAAATTCGACCCATAATCTTAAGAAACCTAGTAGGCAAATTTCCCTGAATTTAAAGTTATTTCTCAAATACCTATAGTTTAACGTCACCTTGACAGCAAACGCGAGTCTTTCGAATCCGTACACCCCCCGATGAGTGTTAATACAGAGGAGGTTAGCGCTTTTGTCGTTTACTGGAATCCGTAGGTAAGCGACGTTTAGGTCGATCTTAGAAAAAAATCTTGCCTCCATTTAATTTCGTGTACACTTCTTCTGGACTATGTAATGGATAGTGAAAATCTTCTAAGGGCTCTTTGAGTCCTGTCGCGAAGTCAGCGCAAACGCGGATTTTCCCGGACCTATTCTTTACGTAAACTGCCGGAGCAGCCCCCTCACTATATTCAATTTTAGCCAGTATATCAATGCTTTCTAATCTGTCTTGTTTCTAATTTATTTTGTTCAGATAAGCGAACGGAACATTACGTTTCTTTTTAAACACCGGTTGTGTGTCAGGTTTCAACTTAAAATCTGCGGCCATTTCTGTAAATATCCCCAGACCAGAAGTAAATACGTTTGTGAATTCTTTTTAAAACAAGTTATAAGTTTCTCCGTTTCCGCTGGGCGGATATCTATTTTCTTGAAGAATGTAGATATAGGAAGATACCAAAGACGAAACTCCTTCATGCTGTCAGAACTGAACCGGTTCTCACTATCTTTTAGCACATAAAATCTTGTTTTTTTTGTTTGTTTTCTCCCGTAAAGTGACGTTTGAAATTAATTCACCTTCAAAATGAATTTTTGTACCATTAATGACCGTCGCCGTTCTGTTAGTTTTTAACATAGTCGGCTTTCGTAATATTTTCCACGTTTTGAGCTTTATTATTGAAAGATCCGATCCACTGTCTAATTGGAATTTAATAGCCTTCTCTAAAATGTAAACCGTTACATATTTGCGTAGACTTTCATCTACGACGTCCTCAGTTCTGGTTTGACGTACCCGGCTTATATTCTGAGTTTTCCTACAGTGCGAACTTTAATGACCGATCTTATTGCATAAATGGCATCTTTTCCTTAAAAATGGAGAATCTCGTACCAATTTATTCCACCACATCTGAAACAAGCGCTCGGTTCGTTTAGTTTTTCTGAGTTTCGGTGGTTCGTGTCCGTGTGTCATTTCGACGGTTTTTTCTCAATATTCGTTTTTTATTCGCGATGCCTGCTTTGACATTGCTTGCATCTTTTTTTATATATAATTTCTACTTTTTCACAATCCTCAGTCAATTTTTGAAGTGTAAACTTCGGTTCATTTTCTAATTTTGTAAGGACTATGCGCCTGATTTCCGCAACTTTTCCCGAGGTTAACCCTTGCGCAAACACAAGCCATTTAAAACTGATGTTATTTCACTACAGCTGCGTAGGTTGAAAAATCGTCATTATCGTCTTTTACCACATTCAAACATCTCCAACGCTTATGGAAAAGAGACGATTCCGGCGGGAAAAGTTCTGTTAATACATTTAACGTATCATTGAAAGATAAACCTTTTGTTTTGCGAGGCAAGTTGTAATCCACGAATTTATCATGCTCAGCCGTTTTCAATCTTCAAAGTAGAAGTCTGGTTTTCTTTTGATCCGGCCAGTTGCAGCAGTCAATATTAAAAAAAAAATCTTCATTACGCCGAAAATACGCTTCGAATGATTTTTCCTCTTCCTCGTATTTAAAATTGTCTATCGCGGTCCATATTGTATTCTGAGAAAATGCTGAATTGCTTTCCGCATTCGCATTATTATTAACAATTTCTGTAAGCAATTTATTTGTTCGTAATTGACGTTCGGCTAACTGTTTTTGAACTTCATTTTGCTGTTCCTCGGTTCGTATTTGACATTCCGCTAACTGTGTTTGCAATTCCTTTTGTCGTTCCTCGAATCTTATTTGGCATTCAGTCCAGTGTTTTTCGGATCGTGACTGACGCTTTGCGGCATCGATATACAACTTGGTAAATGTTCCAAGACTACTTTCAATTCGTCCATTTTGCTTTGTCAGCATTAGCAATTTCAAAATGTTCGCTGAATTTTACAAAACCGTTTTATTCTTTCTTCCTCCAGACAATAAGGCGAACGGAAAAAAACATAATATATAAAAATGTATACAATAATTACGAGGTAAAAATCCAACTGCAAATGAGGAAACTTAATTAATATAAGGGATAATAAAGAAAGAAAAAAAGAAAAGTGGGTTTAAATTATTATTAAAATTGAAATGCATATATTAGATATCTAGTAAGTTAAAGATTAATGCAAGAACCTTAAGTTAAACACACACCCACACAGGCATACACACACAGTCACACACACACATACACACGCACCCACACCCACAAGAATATCGGGAAATTAAAAGAAATAATCACATGAAAATAATAAACTAAAAGAAATGCGTGAATAAAAATAGGACATGAAATAATGGAAGTGTGGAAAAAACACATTGAAAGAGGTCATAATAAAAAAAAGATTTATATGTACCCAAAATAAGAATGAAAAAAGTTATCTAGAACGAAAAGAACAAAGAAAAGATATGTAATAACTGATGGACGTAAAGGAGATCAAGAGAACGGGGTATGAATGAGGGTTAAAAACGGAGCATATTAAAATTACTTTCATGTCCATATTAAAAAAAAGAAGGGATGCATCCGTAACGCATAGTTGTCAAAATAATTAGCCTAAGGAATGTGATACATACTTTTTGAAGATCGCCAAATTTATAGAGAAAGTGATAACTCTAGTTCCCCATAAGCTTAGCGTTATTCTATAAAACTAATGAGTATTGGACAGTCAAAATCGGAGAATTTCTATGATTTACTAAAAGGCGAGGTTAGTAATGTACACGCTAAAGTTCTAAGGTCTTGCAAATGGGACCTTTCTACAGATTTGGATTGGACATACTTTTGATTTTTAATTTAGATCTATTTGTTGACAGTGTAAATCCGACATCTGCTTATGAGAACCACCTTAACACTTGTGATCATGTCGTCTTAAAAATAACTAACCATTCATATCTTTTCACCTGAGTTTTTTAAAATTCAATTATTTAATATATTACTATTACGTTTTGAATTCATCATCAAGCCTTTAGACTAAAACTTTTTTGGATTTATGACTATTTTCATGTAATTCAGTATCGATTTATGAAAGTACCTGCAAATTCGGACCTTCAATATGATATTCATTCCTAATATATTTCCTGGGAAGAATACATTTTTTAAACTCCGCTCCGCGGATCAACTATGTCTTAATATCTTATTTATGTATTTAGCCTAACAATAAATTAATGTAAAGCATAACGGCCAGTTAAAAATGCTGTTCTTATATATATATATATATATATATATATATATATATATATATATATATATATATATATATATATGTGTGTGTGTATGTATATATATATGTATATATGTGTGTGTATGTATATATATATGTATATATGTATATATGTCTATATATACATATGTATATATGTATATATATGTATATACATTTATATATATATGTATATATATGTATATAGATGTGTATAGATGTATATATGTATATCAAGGGATATATATGTATATGCATATATATGTATATGTATATATATATATATGCATGCGTATATATGTAGATATATATGTATATATGTGCATATAATATGTACATATGTATATATGTGTATATGCATATGTATATGTAAATGTATATATATATATGTATATACGTATATATATGTATGTATATGTATATATATTTGTGTGTTTGTATATATATATCTATATATATATGTATATATGGATGTGTATATATGTATATATATATGTATACATATTTATATGTATATATATGTGTGTACATATGCATGTATATATATATATATATATATATATATATATATATATATATATATTACTTTTTATTACCGTATCTTTCTGTTAAGTTACAGTATTGTTTCAGCTACCCGGTCGTTGTTTGGCAGTCTGTAGCTTCCTCAGATTTTACAGGTTCTGTAAAAGTCCGAGGAAGCTACAGACGTACAAAAAAGCCCGATAGCTGAAACAATAATGTAACTTAACAGAAAGATACGGTAATAAAAAATAATAAGCATATTTGCTCTCCAACAGTATTGAGCACTTTCTTCAGTTTTTGTTAATTACCATTTCTACTATATATATATGTATATATATATATATATATATATATATATATATATATATATATATATATATATACATATATATATATGTCACCTCTGAAAAAAATATACGTACTTTTTCTCCTAAATCCTTTCTGTTAATAACATTACGTTATAGAATAATCTCTGAAAAGGCCGTCTTACCACTAAATTATAATAAATCTCAAGCGAATAAATGCTGCTTTTAGTTTGGAAACATTTAAATCAAATGTTAAGATACTGTTATTTGTGTACTCACTTTATTACATAAATATATTATCTGTTTTATTTTTGTGTTTTCTGCTTTATCCCAGCATGGACAAGAACAATTCCTATTATGGTTAATATCGATAAATGAAATATAAAAAAGTATTTCATCCGTTGCTACATTAACTACTTTATTGCTATAGTAATAATAAACAAACGTACCTAACTTAATAGATTTTTAAAGGTTTTCAAGTGATTTATTAGGTTTGAGACTATTCTTAATCAAATAGGCACATAGAGGGCATGGGCCCATTTTCTTGAATTGTAATGATAGATCCGCTGCACGCAGTATTTTCAGCATAGATTAATACAAAATTAGCATGGTTGCTACACAATGTCGAGTTAATCTGGAATAAGACATTTCAAAACATCATTTATGCGTTAATTTGTTGTAATTAAACTGCAACAATCTACGTGAAGGATTTTAATTTGATTGATACTTGAATAGATATTAAGCTTATACTCTTCATAATTAGTTAATTATCAAAAAATCTGCGATTAATATCAAATATATTAAATAAATTAAGAACAAAAGAATTATGAAACATAATATACGGACGAAGAAATCTTTTGTGCATGGATTTATTGTAATTTGGTGTATATTATAGTCAAACAGTGGTATTTAATGTAGCCATGTTATGCACATTACATCATTAAGATATAAAAGTTGCCTTAGTTAAAGAGGGTGTTTTTAATGGGATCCAGATCTGAACGTATGATTTGCTTGCATTCTAATATAATAAGGACTTTACATAACGAAGCGGTACGCTCTCATTGTAACAGTGCGTCGACGAACGAGAAAAAAGCAGTAGCAGCTACATTTAAAAACACATATGCAAATTAACAATTGTGCACGTGCTCACGTCACGGGGCAAATAAGAAGTTAAAGGGAAAATTAGATATGTTAATCACAAAAGCAGAGAGAAAGGGGTGTTGATGCGCGTTGAACAAGCGGACACATGCTCGATAATGTTACTGGGAGAAAATAAAAGGAAGTAGATCGGACATCACATGGTCGAACAAAGAAAGCGACCGAAGATGTCTTGACTTGTGGGCAGCGATAGAAAAAAGGGCAGTGTCGTAAATTAATGGAATATTTTTTTTGTATCTCCTCCTAACTTTTTAGTCGTATTTCTTTTTATTTCATTCCTTATTGTTTGTTCCTGCGACGATTCAAGGCAGCGTGTGGTTTGATTGGTTGAAATGTAACGACAGTATATCACTGTAAGATGATGTTTCATATATTCGTTTTCGTTGCTTGTGTCCATTTCTGTTACCAAAATTATCAAAATTAGGAAAAAACGTTGCCACAAAAAAAAACCCACAAGAAACGCAGACACGAAGAGGTGGCTTACTGAAAAATACAGGCGAGAGTGGAAAATCTGAAACAAAATAGGGTTATCGCACATGTTGGTGTCAGTTGTTCGCTCTTTTTTCTTGTATATTTAAATTTGGACTTTTCTCATATTTGTTGTTGCTCAAAGATATTTTTGAGAACCGTGGTTTGGCGTCGAACTTATTTTTTTGTGTTAAAAACGAAATAATTTTTCGTAGGGGGTGGGTAATGCATTATTATGAGGTATATGTTTTCATAGACATTTTAACGTTACAAAAGGCTTGTTTTAGATAGAACTTGAAATTAACATTTGAATTGAACATGTCTTGGAAAATTGTTATTTGGATTGTTTGAGTGATCTGCGACTCTGAGCTGAGAATTTTAAATATCTACATTGCCTTTTAAATTACGGATTTCTTATCTTCTATTCTTCTCTTCTCTTCTTCTCTTCTTTCTACTTATTCTATGTAAATAAAATGAACCTATTTTTCCCGTGCGAGTTTAACCTTAATAAGAAAAAAAGTCAAGACATTACATGCAAATGTAATGTGCAAAAACCGCAGCACAGGATCTGAGGTGTGCTATAGACTTATTTTCTTTACACTTGCTCGATAACCGTACATTCCTATATTTTTCCGGCGAGAGTTCATTGCCAAAATCGGTTAGATGCAATGGTAGTTGCACCATATTTTCTCTATATTAGATCATCCTTTTTCCGTTCACTATTTTCACCGCATCGGATGCGTTCACAATGTACAGTACGAGATAACACCGGTTTGGAATCGTACAAGGTTATTTATGTTGTTCTTTTTATCTTCTTTCCATGATTAATACTTTCTGTTTTTACCCTAAATAAAATAAAAATAAAATTTAAAAAAAAAACGCGACTATTATTATCGTTTTCTTTTTGCCTTTTTTCAGTTGGTGTAAGGCGCAACTTGCGGGACTAACCAGTTCTTACTTCCGGGTTTAACGATTATAACCTTGAAGTTTAACTATACCTTTATTTATTATTGCTCACAACTAAACATTTACTTTTACACAAAGAACTAATTATTTACTGTTTTTATTACAACGCAACGATATCGTGAATTCGCTTGAATTACACTTAAATTAAAATTAACACAAATAAATTCATTAAAAATTGAGAAAAAAACTCATTCAGAAATCGTTCACTGCGGAATTGATATTCGACCTAATTCACTTTTTAGTTAATTCACCGCGTTTTTTTTGGGGGGGGGTGCGCTTTCACCTCTATGATTGTAGTTCGAGCCCCCCCTTCAAACTTTTTTGGTATTTTTCATACACCCGGGCATCGCCGGACCGTTCGTATTTTCTCGCGTTCATGTTTTTAATTGTTTTTTTTTTGTTAGGATTTTTTCTTGATAGTTTTAACATTCTTAGTTTTTTATAATATTAAACAGGGTTATTACTTCGCTTTGTTTTCATTTACCACCACCAGCACAACCCACGCATCTAAAAACCAGGGCAACGCCTGGTACACACCGCTATCGCTTTAATATTTTGAAAAAAAAATTGCAATGTGTTTCCATACTAGAATTAATGTTTAAACAATTATAACGAATGAAATAATACAATGTATACTGCGTGTAATTCGTATCATAGTTTTGTGTTTAGCTGATAGCTCGTTCATAGTTGAGTGCTTCTTGCCATAGTAAAAAGTATTACTAATATAGAGAGATTGTATTTGTACATTTTAATAAGAAACTGAAACGGGAATGACGTGCTCGGTTTTAGTCGCGCATAAGCCGCTCTATCAGTCACTCCGTCATTCGGTTGGTCTGTCGTTCTGTCCGTAACACTTTTGTGCTTGGCCATTTTGATAAAAATAAAAGGTATGTTGTTAATAGATGCTGTTCCTAGGTTTTTAAGTTTTTCTTAGCCTTTTGGCCAAGATCAAAGTATAGTATGGGTTCGGCAAATACTGCAAGAAAAGACCCTATGTGGGATCAGCCCAACATATAAGACCTTGGTCAATGTAGGGGCAACCCTTCATACAAATTGTCACTATCCAACTCCCCTACTCCCCGGGGAGCTTCCTCCCATTTCCCCTTCAATACTCACATTAAAAATTTGCCTTGTGCCCAATTTGTTCGGTGGGGAACACATAAATGCAAACCCTTTATATCAATTGTCACTATCCAGCTCCCCTACACTCTGGGAAGCTTGTCCCCATTTTCCCTTCGCTCCCCACATTAAAAATCGGGATTGTGCATCATTTGCTCGGTGGGGGAGCAAATAAATACCAACACCACATAAAAGGTCTTGGCCAATGTAGGGGACAACCCTTCATACCAATTGTCACTATCAAGAGATCCTACTCCCCGGGGAGTTGGTCCCCATTCCCCCTTCAATCCTCACATTAAAAATTGGCTTATGCTTATATTCTTGGTGGGGGAGCAAATAAATACCCCTTTCTTGACCTTTTCGCCAAGATCAAAGTATTCTATCTGTTCCGGCAGATACTACAAGCAAAGACCATATGTGGGGTCAACCCAACATATAAGCACTTGGTCAATGTAGGGACAACTCTTTATACCAATTGTCACTATCCAGTTCCCCTACTCCCCGGGGAGTTTGTCCCGATTTCCTCTTCACTCTTCATATTAAAAATCAACCTTGCGCCTAATTTGCTCGGTGGGGAAGCAAATAAATACCAACCCCACATATAAGACCTTGGTCAATGTAGCGGCATCTCTCATACAAATTGTCACTATTCAGCTTCCGTACTCCCCGGGGAGTTGGTCCCCATTTCCTCTTCACTCTTCACATTAAACATCGACCTTGTGCCTTATTTGCTCGGTGCGGGAGAAAATAAATAACCTCCTTTCTTTTCCTTTTTGCCAAGGTCAATTTGTAGTATCTGTTCTTACTACATGCTGCACTTATGTTTGTAACTTTGTGATATGAAGTGTATTAACTTTTCTGTAATAATTTAATGTAAAATGATCACCCACTTTACATCCAGTCAGCCTCAAAGCTATTTAAGTCACTCTTCAGATCATTTAAGTTGTTTTTGAAGGCTTCCAATATTTTTTTAAGCATTCAAGTCATTCTTAAGATCATTCAAGTCATCCTTATATTCATTCTTAGTCATTTACTTGTTATTTAAAATAATTTAGCCCATTATTCGGTCCTTTTAGTTTATCTTTAAGAATTTCATGTCAATCCTACATTCACGCATTCATTCTTTACACGAGATCACGCGACTAATAGTTATAACAGGCTTTGCAGATCGGCTTACAAATAAGTTTCTATTACTTGCAAAACATTTGTTTGGTGCTTTATTTTATCGGTGTATAATGATTTAAAGCTGACATATAAATATTTTATTTCGTTTTAATTTCAAATATATTGCAAGCAAATCTGTGTGGCTTTATAATAAGACCCTTTACATAAAATACATTATTATTTAAAACTGATATACTTCAAGACGATATGGCAAATCAGCTTGTATTTCCGCTGTGGTAAACAGATTGATGCCGTCTTCACATTTGGAGTGGTCACAACCCTCGGTTGTGAGATGGGGAACGTAAATAAAAAAAATATTTTCCTGGGAAATTGTTTTTAGAGTGGAAATGGCGGGAATTTTAAAACTTAAGATAGTTATTCTAAGGATTCGGTTTGCGACAATAGCAGCTTAGAGGTATCCAAAATTAGAGAAGTAGTAACGGAATAAACAGTACCAAATTTAGATAGCCGTACTGTTAATTGCTAGGTCATACCTTAATTTGATACTAAGAGAAAATGCGGTAATTGAATATTATATCCGATTAAATCAGGTGGCAGATAATGCTTCTGGCCCGTAAGTTTGTCTGTCAGCATAACTTTCTAGAGCAATCTCGCCAACCTGTGGACGAAGAACTTAAGGATGAACTCTCCGTGAATGATCTCGCTAAACAGACGCTGAACCGTAAGGAGATAAATAACGGACCTTGGATTAAATAAAGTATTAAATTAACTTATGTTTTTCAAACAGAAAATAAGC
Source organism: Euprymna scolopes (assembly GCF_053919585.1). NCBI lineage: Eukaryota > Metazoa > Mollusca > Cephalopoda > Sepiida > Sepiolidae > Euprymna > Euprymna scolopes. The sequence continues at coordinate 18,882,751 of NC_136493.1, forward strand.
AATAGAGACAAATGGGTCATATGACTTGTAAAAAAGTGATGCTAACTACCTTTGTCGAAGATTTGAAAGCGGACGATTAAAGCAAAACGAAACTATATAGAGAGTTGGCATAAGGTCTATCAAACGAGCAAGGAGATGTGTTAATATTTTGCCTCAAATAATTGTGAGAGTATATAGAGAGTTGATGTACGAAAATACAAAAAAACGGTGCGAAAAAAACGCATATAAAATATATGTGTATAAATGTATTTTGGAAAACAGAAAAACACACAAAAAACGTTCCTGTCTTTTTCTCTCTTTCTTTCTCTCTCTATCCTGCTCTAACCAAGTCTGTCGACCTGTCCCACAAATTCTAAAGAACATAGACCCCAATCCTTCAACGTCGACACCCCAGTATGGCTCCTTCTCAAACATCAGGGTTCTATTTTCAAATTTTCTAGAGGTTGAACCCAATTACAGGAGACGAAACTGGACGTATTCTTCCTAAGAGAAACTGGCATAGGGCCGGTCAATTCCCTAGATAAGTTCATAAATCAATGATACTATACTTAGCATCTAAATCTGGCCGACAAGATCGCAATGGGCGTGTAACATGTACCTAAGAGATGAATTTCCGTGTGAAAGGGATATCTCATGAGAAGACCTAATTAACCATGTTATGTGATTCCGGGTTGCACTTGCGTGCACCACTACATTTATGTTTGCGCTTTATTGCGCTCACAACAGCGGAGTTACTATCTTTAACAGTATATCTGAGAAAATTGACCACGTCCTGTATGCACATCCTTCGGCTAACATTCACATTTGTGGCGACTTCAATGTCTACAATGTGGAATGGTTAACCCACTCGAACAAGACAGATGATGAGGGGAGATTCCCTCATGATTTCGCTATTGCGTATGACCTCACCCAGATTGTTTAGGAACCCACCCGAATGCCCGATACTACCGGTCAGTATGCAAGCCTTCTAGACCTTTTTCTCAAAAGTTATCCTGAGCTATATCTATGTTCCGTTCTATCTTCGCTGTGATCTTGCGACCACTCGATTATATCATTTAAGATAAAAATGAAATGTAATAAGTCCTCAGACGTACTTCACCACCATATTCTATATCGATACTTTATGGTTGACTGGGATAGCTTCCGTACATCTATATCTAATCTACATCTGTATTCCATGTTTAAAAAGGATGTGACCTCTATAGTATCAAACATGACCAAATGGTTAATTGTAGGCATAGACCGATTCATACCATCCAAAAAAGTCCAACAAAACCCTAACAGCCAGTCATGGGTCTCCTCAGAATGTGTTGCTTCCATCGCCCACGGAAATCACTTTTTCTATAGCTACCAAGGTAGTAGATGTACTGAGATAAAACCTGCTTTAACGACTGCTAGCAACCACTGTAAAAAAGTAATAAAATATGCAAGAGAGCCATACACTCATTCCGTTTAATCCGAAATAGCTGACCAGCGGCTTGGTTCCCACCAGTTTGGCCAATAGCAAATAGGATCATGAACCGAAGCGTGCGTTCCATCCCAACCATCATCAATGGACCTGAGGTAATCTCATCAGCATAAGACAAAGCCAAACTATTTGCCAAGAACTTTGCAGCTAATTCTACCCTCTGCGACGAAGGTCATCAACTCCCCGTATTTTCTCCTATAACAGACAACACGCTATGCAACATGCAAAAATCTGTGCGTGAAGTCGCCAAGCTAATAAACAACCTTAATTACGGTAAAGCAACTTGCCCTGACGGCATTCTAATTATAGTGTCCAAAAAGCTTCAACCAGAACTTGCCCCCATACTTACAAAACTGTTTAGTCGTTACCTGAGGAAGAAGTGCTTCTCAACAACCTGGAAAAACTCATCAGTATTTTCTGTATATTAGAATTCAGGTGATAAGTCATTCCCCTCTCAGTACGAACAAATAACTCTCCTGTGTGTCATGAGTAAGTTGCTGGAATCCATATTAAATAAAGAAGTAGTCAACAACCTTAGCATAAATAACCTTCTTAATGACATGCAATATGGTTTCCGTTATGCTAGATCTACAGCAGATGCGCTAACGGTTATATTTCCTCGGATTAGTGAATCATCTTGACAAAGGCTTCCTTTCTAGGGCAATTGCTCTTGGCATATCAAAGGCCTTGATAAGGTATGGCATAAATGCCTATTTGACCAGATTTCCAGCTGTAGTATAACCGGAAATGTTTTCTCAATCATATAATCATTTTCCTTTGATAGGCTCATTAGAGAAGTGGTTGATGGGCAGAAATCAGAGGCCCACAGTATTAATGCTGGAGTCCCTCAGAGGTCCATCCTGGACCAAACTCTCTTCCTGATCTACATAAATGATCTCCCAAAACAGATACTTAAATCATCCAATCATCTAGCTGATGACACAACTATCTATGGCAACACACCAAAGGCCTTAAATGACAAAGTTTCCTCAGATTCTCTCTCCTCTGATCTTGACCGCATGGTAAAGTGAGCGGAGATGTGGCTGGTTACTTTCAATGCATCTAAAACCAAGCTCCTATCTTTACATCATCAACGCTCTGATCCCCATCTAGCATCAATTGAAATGGATGGCTCTTATCTAGGGAAGGCTCCATGTTTTGATAAGCTTCTGGGATTGACCTTTACTCCTTATCTGAAATGGAACACGCACATCAAGTCTGTTGCCAATGTCGCTGAAAAAATGGTGGGATCCTTTTACCGTTCCAGAAGATATCTCACTGCTGATGCAATTTTCTATCTATATAAAAGCCAAGTACGTCCATGGATGGAGTGCTCTTGCCACATCTTGTCAGGAACTGCTGAAATAGCCTACGCTGCTTTGAGAGAGTACAAAATAGACTTCCTGTCTTATTAGGGATGCCCTTTTCACTTTCCTGCAACCTCTCTCCCACAGAAGAGTCGTTGCAAGCCCGACTTTGTTTTATCGTCATTTTCTTTGCAAGTGTTCGTCTGTGCCCCCCCTCGCCAATCTTTCACAAAAAAAACATCCGTCTAGCTGAAACCACTGTCAATAATTTTTTTCATTCTGTATATGTGCCTAACCAAAACGTAGATTCTATGAACAACGCTTCTTTCTTAGAAGTGCATGTCTGTGGAACTCTCTTCCGTTTGTCAGTTTCCCTTCTTACTACAACGTGGATGTCTTCAAATCCAACATAAACAAATTCGTGATAAACCGCCCACTTAAGTAAGACGCTTTATCAAATATCCATTACTTACGATTACTACGACATTATTCCATTACTGTACACGCAATAACCTTTATTCCCGAGTGGCCCCCGGGATTTGGTAAGTGGTTACTAACATGTAAAAAAACAATTAGCAGTATCACATGTGCTATGAAAACTGCTAAGAAGCAATATACTGACTTTATTACTAAAATAAAAAATATCCGTTTCAGTTTGGTAAATTTATAGATTCGCGACCAATAGACATTAAAAATATTAACATTCTTATTTAGTATTATATTAAGCTTATCAATTTTGTACAATATTCTTAACATTTAAACCTTGTACTCGCCCAAATAATCTGAAACATGTAAACGCTGAATCTATGGAAGTTTAAAACGTATTACTTCTTTTTAAATAGCTTGCTGAGTTTTTTTTTCGAGGTATAAAACACATTGCGTTAAAATATTTCGAAGAATAAGGTGGAATTTCATTTATTTTTACTAAAGATAGAAAGAATAAATAAATAAAAGATTGTCTGACAGTGAGAATAAAAAATAACAATCGACATGTTGAACAAATTATATACTAAAACATTTTTTTTTATTTGGATGTAATTATTCATGTCTTATTGTGGGAAATTATAATCTTGTTTTCATTTTATTCTATTATTAATTTACGCATATAATATTAAAATTATTGTAATACATTTTTGGAAATAAAAGATCTTAAGGAAGCGTTGCGCACTTATTGTGACAGAATGAGAAAGCAGCACCACCAGCCGTACTTAAAAGCACGCATCGAAAATTGGCAAGTGTGCACGTGCTGATCCTATGGGTAGAATAAGGATAGAAAAGACAAATAAATAAATATAGACCTCGTGATGAAAAAATGGATTGAGAGAAAAGGTTTTGGACACGTGTTGAAGTGAGCAGGCCTGTGTACTATAATGCTAATGCGGGAAATAATATGCAGAAAATAAGAACTACAGCTGGTTAAACAATGGAAGCGACCGGAGGTGTTTACGCTCATGTGTTGCGATAGAAAAATGTGCCTCGGGATCTAGAAAAACGGAGAGTCAAGCGATCAGAGAGACAGTTGCTTATAAGATCGTCCTGATAAACATGTTCGACACGTGTGTGATATTATGAAACACAGTAAAGGACCTTGTCGGAATTTACTACAATAAATGCATTTTGTATTCGGTCCCTCAAGAGTGATGAGTCGTATTATTCTATATTCTTCGTTGTTGGTTCCGCCGATGGTACTAGACAATGTGTGGGTTCGATTAGTTTAAAGGCGAATAGAGAGTCAAAGTTTAACGGCAACTTTACCTTAATATCGAAATGAATGCATTGAAAATGTTAAGCATTTATCTACTAATAGAGAAAATAATTATGAATCATCATGAACAGACACACGAATTTATTGTAAACATATATATTTTAAGTGTATATAATAGCCGGACAATGATAACAATCATAGCTATTTTACATCGAGCTAGAAATATACACTTCCCTAATCCTAGTATTATATGGCATTTCTATTTCAGCTCGCAATACTATCCTAAAACTAATAAAGACAGGCAGTTAATATTTCTTTCCCTAACACAAAGCAACCACTTAAAATAGCTATGCTCTTTTTTTTTTTTTTTGATTACTGTTTCTTTGTACGACTTTCAATGTTAGCCGCCGTTGAAAGTAGTGAAATTTTAATTCTGACTGAATCATATTTATGAGGTAATTATGAAGTGTGTCTATAACATTATTTTAATTTTGGGATACGTTTCAATATTAAATGTTGTAACGTTTCATGTAAAAAAAAAATCAAATGGAAAAAAAAGTAAAAATGAATGTTGTTTTGCGTCGTTAATATTTTAGCATTCACGTATTTTTTTTTTCGAACTTGTGTAGCCAATTCGAAATGTGTCACCCCTCTGATTACATATCATGGTAATTAGATATTAGGCGAACAAGTAACAAAATGTTACTCTCTAACTATTATTGAGAATTGAAACCGTGAGCACTAGTTGTAATAAAAATATATAAAAAAATGCATAACTCTACATTAGCGTTCTTACTGTAACTGGGGTTTGGAAAGATGTTTCATTTAGATCTCAAGAATAATCGACAATGAAAATTATGTCTTAACGAAAAGAATAATAGAACATAATATATCAACGTACCGCAGTTTTGTGTTCGAATGTTATGATGAATTGATAGTTCTCCTTAAGTGGCATCCAGTGTTTAACGGTTAACAATAAATCCTATCAGTTTATAACACAGGAGACAATGAGAAAGATAATTGTCATTTTCTTTAATGCAATCGTAACTTCACTTCCCGAATTATGCTCAACGTGAAGGAACCTTTAATTAATTATGCTTGAAACATTAAGTAGGATTAATTTCTAAAGACTACGCACTAGTTAATCGGTAGTAACATAAAGCCTTCGGGGCAAGATCACAGTTTAGTGTCTATTCTGCCGCAGCATTTCACTTTTTCTGTCCTCGGTCACTGAAAAACGAATCATTCATGACTGAGCCATTTTTTAAATTTCTATTCCTATCCTGATCCTCCCATTTTGAGGAGGTATATTTCCCCACATTAAAAACCAACCTTTTTTCTTAGTTTGCGCTCGTGAAGCGAAAAGTAAATAGAAACCTTAAGATATAAAAAACGACCTCAGTTTAAGAGGGCGTTATAACTGGGTATGAATTCTGAACAGATGATTACGTTTACATTCTACTGAATTTAAATTTGATATCGAAACAATTACAATGCAAAGTTTACATGTGTAAATACAAATACAACATGTAAAATTGTGAGTCATCTTACACACACTTTTTATGTGTCAATATTTGTATTAATTTAGTGTTTGTAATAGCCGAACATCGATGTCTTACATAGCCATTTTACGAACAGGCCGAAATCCTCAGGTCTCTAGTCTAGTATTAAAAGACGTCATCCTTTGATCTCTCAACCTTTTTTTTTCTATAGTATATTAGCAGATCGCGTGGCATTGGTCGGTCGAAAGTACGCTTAAATATGATATTTTGATTATTTCTTATTTATCATTTTATCATATTGTACCAATATATAGTTATGATTTATATTATGATATAATTCAAACAAATGGTAGTGCGCCACCACCGAGAATCGAAAGCAAAACGTTTAGCTTACCATTTACTTTTTCCTTTTAATATCATGTTTGAGCTATAGAGGTATGTTGGCTGCGAGAGTAAAATTGAAACACGAACCAGCGGCTATTACGTTTTGCATACATATTCGTAGTGCCGCCGTTGGATCTTTATTTAGCAAATTCCTTTTTTATTTAATTTTCAGTTTTGCACCGATTTTCCCCGGCTTTAACTCAAATATAAAGTTTTGTATGGGTTTGATAGACCTATATATTAAGAATAATAAGATCTGAAGACCAAAAACTGACACAGGAGTTTTATAGGCAATTTTTTTTAAAACAGATATATATATATATATATATATATATATATATATATATATATATACGCATGCATATATATATATATATATATATATATATATATATATACATACATAGGTTTTTGTTTAGAATAACCAGTTGATGCTAGTATAACGCAAATATAAATAACGAAGAATATCTGCATGAATGTAAATGCATGTGATAATTAAATAAAAATGACTATCCCATAGAAAAACCGAAAAAATTATAGGGATGTAATTAAAATGAATGTTTTTAAGAATATGCAAATTAGCTTCATCTTTTTCAGATGAAAACAATGCCACAACCTCTCTCACACTCTCTCTCTCTCTCTCGCTATCTACCTCTGTATATATATATATATATATATATATATATATATATTACATAATGTTGTATCTCGTCTTTAAACAAATAGAAATGCTGTTTATTTATAAATATAGATATACAAAAAATAATTATAAGTGTATAGATTAAAGATGAGCATTACCTATTTATAAGCACAAAACAATCCATCATTGTAAAATATAGATGCTTCAAATGTTTACTGCTTGTTCGTATACATTTCAATAAATGTTGCCGTTGAAAATCCGGAACTTTATTCTGAAGTTAATAATTTCTATGCAAATGATGTGGAATCATTTTAAGCGCGTGTATAACAGAATAGACTGATAAGTGCATTGGAATGTACCATGTTTCAGCGTATATACAATTTATCAATTTTTAAATGTGAAAAAGAAACCGGGGAAGAGTGTGTTGTTTTACGCATTTCAGATGTTTCAATTAACATATCAACATTTTAGGTAATTGAAAATTATTTCCTTCGTCAACAGAGTTTATCTAAATTGATATATGGTTTCTGAATGTTTAAGTGCATACACTAACATAACAGACGTAATTGACAACAAAATATATTTCCTATGAGTTAATAGATAACGAATTTTTTTTTATTTGAGCCAGATAAGTAAGGTATGTAATAGTAGATGACAAATGCTTGATAACTAAATAGCGAATTCAAAGGTTAACAATAAATATTATCGAGTTCTAACATGAGAGAGGCAGTGAGAAAGTCCAGTATAAATTCTTTAATGTAATTGTAACTTGACTCATTGCATTATTTTAACATTCATTCGACATACACTTGTGATGGATGCCTTACAATATCAGGTTAATATAAAGTTGATTATTTCGGCGTGTGCGTTCGCTCATAGATAGGAAAATTAACGGACACACACACACATATATATATATACACACATACATATATATACATATATATATATATATATTAATATATATATAGATAGTGGGGATGCTAATTAATACAAACTGAAGAAAGTGCTCAATACTGTTGTAGAGCACATATGCGTTTTATTTTTTATTACCGTATCTTTCTGTTAAGTTACATTATTGTTTCGGCTACACGCCCGTTTTTTTTTGTCTGTCTTAGACTTTTACAGAAATGTTCGCTATTTTGGAATGAAGGAGTGGGAGAGTGAATGAGGTCAGGGAGGATGAGGAGGGCGGAAGAGGAAGAGAGGTACTTGTGGGGAAGGGTCTGGGAGGTTAGTTTCTGGTGTGGCTGAAGGCATAGGGATACATGAGCGGAAGGGGACTAATTCGATTCTTAGTGTTGAAGTTTTTAGCGTCTCGTTGGTGAGTTTATCTCTTGGTAAGTATGTATTAAGCTGGTGGGGGTTAACTTATGTTTGGAGGCGGTAGGGGGGCTATGATTCGGCTTATTTATTTTTAGTTTTTATTTTGTTGTTAATTGGTTGAAGAGGTCAGCTGGCGGTCACAGCCACGGGTACACGCATGCGCACGTAACACATATACACTTAAAAGAAACGGTCACGGGTACACATACATGCCCGCCCTGGCGTGCAAATATATGTGCATATGTGCGCCTGCATGCATAGACACCTGCGTTGTTCTCGCTTGCGTCAAATTTTCTTTAAGGTTCTTTGATTAGGTGCGCATGCGTAGGCATGGATGCGCACATAAGCAGATACATACATATATCGATGCCCCTGCCCCCAAGGAGGCGATTTTATGGACTTCTATGCGCATATTGATTCAGGCATACTTGCGCCCCACGCATACGTTCAAGCGCGTAGGCGCATGCAGATACCAATACTCGGGAGCACATACATCGACATATATGCACAGCTGCACGCTCTCCCACACCATGTGGACAGCAGGCAGCGGACATCTATACTCTCACATCCACACACGCATACACAGACACGTGCACACACACACACACTGGTACCCAGTGTACACACGGACGCCCACGTGGATGTACACGCGTATGCATACACACACATACACGCCCAGTTATACAGACAGTTATTGGTATAGACATATTGGTCTGGATAGATTTAAATCTAAGTTCATTTGTGGGTACATAGGCGCAATACTTTCGTTCTATGTAGATCTGGTTATACATAGATATGAGCATAAGCTAATTGTTTTCATTTTCATTAGGTTTTTTTTTTTTGGTTACTCCTCCGCATCCAAATAGATGCACGCTCCCACACGCATGCATGCACACAGATAAGGATGCATACGCACATACACATACGCACATACACATACGCACGCACATATGTTATGTACATCTGCAAAGATACGCATCCACACTCCCTAAAGCGCAGATATACACGGGTATGGCGCGGGTGTCATCCACATATACTTAACGTACGCATTAATAAGCGACCACCTACCCGGGATAGTGGTTCTAGATAGCCATGTTTATAGATTCTGGGGAGGAGTCTGGGGTGGTTTATATCGGGATTGAGTGCTGTAGTTATTGTTCTCAGTTGGGGTATTTTTTATATGGTATTATCGATCAGTTTTGGCGGAAGGCTATATTGGGGTGTCATATTCCAAGGTGTGCGTCTATGCGCATGACGCATCGGTTGGTTGTGCATTTCCATGTGCACTTACCTGTGCAAGTGTAAATCCACATAGTCATATGTAAACAATTTCCGTGTTAAGTCGTGGAGCTTGCATGTAGGGTGTGCTTGAATTGGGCGGGGGTGGGTTGGCTGGGTGAGGGGAATTGATGCCGATTATTGGGTGGTTATATGGGATGAGATTATGTGTGTTTAGAGTTGTTGGTGATTTGGGGCATGTGTTATTTTGTTGGATTAATGGGGATGCTTAGGGGGAGGTGGTAAGGTGATGTGTGGTGTAGGGGCAGTTGGTTGAGGGGGTTTGGTTGAGTGTATGTCATGGTAGTTGTGGTGGGTGATTTTATTGGGTATATAGTTAGGGGGATTTAAGGTGGTGTTGTCTAAGGGAACGTTTTAGAGAGATGTATAGTTGGTAAGTAGGTGTGATCTATAATGCCTACAGTTTATGGTGGGTTCCTGTTTTTTGTTTAGTAATTTGTCTCTGGCTTTAAATTTGGAGATAAGGAGTTTTTCGTTTAGGCAGAGGAGAAATGATGAGTTTAGGGATTTACATGTGCTAGATTTACTAAGGATTTCCCATTTAATGGTTGGTGTAAGGTTAGTTTAGTTATGTGTAGGTAGTGGGTAGTTAGTGAGTTTTTTAGGGTGGTTAGGGGTTGTGAAGGAGCATTTATGTACTCTGAATATATCCTTAAATGAGGTGCCGGCCAGGCCAATATAATATTTTTTATCGTTTGGGTTTTCTTTAGGGGGGATTTCGGCTTTATATATTACTTCGGTTTGTAGGCATTGTTGATTAAGTGGGCAATACGATTTGTCACAAACGAGACGCTTAAACTTCAACACTATACTCGAATTTTAAAGTAACCCCCTCCTCCCACCCCCACATATTTTCCTTCCCTTCATGTATCCCCATGCCCTCAGCCACACCAGAAATTAACCTCCCAGACCCTCCCCCACATGTTCCTTAAACCCCAAAATTAAAACATTATCGACATACCAAACGCCCCTCAACTTCCCTCTTTGTTCCCTTCCTCTCTTCCTCGTCCGTCCTCCTCGCAAACCCCCTTACCTCATTCACTCTTCCACTCTTTCATGCCAAAATAGTGAACATTTCTGTAAAAGTCTGAGGACGCTACAGACGGACAAAAAAACGGCCAGGTAGCCGAAACAATAATGTAACTTAACAGAAAGATACGGTAATAAAAAATTATACGTATATATATATATATATATATATATATATATATATATATATATATATATATATATATATATATATATATATAGTGTTATAGAATATATCTGGCAATTTAGCAACACAGAATATTCCGAGTTTTATCCACGCTAGAAATCATCAGACTCATTATAAGCATGATGAATCCTAGCGTGGATTAAACGCGGGATATTCTGTGTAACTTAATTGCCAGATATATTTCATAACTGACTACCTAGTTGTGCCTACGTATTGAGCAAAGTGTTGAATAAATACTTAAAGATTACGCATGAATTTATACTTTCGTATATTAATTTATGTGATTAAATGAAGTAGTCACACACACACACACCTATGTATATATATATATATATATGCATATATATATATATGTATATATATATTTATATATGATTACTTCATTTAATCACATAAATTAATATACGAATGTATAAATTCATGCGTAAACTTATATATATCTTGACTTATTTTATCCTTTGCTGTGTACAGATTATTTTCTATTTTTTAATCCATTATACCTTACATTTTGATTTTTTTTAATTTTACATTAAACACTTTCTCTCCACTATTATAAATATTATCAAGCAGTATAATTATTATTAAAATTAATCCTTATCACTAATCATAAATATCACACTCACCAATATGTTTAACCCATTACCTTTTATTTTTAATAATCATTATCACAATTTGAGTACATGACTATCTCTAAGCATGTAGATGAATTAATTATATATATTTTGAGATTGTATTATCATTTTTATTGATATACATCTTTCAGAGCCACGCGTAGTAAATAAGTAAAACAACTATAAGTATAGCTAGGAGTAAGGGCGGGGGAATGGGTATGGATTGAGAACGATTCGGGAGAAAAAGACATGCCTTGGTACCACCACCAACAAATTATTTTTGTGGTTTCCCCTTTTTCATTCTTCTTCTTTCTCTTCTTTCTTCCTATTTGCTCCTCTTCTTTTCTCCATAGCGCTTTCCCCTTTCTTTATTTTCTTTTAACCATCTTCTTTGATTTGTGTAGGGGTGATCGTGGTAGGGACGGGGATATGCAAGATACAATGCGTCGTTCATAGCAATTTATAATTGAATAACCCCGATTTAATCAACACCCCCTTTATTATAGTTATTGCAAATCCACATTCCCCTATTTTTGAAACTACAGTCACTAGTATGTTTTATATTTAAGGGAGTCATCAAACACGCATGTGAATACCTTTTTATTAGTCTTCTATTACCTTAATATCGATCCTTCACCCCTTACCGTTTCCTATTCATTCCTGTTTACAAACCCAGGCTCTAATCCGCACCCATCACAGTACTTATGTACATAGAACTAAATATATTTTGCACAACATTTGACAGAAACTCCTAGTATCAACTCACTTTGACGAGGAAGACATAGTATTTCCATTGCTAGCTTTGCTTGCGTATATGCTGTATCTCGTGAAGAGGTTTCTACTTACTGGTAATTTGCTGACCGAAATATGATCATGACAATGATGCGACATGTTACTATTTATGCATAAACGTATAAAGATTACATAAATAAGAAAGCTTCAGTAAATAAGAAAGTGTCTTAGTTTGAATGGGGCCTAGACAGATACTGCTGTAACCAAGCGTTGTACACTCTTTGGAACACAACTACGAATTGCGCATGTGAGGAAATCAGCAGTGGCCGTAGTATATTTTACTAGCGAAAATATTAGCAGCAGCAGTTTTTTTTAGCGGTATGTAAATTAAACAAGTGTGCACGCACAGACGTCACGGAAAGAAAAAGGAGATAAAAAGAAAAAGATGAAAAGGGCAATCCGTGGCCGAACAAAGAGCAGCAAGTTTAGGGGCCGGAGAAGATGGACGTGTAAAATCACGGGCGAAAAAAGCGCTGGATAGTGCCGGTCTCTGCTGGCAGGAAAAGAGACTTGTATAAAGCAAAATATGTACGTCACCGTGTTGTAAATCACGTGTGCGCGACAAATGTTTGGAAACGTGATTGAATGTGTTATTGTTGAAGAACTCCTAAGAAAAGGCATTACATGTGCACATAAAAAATAATTGGTGTGTTTCTTTCTTACCTCGTTTGTCTCTTCTTTTGCGACAAAGTACCAACTACCAGCCGACGTGTTTGTCTGAGTGGCTGAAATGTCATCACGGTTAACGTGTAACGGCAACATTGCACTACTCATTAATCCTGACAAACCTAAATATTGAATGACTCGTGCTGTAACAGAACGCGGACCTGCGTATGGTGGGTGTATGCAAATGTCGAAATATGCGCTAAGTGACGTCAAGTTCAGGAAAAAATGACTATAAAAAGAACGTGCTCACGAAGAGGTAAGAGAAGACACGCGTGGCGAGGAAATGATAAAAATATTTCCTTCTTTCTATGTTGGTCTTTTTCCCTGAGTCTACAACGTGTTGGGTCCCGAATGTCTACATGCTAACGCGTATGTATACGGGCCATACATTTCAGTGCTTCTATACCAGTCTTTTGTATTATAATTTCACCCAAAGCAAGGCAAATTGCCACTTTTACCTAGGCGGCTACTCTCAGGAACCTAAGTTGCATGTGTACTATATAGGGAGTTAAGCAGTAAGATGCCTGTTTACATAACACTTGATCTTCTTCAGGTCAGTAAAGTTGGGAAAGCAGGAAACCGGAAGAAAAGTATAGCAGTTCTGGAGAAAGAAGCTATTAAAGTGGAATGCCTTCTTAAATCTAGGGATCTCTACTCTGTAGGGGTGGGACTTTGTGCTTGTCAGGTTTGTCGTGTGTGTTTTAGTCGAGCGGTCACAAGTGCGTGTAGTTTTTCAGAGCAGCAACCATTAAAATACTTGTAAAATAGGCAGAGGGATGCATCATTTGACTGATGAGAAAGGGGATACAGCTTAGATGCCATTTCGGGATCTATCAGGTTGGCGACTCTCTTTATGAACCTGTTCAGGAGTAGTAGCAGATACACCAACCCGAATGTGAAATACATGGGTGAATAGTTGCTTTGTAGAGGTACAGGATACTTTTAGGCGTAAGTCACTTTCTAGCACGATAGAGACAGCTCACTTTCAGCCTTGGCAATGATCTCGATGTATATGTTCCAATTCCAATTTCCTGTGAACGTTTGCCAAGGAGCTTGAACGAAGTAATTTCAGGTAATGAATCTTTAGCCATAGCTATGGTTGGTAAGGTTTATTGTAATTATTAAAGGAAACGAGCTTTGTCTTGGCAGCGTTGAACGTTACCATCCATTTTTGGTCACATTGCACTACAGAATGAAGGTGTTTCTCTAGAGTTTCCGCAATGACCTTAGATATGCGCTCATTAATTATACCCACGTGTCTGCTATAGAGCGTAGTGGAAAAATATACCCAAATTAGAGACAATTTTATCAGGTAATCATTTATGAATATCAGAAATAATAAAGGTCCAAGGATCGATCCCTGAGGTACACCCGCGTTAATACAAATTAATTTTTGGACGTACGCCTATCGAGGACAACCTGGATGCTTCTCTCATTTAAGAAGGATTTAATCATTCTAAACCTTCGTCCAGTAATACCATTGGATTTTATTTTCATGAGAATACCATCCTGCCTTACCGTCAACAGCCTTAGATATATCTAGGTCTATTACCTTCCTCTCCCTTACCTTATCCAGTGCTTGGTATAAACGTTCAGTCTTTCTGACGATGCTTGACTTTTGAACTAAAATGGTGCGAACATTCATGTTATTGTTATTAACGTTATTTGCAAAACTTAAACAGATAAAATAAAATCTAAGAAAAATCAAGCAATTGTCATATAAAAACAAGCAATTTTCATATAGAAACGAGGTAACCAAACACAATTAATAAATATTCTAACATATAATGTGTTTAAACAAATAATTTCCGTTTTCTATTCAAATCACTGTATCCAGAATTAAATTACCGGAAGCGAGTTGATATTCCAGAAAACATAACTAAACAAAACGCCATGAATAAATATAAGGATATATAAAGAACTTGTCGCAGAAAACATGATCCCAAATTACTTGATTCAGTATTAAATAACCCTAAAGTGTTGAAATGCCGCAACACAAAAAGAACTGTTACCGAGGTTTCCTAATACATATTTAAAATTAATAACTACAAAAACTCATAAGATATAAATGCAGAAACATATTCAAAAGGATGCTCCACGTTTTATTTTTTCTTTTATGCGAGAAAGCAGAGGAATTCAATGTAACCTTTATACACACAGGCCGCAATGTACACGTCTAATATGTTAGTGTAAACGGACGTTTCTCTTTCCGCTCTCAACGCCATCCCTCGCGGTATTAAAGACGAGCATTAAATGTAGCATGCTTGTACGCCCTCTGATTCGCCCACAGATCACGGCATCGTATGGCGTCTGACATGCGAGACGGTTAACAGAAGATATGGCCTCAGGCCAATTGCTATCCAATATATGTAGATATAGATTATTTACAGGATAGTTATGGCCTGTGCCGATGAACTTTGGACTCGTTTTGACCTGGAAGACAGACACTGGCTTTTGTAAGGTCTGTCGACGTGGAGTGGGATATCTCAGAAGCTTTAAAAGGTGAACGTCGCATCAGATCTTAAAACGAAGACACCCAATTCATGGCAGTCATCTCGGAGGGGTGAGAAAGTTCATTGAAGTGGTGACAAATAGATTGAGATAAAAAGAAATAAAACCGGAAAGAGAGAGAGAGAGAGAGAGAGAGAGAGAGAGAAAGAGAGAGAAAGATATATAGAGAGAAAACGAAAGGAAGAATAAGACAGAATGAAATGAACGGTCATTTCTCTGTTAATGTTAACGAATCTTATTGGTATCGGATTTCTATATTAGTGTTAGGGTGATTATTTTGTATTGGAATCTCGAAAAGTCGGATATTTTTAGGTAATAAATATTGGGATAATAATCGTAAAAATAATTTCTATATCCTAATGCCCGAGAAAATTATTTGTAGTGTTTTTATGTCTTTATTTTTAAACTCTTATTCGTCACTGCTCGTGTTGATAATAAAATAAAACTATCCATTGATCGTGAACTAAACTGTATATGACGCATCTCTAATTCCATTTTTACATTTGGGATAATATATGCTTATATGATATTGGTTATCACCGTAATCCTACCGTTCTAAACATATAAAAATCTCCGTATTAAAATATTTCAAAATAATCGGAATCGATAATTGTATCGTAATCAGGAGAAAATATTGGATTCCCATTACTTCACTTTATCCAACATAAAATGATATCACAGTATCATTTAGTTGGATATTCGCAGTCCATATATTGTAACACGAAAACTCGCTTACTGGTGTGACCGTCCAGTTGTTTAAACGTCTGTTTTGAAATGATACCAGACTGTGAACGATGGCCCGGTAAATAGGATTAAGAATATGAGGGTCAGTCGCTTGAATGTTATTTTGTCAGCTTAACATACCTCTCCGCAGTGACTTACTCTACACTACGTTGTTTATTACATTGCAATGTAGAAACCTAATGTTGATTTTATACATTTTCCTTCTATATATAACGGTTTGACTTCAAGATTCAAGAGTCAAGAGTAATGCTTCAATTGTGCTCTGACCAGAAACATTTATTTCGAACGCGCCACTCTATTATCGAAGAACCTACTGTTGATTTTATATAATGGGCATGCCATCTTCTCTGGTAATAATACCTCTCGAAGGCACTTGTGTTGTCAGTATGTGAAATATGTGACCTTTGGTAAAAATCGCCTGTAATTTTCATTGAATTATTGTGATTATCGATTAATTAATGCATTCTTATACAGAACCTATCTAAAAACATTACCAGGAACATGAAGTCTTTTCGTGTGAAATTTTATATAAATCGGCCCAGTCGTTTTTGAGACCAGAAGTAACGAGCTCACACACACATAAACATGCGCAACGTTGTTTTTTTAGATAATTTTTACATCGATCTAACTAACTGAATACATTCACTTTTACCTACTTTAATCTAGTCGTATTAAGTAATCTTTCATTGAACTCGGAAATATCAACGGAATTTCGTACGTAAATCTTTACGTAATCAACATAGGCAGCATGCCCTTGAATCCTCGATAAACTTCGTTTTATAGTCTATAGAAAGTCGTTATTTTATTCTAGGTACCGCTGGGGATTAAACATTCACTATTTAGAAACGTGTTGTCCAGAAATTAATATTACGTTTTTATCATGTGTTAGGCGCGATTAGTTGTACGAGAGATTGATAGAATGCGTGATGATATGGATCCTTCGTCCTTGATGAGATTTTCTTCGATCGGTGAAAAGCGACCGTGATCCAGTTACTGACTGATACTACGCAGACGGACAGCCTCGCCCAACTTCTGTCATCTCACATATATCGTTATACCGTTACCCTCGTCACATCCGTTCTTCTTCCTATATATATATATATATATATATATATATATATATATATATATATATATATAAGGAGAGAGAGAGAGAGAGAGAGAGAGAAATAAATAAAGAAAGAAAGAAAGCGGAGTTACTATCTTTAAGAGCATATCTGAGAAAATAGACCACATACTGTCTGCACATCCCTCCTGTGGTGACTTCAACGTCCATAACGTGGAATGGCTGACCCTTCAAATAAGACAGACGATGCGGGGAGGTTTTTCATGATTTTGCCATTGCTTAGTACCTCACTCAGATTGTTCGCGAACCCACCCGTGTGCCCGATACACCCGGTCAATATGCAAGCCTTCTAGGCCTTTTTCTCTCAACTTCCCCTAAGCTATGTTCATGTTCCGTTCATTCTCCTCTAGGATCCTCCGACCACTCCCTTGTATCAGTTAAGATAAAAACGAAATGTAATAAGTCCCCAGACGTACCCCTCCACCGTACTGTATACCGATACTCTATGGCTGACTGGGATAGCTTCCGTACATTCATATCTGATTTACCTCTGCACTCCATGTATAAAAGGAAGTGTCCTCTATAGTATCAGATCTGACCGAATGGTTAATTGTAGGCATAGACCAATTAATACCATCTAAAACATTCCAACAAAGACCTAACAGCCAGCCATGCTTCTCTCCAGAATGTCCTGCTGCTATCGCGAACAGAAATCACCAACGTAATAGATGCACTTAGACTAAAGCTGCGTTCAGGACTGCCAGCAACCATTGTAAAAGAGTAATAAAAATGCAAGAGAGCTATATGCTCAGTCTGTTAAATCTAAGGTAGCTGATAAGCGGATTGGTTCCCACCAACTTTGGCAAATAACAAATAGGATCCTGAACAGAAGTGTTCGTTCTATCCCAACCATTATCAATGGACCTGAGGTCATCTCCTCAGCATAAGACAAGGCCAAACTATTTGCAAACAACTTTGCAGCTAATTCTACCCTATGCGACGAAGGCCATCAACTCCACATATTTCCTCGTAAACACAGAACACGCTAGTCAACATACAAATATCCGTGCATGAGGTCGCCAAGCTCATCAAGAACCTTTATTCCAGTAAAGCAACTGGCCCTGACGGCACATCAATTATAGTGTTAAAAAAGCTTCAACCAGAACTTGCTCCCATACTTACGAAACTATTTACGTGCTGCCTTCAGGAGAAGTGCTTTACGACTCCCTGGAAGACCTCATCAGTTTGGCCTGTATTTAAGAATTCAGGTGATAAGTCATCTCCCTCTCAGTACAGACCAATAAGTCTCCTGTGTGTTATGAGTAAGTTGCGGGAATCCATATTAAATATAGAAATAGCCAATCACCTCAGCAGAAATAACCTTCTTAGTGACACACAATCTGGTTTCCGTTCTGCAAGATCTACCGCAGATGTGCTAACGGTTATATCTCACAGGTATAGTGAATCTCTTTACAAAGGCTTCCTTTCTAGGGCAATTGCTCTTGACATATCAAAAGCCTTCGTCAAGGTATGGCATAAGGGTCTACTTCAAAAGATTTCCAGCTACGATATAACTGGAAATGGTTTCTCAATCATTAAATTATTTCTCTACGATAGGCTCATAAGAGTAGTGGTCGATGGACAAAAATCAGAGGCCTGCAGTATTAATGCTGGATTCCCTCAGGGGGTCAATCCTGGGCCCAACTCTCTTTCTGATATACATCAACGACCTCCTTAAACCCATACTTAAATCATTCGTTGACATCTATGCTGATGGCACGACCATCTACGTAAACACATCAAAGGTTGTAAATGACAAAGTTCTCTCTGATTCTCTCTCCTCTGATCTCGAGCGCGTGGTTCAGTGGGGTAAGGTATGTCTGGTTACCTTTAATACATCCAAAACCAAACCCGTATCCTTACATCATCAACGCTTTGAGACTTATCTGGCATCAATTGGGATGGATGGGTCTCGTCTAGGTGAGGCCCCGTGTTTTGACAAGCTTCTGGGTTTGTCCTTTTCTCGTGATCTGAAATGGAACACGTACATCAAGTCTTTTGCCAAGGTCGCTGGAAAGATGGTAGGATCCTTCTACCGCTCCAGAAGATATCTCACTACTGATGCAATTCTCTATCTATATAAAAACCAAGTACGGCCAACGATGGAATACTGCTGCCATATCTGGGCAGAAACTGCTTAAAACAGCTTATCCTGCCTTGGTAGAGTACAAAATAGACTTCATGGCTTAGTGGGGGGTGCCCTTTTCTCTACCTTGCAACCTCTCTCCTACAGAAGAGACGTAAGTCTTTCCTTGTTTTATCGTTATTTCCATGGCAGGTGCTCGTCTGACCTCCAATCTCTGCCCTCCCCTCGCCAGTCTTTCACTAAAAACACCCGTCTAGCCGAAATCACCGTGAAAAATGTCCCCCACTCTTTATCTGTGCCTAAATCAAAACGCGGATTCCATGAACAAAGCTTCTTTCTTAGAACTGCACGCCTGTGGAACTCTGTTCCTGCTGCCTGCTTCCCACCTGATTACAACTCGGATGTGTTCAAGTCCAACGTTAACAAATTCAGAATGAACCGCTTCCTTAATAAACACTTAATCAAATCTCGCCACTAACGTAATGTACTTGCAAAACCCTTCTCCCTGAGTGGCTTCCGGGCCTTGATAAGTGGTGACCACTGTGTAAAAAAAAAAAAAAGATTAGAAAATCTTGTAACAAATTGTACGCGAAAATCAGACCATATGGTGTAGAAAATATTAAAAGATGCTGAGCCCAAACGCCGTTAGACGCAGACGTTGACAGAACTGGTGTCGGAAAAATAACACATTCGCCATGCGCCCGAATCAGCTCAGTGGATAAAGATGCACTAGAGAAAGTGCAAATGCGCCTATATATTTCTCAACATAGCATAGAAGGGCAACCAACACACACACACACAAAAAAAAAACGAACAAAAAAAAAAGATGCCTACCGAAATAGACGGGTTACCACGAATCACAAACGACTATTACAATTCCGAGCGGCTTTGAATTATTCGATTATTTCCTTTGAATATTTAATTTCTGTTAGATGTTTTAATATATTCGAAATAATACTTTCTCCAATAAATAAATATTCTCTGATTATTAATCCACTTCCCATGGATAGCCGAACTCAAATTTACAGACATTTATTTTCGTTTGACTACCTATTATTTTTCTATTATATAAAGAGAAAATGTGTGCGTATGTGTGTCCGTATGTTTGTATATTTGCCGAAAACTTTCGACAGATGCATCAGACCGTGAAAAAATTTGTATCATCTACAAGAACGATTTCTCGGATAAAAAACTATCTAAAAAACATGATCAACTGGATCGATTTTTGCAAGGAGAGGTCATTGTTTTTGCAAGTCACTGTTTATCAATCTTAACGTACATTTATAAAACGTCATTTCCAAGGCCAGTTGCGCCATAAGTCACCATGGAGGAGAGCTGACTTTTTTTCGTCTCGTTTTTCGCTTTGGCCTCACAGGTTCGAGCCAGACTTCCTACTCCGGCTATTTTTATTTTTGCGCTCGAACGTGTACTCGCTGCTAAGTTGATTGAAACTTTTATTTTCTGGAGAGGTGTTGCTCAATAGCTGTGGTATACCTGCTCTTTAAACCACGGAAACGAAGCGTTGGTATGCTAGTGCACTATAAATAAAGGAAACGTTTTATTTTGCGATAATTAAATGTTATTGAATAATAAATTAAATGATGCATATATAAACACATACGTATATACTTGTTGTTATGGCCGCTCATTTGTTCTTTTCGTGTAGAATTGTGCTCTTGGTAATGTCATGATAGTGCTGATCAAAGACCCTGCGATTAACTTGCCATTATGGCAGAAATCTTCCACAACTGGCATATTAGATTGTCTTTTCTTAAAAAGTAGGCACTCGAGAATAAATTCCAAATTTTGAATCCTCTGTAAGATACGCCATTGCAACTTTAGCGAATATTTTATTTTTATACGATACCGAATCCTTCCATGTGTTAGTAGTTTTCTATTATTTTAGAAACATCCAACATTCTTGCAGTTTGCCAATGTTTTAAATATCTTTGTTTCAATTACATTCTCGATAATTGTAAAACTGAGAACGTGGAACAATGAGTACTTAGGTATACATTTTAAAACCAGTTTCTCTCAGGATCTAAAGTTCATTAAAATGGACACATCATTGTTTGTGTTCAAGTAGAAATTAATATATCAGAAGTAAGGGTAACACTTTTCCAGGCATATTTTTAACTTACAGCCCCTGCAGCAAATCTAATCCGCTAGATGTTTGTAATTATAATGTGAAATACACATTTTACCTTCATGCATTTCTGTAATGCTAACTCAAACGAAAGCGGAAATAATATTTTCGTTGCTAATTCTCGGGCAATGACGTAAACATGAATACCACGCCCGAATAGTTGTACACATTTTTAAAATAGAGCTTAGCATAGTTTCCAATTACGAATTCTTTAACCCACACACACCTATACACACCTATACGCATACACACACACATATACATACATATATATATATATATATATATAAATATATATATATATATGTCAGGTAATGTCACATGCTACTGTTAGCTTGAAACCCAGTACTACCTGCCTCATGCTCGGACCTCAGGAGACTAAGCTGGTTCCCCCACCAGACTTGTTTGGTGAGTAGGGTGGATAATGTCCCTGAAGGATTAAAAACAAGACCTTCCAAATGGTGAATGAACACTTTTTCGGGGTCACCAGCCAACTAGCAATGTGTGTGCGTGTGTGTTTGTTTGAATGTATGTGTGTGTTGGGGTAGAGTAGGAGAAGCAAATCTCTGATTAAAAAAAAACATAAAGCGGGAGATCAGTACCCGCATTAAGCTGGTCTGCAGTTTAACTTGTTGCTGCCCATCTTTCTCTTGCTTGTTGCTGGATTTCAACATTTTGACAAGAGAGAGAGAGAGAGAAAGACGGACAAAGAGAGAGAGAGACTTAGCTGTTGTACAAAGCTAAGACTTTGTAACATGATCTTTCTATAGATACTCCCTCAGGCATTTGGAAGTCATTTTTTTTTGCTCATGGACTTTAAATGTCTGAGGGAGTGACATTCGTCATACAAGACGTTGCAATCATATATATATATATATGTATATGCATGTATATTATCATATATATATGCATATATTTTTATGTACACACTATATATATATATATATATATATATATATATATATATATATTAATTCATATTCCTATTTGCTTGTTTATTTGTTTGTTTGGTTGTTCACAATTTGATTAATATATGACAAAGCCAATTACCTTAATGCTTCACTAATGCCTATTTATAGTAAGATTTTTTCCAAAATATTAGATAAAGAGGTGACGTCATTTACATATTACATTAAGGATAATTGATTTTATTAAATAGCTGTGTGTTAGTTATTGTTTATAGTGAAAAAATTGTTTAAAGTGTTCTTTTCATTTTATTATTTAAATTTCATTCATATATATAATACATTTTATTAATTTTTAAGAACATTTTTGCTGATGGGGAGATTTGCTTTTTAAAAAAACAAAACATTGCCAATAAATTACAAAATCCTATATTTCAAATATCAATATGTTCATCTAACTATGTTTATAGCACAATTCTTTGCGACATACTTAAAAAAAGGAATTGTAAGATGGACAATATCTGGAAATGTTCAATGTAGCATATTGCCATTTATTTGTCATATGCTCTGTAATTATATTGATTTTCATAAATTAAAGGATTGTTAAAAATAAAAAACGAAAACAAATTGAAAACTATTTCCATATATGGGGTGTACCGAAAGAAGATGAATTAATCAAATATAAGATACAACAATAGAATCATCAAACTAGTGAAAAAAGATTTTAGAGCATCTAGATTAACTGTACTAAAGTCATCATGAGTCGTTACACCATCAAGCAGTCGATATCTATCATAGAGTTATTCTTTCAGTTGAATTTAACTTTCGAATCCGTAAGCTTTTTTGGGACACCCTATATACACACACACACATACACAAACATACACACACACATATATATATATAATGGGTGTGTATGTGAGTGTGTGTGTATAGATATATGGAAATTAATCGATGTATACGTCATTAGCAAGAGACAATATGGGCAACTTTGTAAATGTAGATGCACGTGTAATTGTCAAACAAGGTGTGCGCAATTTACAACTATTCCTCCTCGAATCGGCCCTCATTGGATCCGGTAGGTAGTAGATGACCAAGGTAGGTAGTAGATGACTAAGCATCCCGGAAACAATGCTGAGATAAGCGGAGAGCATATAGGGCACGCGGAATTCCCAAATAATCCCCCATTTATGTACTGATCTGTCTCATTATAGCTTTACATTGATGATCTGAAGGGTATATCTCTCTCTATCTCTCGCTCCCCCTCTCCCTTTATATATATATATATATATATATATATATATATATATATATATATATATATATATATATATATATTCATGCTGGGTTCCAGATTTATAGACTCATGTCGCCATTTATGTATTTATGCGCCACGATCATTTCTGTAAGGTCTATTCACGCAAGGCAACACGATTGAGATTTAACAGTAATTTATTTGTTAATTATCAAAACACGAGGCATTTATTACAATCTTCTATCTAGTCACGTCAGTTCGACAGAGAGAGCGCCGTCGGACTGTCTACATAAATCGGTGGCTTGCTGTTGCTCGACAAAAGTATCGCGTTTATATCTCATGCGATGACGTAGTCACGCCTGTTTCGTCCAAATGTTGAAGCCTCATGCATTGAATTTGTGTAGCATGCAAAATTGTGTAAAATCAGTTTATAATTTATGTGTCGTACATTAAATCTCAACATTATGTGAAGTAAATCGTATGAAATATCGCAATACTGTTGGTTTATTTTAAGTTATAAATAACATGCAGCTCATCCAATAGCTCACAAACGAAATGTCTGAGTTTACGTAAAACAATAAATCCTAGATTTTCCCCTCATTCTACTACACAACCAATGAATTATAATATATAAAATATCATTGTAAAAATACAGTGAGGAATGATAAAGTTGTTGTAATAAAAAAAAACAGCACTACACAGCTTTATTTTAAATCATTTATTGAAAAAAAAAACAGTTACGGTAAACTGATTATGAAGTAGAGATGAAATATATTTAATGTAGCTACTTTCAGCCTCAATCAGCGCCTCGATACAGGTCCGGAACTGGAAGCAAAAGCACCGGCGGTGATCGGCGAATACTTGTAGGATGTTGGCGATCATGCTTGTTTCGGTATTGTCTGAGGTAATGTGGCTGGTGTTTTCAGCATATGACTAAAGAAACCAGTTCAGTGGGTGTAGGTCAGGAAGGATGCTGGCCAGTGAAAGAAGGGTTGTAGCATTCTTTCTGAAATCAATCCGGGTCTCTTTGAACTAATGAACTAGCTCCGAGTCCTGCTGCCACACCCAGGTTTTGCAAGCGGCTAAATGATCGTACCAGAGGATGAGCACATTCTTCAGCATACTCAGGTTCACTTTGTCTTTGACTTTCAAGCTAACTTGAAGATATGAAGATATGATATCGCCCTCATTCGAAGACAAACAAAAGACCATAACGGAAACTTTGTTTTCATTAATCTGATCTGCTTTCCCATGTTACCCGGTAAATAGATCAACTTAATAAATTGCATGGCCAAGCTTGGCTAATCAAATTATTTGCTACTGATTATTATCTGACACGTATAAAATGTCTCGTAATAGGAAAGGCTAAAGCGATTATCGAGTCAATCTTGTTATTTTCATCTTTTAATTTGAGAGAACCCTAGTCTAATAATAGATGTGAAGCAGATGTTATGTACAACTAAATCCACCCTTGTCCGGTTGTACTTCGCCCCCTCCTCTTTCCACTCTTTTCTCAATAACTACGCCTTAGATTTTTTTCAAGTTTTGCACAAACATTAAACATGATATGAGTAAAAATATGACAAAACAGATTTTCTGCGATAACTCCGATTTCCCCCTTAGGGGTGCCTTTTGGGTTAAAATGGCTAAAATAGACACTTTTTTGCTTATCAAAAAAAATGCTGCCTTGCATTTTATAAAACTTTTGGAAACCTTTTTAACCAACTGATTTTTATATAATTTTGTCTATACTTCGCAATTACTCTTGAGTGTGACCCAAGGGTTATTTATTAAGGCTAATGAAAACACTTACTTTTTGAGACTATTTTACCAGATTCGTACAAAAATTTCTCTGTGTGTCTGTTTCACAGTTTCGAATGGTGCTGAAATAAAATTTAAGTATGTTTAGGCCTTGTAGATTTTGGGGCTTAATTGGGGGGCAATTCATAGATAAACTCATTTTTTTTCATTGTGAAGAATTTTAATTTACATATGTTAAGACCTAAAACTACACCGTCCGTTCATTTTCACCATGAAATGACGTCCTCTAGGGACTTTGGGGGCTTAATAGGAGGAGACAACCTCTGAACTAAGTCATCTTTATGCCGCGTTCACTGTGCACTCACGGGGAATCATGCATGCGTCACTTGTTTTCTCTATGACGAATGGCAGGGATAAAAAAAATTAGTTCTATATTCAAAATATTTTCTTTAAATCATGATATACAAACATCGTTAATAGCGTTTAGAGGTTTAGTACGTTTAAACTATGTAGATCCCAGATGTGAATTCCTGCCGTCATCATCATTCGAACGGTCCAATGAATAATTATCACCATCGATATTTTCGAACTGTTTTTCTTCGTGTCGTCATTCCACCATCTGAGAGATAAATGTTTTTTGTCAGCAGAAGGTAACGTGTTAATCATCTTATTATGAACATTGCGTAACTCTCCCAAGAATATGTATCCCTCCTCCTCTCTATATGTGTTATAAGAAATATTAGAACTGTGCATGTATCACTCTATCACCCTCTCTCCTTACTAATATATGTTATAAGAATCTAGAGAACAGAACTGCATATGAATGTCTCCCTCTCCTCATATGGCCCCAATATTAACCCAGCGATATCCTTAAAAATGCCCCACGCTATTCAACAGGAACACCATTAGAGTTTGTCCTTCTGTGACAATTTAAGAGATTAAAGAGGCTGTGACGAGGGCCTTTGCCACGAGATTGTGGGAATGGTACAAAAAGTGGATTGCAGCCAGAAGAAGGTACTTAAAAGGGGATTAGAGTCTCATGTGTGTACTATCAATAAATGTACCATATGAAAAAATATGGAAATTTATTTAAAGCACCCTCAAGTATGTGTCTGATTATGTTTTTGCTTTAGATTTTTAATGTTTAATTTAATGGGCACATTAACCGCTTACGCAAAGCTAATATCAATGTTTTATTTTTATTTTGCCGCCCCCCCTCTAGCTGTTATTTTACTGGCGATAAACAATACCCAAAGTGTGATACAGGTCTAATCTCTTATATATCAATTGCAAGACCATATATTCAGAAATAAACTTTTCGCGCACACAGACACACATTCGCGTTAGATCTCATCTATATATATATATATATATATATATATATATATATATATATATATATATATATATATATGAGCGTTTTGTTGAAAAGCAGAACCACCACTTTTTTGTTTCTCTTAATATCCATTTTTTCTCTTTGATGAACGAGTTCCAAAACATTCTTTTCGAGTATAAAAAAAATTGTCGTATTCGCGAACGTTTTCTTTCTACATTGGTCGTCCCCAGGCAAGTGATAAAAAAAAATAAAAAAATCTAATAGTGAGCTTAATAGGAAGAAGATTGAAAATGTTTACAATACAATAAATACTTAAAAACATTAAAACGTACCGTCCGTTTTGTATAGAACCTAGTTAATCGTAGAATCTTTTATTTAAATACGGAATAACAAGACCTCAATTATCGGGAGTGTGGGACAGGTAAAATAGCGTTGATTTTTATTAGTATGTTACTAAATTCAGTTCGAAGAAGATAGGTGAAATTTAAAACTAGCCAGTCAAGAAAGAAAAACATGGATTGAAAGAGAAATAAAAAGACTTGCCTTTGCTTTTCAACGAAATGTGCATAAAGAAGAAAATGCTGTCCAAGTATACTAATATACCTATATATATATATATATATATATATATATATATGCATATATATAAATATATGTACATTTATATATATGCAGATAATCATAAAATAATTTGATAACTCTGAAAGATGTTAAAAATAATTTAAAATAAATGTTAAAATGTCAACAGTATTTCTTGCAATTGCCGGTGGCCGAATAGATAAGGGCCTAATGAAGTCAGAGATGGCTTCTGTCACCGGGTTCGAATCTATCGACCTGTGTTGATCGTGATATCCTGCATTGAGTATTCCCGAAAGTATAAAACACTAGCGTCTGCAGGTGCTTAATAATTATTAAAGTAAATAATTACATAATATATATATATATATATATATATATATATATATATATATATATATATATATATATATACGTTTATTATGGAAAAATCTTCATCCATTATATTTAACCATTTATTATGCAACTGTTTTTATTTATAAAGCTCGATGTAAGGACAGAGCATATACACATAAATGACAAAGTGTATATATTCCTAAACGAACGTGTTGCCCCTCTTACCGTTTCATACTTTAAGCTCTACAATTCTTTTTAGAAACGGTTTCGTAGTCAAAACATTCAGGTGAAAGCTCTGGTGATCAATAACATTGAATCAGACTCTTTTTATAAATGAATTTACAGTTTGTATCGTGTCTGTTGTGTAAGATTTATCGTATTCCATTGCTATTTTTTCATGTAAAAATGTGAGTCCCCTCATTTTAATTATTTTGAAAGGATTACCTATATCAACCAGCTAAACTTGTGGAACAGAAATAGTATTATAGGAAAACTGTTTCACTTTTTATCTATACTAATACTTCAATTTATTAATTTCAATTTAACTACAAATCACATACAAGCAAAGTACAAAAGCCTATATTTCTCCATCGAAGATGTTGTCAATTTACTGTTTATTTCTTTCAGCATGATTATATTCTATGTTTCTGGTGAATACCTGTTCTGTACTTACATTTATAACTTAAGATTAATATAAAAACATTTTCGTATACAAGTACTTTTAAAATCTATAATTCTGTGTAATTAATCATTATGTAGGACCTATGCATAAATAGAATACAGCTTAATAATGGAAACAAAACAAATTTAATGACTATATGAATGACACTCATTGGTTTAAAAAATATGCAAGAAAGTTGACTTTAATGTAGTATTTCGCATATACACATCTGAGTATATTAAGGAGTTCGCTTTAATATTTTTTATTAATTTTTTTTTGCTGTAAATATTACTGTCAGACCGAGATAAAAGTTCCATTATATATATATGTATGTGTACTTTATGTTATATATCCATTATTTATTCACCGATGGCCCTTTTTTTACAGGGCATGGCAGATTCTACGACTGTTAGTTTAGCAAGCCCCCAGTGGGAGCTGGGACAAAGAATACATTGGGTTAAATTTAACTACAAGACAGACTCGTTTAAGAAAACCCAGGACATTTCATGCGTCAGTTCGAATGAGAAAAGGCTCCATCCAAAAGCAGAAATAAGAACTGGTTGGACTACTTCGAGAAGTATAGGACTGTGGAAATCCTCAACGCTGCCAGAGATAACCATTCAAGCCACTCACGACGTCCCAAGAAGCGAACAGCTGAGCTGGTCGAAAGAGTGAGAGAGTCTCTCCAGCAGAGTCCGAAACGCTCTGCGTGTAAGCGAAGTCAGTTCCTCCGTATATCCCGTGAGACTTGCGGGAGAGTGATGGTAAACGATACCAGGGGTTACCCATACAGAATACAGAAGCTGCAAACCCTTACAGTTTCAGACAAGAAGCAGAGGAGGGCTATGCCAGTCAATATGCTCGAGAAGATCGAGGAGACACCAAGTTTCCTTAACCTCCTTGGGACCTCAGATAAAGCCCACTACCATCTTGATGGAAATGCGAAATGTCTTCTGGGGGCCCTCCAGATCCAATGAAGTAATCGCCAAGCCCTGCACTCTCCTAAGTGCACGGTGTGGGCTGAAATCGGAATCATCGGACCAATCTTCATCGAAGAATCTGGCGCATCAGTGACAGTCACCAAGAAGGTGGAGGTCCTTAAAACCTTCAAGAGTTAGCTTCAGACCATCTAAACGTCGCTCATGAGCAAGTTCTGGTTCCCTCAGGACGGAGCAAGTTCTCCCACCTCAAACCTGTCCCGATATTGGCTGAAAGAAAAGTCCGGAGTCCGAGTGATTAGTCTCAAGAGTAGTTTGGAGTGGGCACCCCATAGCCCGGATCTAAGTCCCCCCCACCAGTTTTTTTTTCTTTGGGGCTGTCTATAGGACAGAGTGTACGCAGAGAAACCCAGGACCATCATGGAACTCAAGGAATCCACCAGAGAGGAGATGAGAACCATTACCAATTCGGTCTGTAAGAACGTCATGGGCAACTCGTGCTGCGCCTCAAGAAATGCACGGAGCTAAATTGAGGCCATCTAGAACACATGCTGTAGAACGGAGAAAAAAAAAGGCAAAATACCCTAGTGTTTTTATGTGATGTTTTTAATATAATAACCTAGTTATGAACAAAGTTTCATTTCATTCGGACAAAAAACTAAGAAACGGGGCCTAATTAGTGTTGGGGCCGGCTTTTGGATAATCCTGTATATATATATATATATATATATATATATATATATATATATATATATATATATATATATAAGGGGGTAGTCACCAACAATGTGTATTTTTAACATTATTTTATTATTTCGTGTTTTGGTTTTTCATTGAGAATTCTGTTTGGATCATTGTAATAATGTTTTTAAATCATTGAAATCGTTTTTACGCGTTTCAGACGTTCTGTGAAGCGTCCATGTCAGAACTTATTTGAATATACATCTTTCTTTCGTTTGAATTTCTTTACACATTATATATATATATATATATATATATATATATATATATATATATATATATATATATACGCAGCTATATATTAATGTGCTAGAACAGTTTTATCACAAAAATCTACGCAATTATGCAGAATGTAGAAATTAAGACATAAAAGAATACAGGTGTAAGTCAACTAATTATCAAACAAGCAACCATCGCATAATCAGATATTTATTACTGAATACATTTGTAATAAGTTCTTGCTTATAATCTAAAATACAAATGCCGTGTGATATATATATATATCAATATTAGGACACAAAAACATCAAATGTCCACGAAATCAAGGTATCTCTAATCATTCAATTTATCTATAGATGTGTTGCTGTGTTAAAGCACATGCGTTTACTGCTATTTACATGTCATAAACATTCGACGGGAAATAAAATGTAAAACCTAAGCAATTAAGGCGGCGACATTTTCGCTAAACTTTTCATAGCATGAAATCGACCGTCTGCGCTCTTTCATCGATTTTTAAACTGGCAGAACTTTTACCAAAAATGAAATTTGAAAGTTTTGCATCATGAACCTCAAGCAAAAATACAAACACTTAAAAACCTGCAAATAAACTGCATATTATAAGTAAATATTTCGCTTGAGGTAATAATTCTAAGTGGAATCAATTAGAAAAGTTAAACATATATTCCATTAGTGAATTCCATTGTCTGCTGTTGCTTGCTTACAAGTAGGCTACGCATTGGTTATTTGTCGTGAATATTAAGTTATATCCGACAGTTGTATTTGCCAATCGATCTATCAAACTTTGCGTCTCACTTCTCCGCCTTTCTCTCTCCCTACCTTCCTCTCTCTTTCTCTCTCTTAATCTCTCTCCCTCTTTATATAGACATACATATATGTATATATATAAATATGACAACTTAATTTACTCACATAAAATTAATATGCGAAAGTATAGATTTATGCGTAAACTTTTTGTATTTACTTCAAAAGTGATCAATACGTAGGTAGAGCTCGTTCGTAAGTTATAAAATATATACGGCGATTAAGCTACACTGAATATTCCGCGTGTCATCCACTCTTGGATAAGCCTGAAAAATCCCAGTGGATGAAACGCGGAATATTCAGTATAGCTTAATCGCCATATATATTTTATAACTTACTATATATACATATGTACACACACACACACACACACACACACACACACACACACATATATATATATATATACATACATATACGTATATACATATATATATACATATAAATACATATATATATACACATACAAGCCTGAGGAATCCTAGAGTGGTTTAAACGCGGAATAGTCAGTGTAGCTTAATTGCCATATATATTTTATAAATTACTAGCTAGCTCTACCTAGGTATTGAGAACTTTTGAAGTAAATACTTAAAAATTACGCATAAATTTATACTTTCGTATATTAATTTTATGCCAGTAAATTAAGTTGTTATATATATATACATATATATATATATATATATATATACATATATATATATATATATATATTTATATATATATAGGTGTTAGTCTCGCGGCACTGATGAGTTGTGAAATAACGAAACACGACTGTATGTCGATTACTAAAATATATTTTATAAAGCCCCCCTCTTGGGTTGAGCACTATCGTAAATAATCTCACTCGCTACTTAATTTAGCTGAAAAAATGTTAAGCTCGCGGTTTGTTTACAAAGAAACGTTTGAGCACTTTACGCGTGGCGGACGGATGTTTATTTAAATAGACATTCGGACAGATTAGTTGCGGCCACCGCTTCCGTAGTCAGGGGGTAGAACTGCCGACTGTAATCACGACGGTTCTAGGTTCGATCCTCGGCATGGGATAGGTATTAGTTTAGCGGTATTGATGAGTTGTGAAGCAACAAAACAGGACTGTATGTCGATGACTAAGATATATTTCATAAAGCCCCCCTCTTGGGTTGAGCACTATGGTAAATAATCTCACTCGCTACTTAATTTAGCTGAAAAATGCGAAGCACGCGGTTTGTTTACAAACAAACGTTTGAGCACTGTACGAGTGGCGGACGGATGTTTATTTAAATAGATATTCGGACAGATTAGTTGCGGCTTGGGATAGGTGTTAGTCTAGCGGCACTGATGAGTTGTGAAACAAAGAAACACGACTGTATTTCGATGACTAAAATATATTTTATAAAGCCCCCCTCTTGGGTTGAGCACTATCGTAAATAATCTCACTCGCTACTTAATTTAGCTGAAAAATGCGAAGCTCGCGGTTTGTTTACAAACAAACGTTTGAGCACTTTACGAGTGGCGGACGGATGTTTATTAAAATAGACATCCGGACAGATTAGTTGCGGCCACCGCTTCCGTAGTCAGGGGGTAGAACTGTCGACTGTAATCACGACGGTTCTAGGTTCGATCCTCGGCTTGGGATAGGTGTTAGTCTAGCGGCACTGATGAGTTGTTAAACAACGAAACAGGACTGTATGTCGATGACTAAAATATATATTAAAACCAGATAGGCCCAATCATTCCTGCGATCGCTTTTGAGTTACTATGGTTTCCAGATGATTAAACAATATTGATTATAATAGTCCCTTACTATACTTCAAGAAGATACTATAATACTCATTTCGTTGACCCTAATCATATAACACGTCCAATACAAATTTTCATTCAGTAACCACCACTAGTCTCCGAATAAACTTATCGAGGAAATGTACTATTATGGTTATTAATACCTATCCACAACTGTTTATTGAGTCGATACGCGAAGCACAGAACCTGAGTTATTCTACAGCCTATTAAACACTCGAGTTGTCCAACATGCTGACATAGTCCTCATAGCGGTAACGTCACGTCCGCGAACGATCTAGCTTGGTCTATTTTCTTTATAAAATTTTGTTTTAAAACTTACATGTGATCGATGACCTCCTTATTCGGTTTAAACCCAAGATGACTACAGGAATACGAAATGACCAGGAAACGATCAGGACTTTGACTAAGCAGGAGACTAAGTCTCACTTGTGAAATTCCACCGATGTAACAAGTTCTATATATGAACTACTTTCACTGATTTTCTATGGATTGACTGTTATATTTCAGTCTTATGAATAAAATAACTAAGTATCAGAGACTATATAATTTGGATGTCTTCAAAAAATATTGTTTGCTTGGAATATTTTTTCTCGAAAAATATGTTTCAAATAGTCATGAAATAAACGATATTAACGTCACTGACGTTTCTAACTAAACCGATATTTTCGATCTGATGAGCTCCACAACAGACAAGTTGGATCGTGTAAACGGTAAACCTCTCTGATGTTATTTCCATTACTGTTTTTCTGTAAATATTGAAAAACCATTTTCACCCCGGGGTTACGCTATGTTAAGGAGAGGTACACAATTGTTCAAATATGTACGTACGTTTTTAAGATGTCGCCTCTAAGAATAGTTTCTATTTATTCATTCGATATTTGGCGATAAAACACCGCAAGTAAATAACGCGAAAATGATCCAAATAGCCGAAATCGGTTTTATCATTTTGTAAATATAAATTCCAACATTCGAGAGGAAATCCATAAGTAGGTAACATGACAACTCTTATATTTAATCTGTGTGAACTCCAGTGAATATCCTTCTCTATATCTCTAATTCTCTGAACACACATACCCGCATATATATATATATATATATATATATATATATATATATATATATATATATATATATATATAAACCAAATTAAGCAGAATTTGAAGTACGTCTCTTGATCTTTAAATCTATAGAATTATTTCCCTGGACATTTAAAAGAATTAATTAATCTTTGAGCGTTTGGATTAAAATTTAAATGAAACAGCTATTTTGCAATTTTCATCCTAGGTTGTATTCATTTGCTTCCCCACTGAGCAAATTAGGCACAAGGCCGTTTTTAATGGGGAGAGAGCGGGAAGGGGGAGGGGTCAGCTCCCGAGAGGTGGAAAATGGGAGCTGGATAGTAAATGTTGGTCTGTAGGGTGATCCCTACATTGACCGCGGTTTGATATGTGGGGTTGGTATTTATTTGTCCCCCCACCGAGCAAATTAGGCACAAGGCCGATTTTTAATGTGTGGAGTGAATGGGGAAATGGGGACCAACTCCCCGGGGAGTAGGGGAGCTGGATAGTTACAATTGGTATGAAGGGTTGCCCCTACATTGACCAAGGTCTTATCTGTGGGGTCGCCCCCATATAGGGTCTTTGCTTGCGGTATCTGCCGGAACACATACTACACTTTGAGGAATTTCTTTGCTCCCCCACTGAGCAAATTAGGAACAAGGCCGATTTTTAATGTGAGGAGAGAAGGGGAAATGGGGGCCAACTCCCCGGGGAGTAGGGGAGTTGGATAGTGACAATTGGTATGAAGGGTTGCCCCTACATTGACCAAGGTCTTATCTTTGGGGTCGCCCCCACGCAGGGTCTTTGCTTGCAGTGTCTGCCGGAACAGATGGTATTTATTTGCTCCCCCACCGAGCAAATTAGGCACAAGGCCGATTTTTATTGTGAGGAGTCAAGGGAGAGGTAAGGGAAAAGGGGACCAGCTCCCGAGAGGAGGGAAATGGGAGCTGGTTAAAGGTCAAACATGTGAGGTTGCCCCCACTTCTGGTCTTTGCTAGTCATAGCTAGTCCTAGCTAGTCATAGCTTGCAGTATCTGCCGGAACAGATGGTATTTATTTGCTCCCCCACCGAGCAAATTAGGTACAAGGCCGATTTTTAATGTGAGGAGTGAAGGGAGGGGGAAGGGAAAAAGGGACCAGCTCCCGAGAGGTGGGAAATGGGAGCTGGTTAATGGTCAGGCATGTGGGGTTGCCCCCACATCTGGTCTTTGCTAGTCATAGATAGTCATAGCTAGTCATAGCTTGCAGTATCTGCCGGAACAGATGGTATTTATTTGCTCCCCCACCGAGCAAATTAGGCACAACGCCGATTTTATATGTGAGGAGTGAAGGGAGGGGGAAGGGAAAAAGGGGGCCAGCTCCCGAGAGGTGGGAAATGGGATCTGGTTAAAGGTCAGGCATGTGGGGTTGCCCCCACATCTGGTCTTTGCTAGTCATAGCTTGCAGCATCTGCCGGAACAGATGGTATTTATTTACTCCCCAACCGAGCAAATTAGGCACAAGGCCGATTTTTAATGTGAGGAGTGAAGGGAGGGGGAAGGGGAAAAGGGGACCAGTTCCCGAGAGGTGGGAAATGGGAGCTGGTTAAAGGTCAGGCATGTGGGGTTGCCCCCACATCTGGTCTTTACTAGTCATAGCTGGTCTTTGCTATTCATAGCTTGCAGTGTCTGCAGGAACAGATAATACACTTTGATCTTGTCGCCCGGGCCACGGAGAGCCGTAGGCCAGTGAGAGAGGATTGATTTCTCCAGTAATGATGGGTTATTACCCGAAAGGAGCTTTGGAATTAAATACCACCCGCAGTAAATATTTAGATAGATAAATTAATAAATATATATTACAATATATATATATATATATATATATATATATATATATATATATATATATATATATATATAATAAGTAAAAAATAAAAAAATATTGAATTATTTATTCTTCATATATTTTTTATATTCTCAGAACGACTGTACAGTCCTACATTGTTCTAAAATGCCTTCTATTCTCTAACAATTCTTCAAGCAAACTACGCCATTCTTCTTATATATATATATATATATATATATATATATATATATATATATATATATATATCATTGAACCACGGTAGTGGTTGAATATATGCTTAAGTGCGAAATTGAATGAATCGAGACACATTCAAACCCTCACCACTAATTCCGTTCGTAACTAAATTTCAAACAGGTTATATAGTTGGATAGAACACCTCATTGGCTACATTTTGAAAAAAAAATTCGAAAATTGGTTCAGTAGAAAAAAAGTTACAACAAAATATGTGGGTTCCCAAACAGGAGTGTAAGTACATAAGTGACTAACGTTTTTTTTTTTTTTTATTTTGCATAACTTTTTTTGTATGTAAATATTTTTACTGCGATGTTGCCAATATGACATGTTAGCTTAACGATTAGAGTACCGAGAGTTGGTGGAAAGATTTTAGGTTCATTCCCGTGTATCGTTTTTTTTTTCATAATTAAAAAAACGAACTTTTTTTCAATAACTATTTTTTTTTTACTCTCCTTATGATTTTATAGCAAAAAATGATGAATTTATCGATTAAAAATATTAGTGAATTCAATGATATACATATTCTTTGAATGAACTCAAATTTTTCGTTCTCACATTTGATGAAAAATGTAGTCCCATTTTGGCAATGCGTCTGACCAATGATGCTTTTGAACCCGCGACCAGCACTGCGATGTCATCAGCATCAACCTGGGCATAAATATTCCTATTTTTCAACTCCTTTAAAAGAGGATTCTGCATACAGTTCCATAGTAAAGGTGATAAAATTCCACTTTGGGGGTTTCATTTAACTACTTCCCTTTTAACATTTGCCCTCAGTAGTTCTACCTGAACTGTTCTGTGCCTCACCATATACTCAATCCATCGGATGAGTACTGGTGGCACATTGAGTTCTCGTAGCGACTTGAACATACTACTGAAGGGTATGTTGTCAAAAGCTCCAACGATATCTAAAAAGACACCGAGTGCCATCTTCTTTTTTGTTAGAAAGAATTAAATAATCCTAATTATGATATAATAAAATTATTAATTTTTATGTAAATTATAAAATTATTAATTCCATCTACTAACTAACTAACTAAAGAATTAATTTTATTCAAACAATTTTCACTACATAAATATATGAAAATAATAGGGGGGAAATAAGTTCAATCCAGCGACTGACACCCTTTCTAACTCAACAATAAACAACAACATATGCAAA
This sequence comes from Euprymna scolopes, assembly GCF_053919585.1. Classification (NCBI taxonomy): domain Eukaryota; kingdom Metazoa; phylum Mollusca; class Cephalopoda; order Sepiida; family Sepiolidae; genus Euprymna; species Euprymna scolopes. The sequence goes on from NC_136493.1 coordinate 18,919,911, forward strand.
TAATAAATAAAATATTTATCAATATTCAAATTTTATTTCTAGCTGCAATATTTTAAGTCTAAAAAATTCTTATTTTTTACTTTACTAGAATATCTTGTTCTGTACTTTTCCAGGTTGAATTTCTTGTCCTTTACTTTTCCAGGTTTATTAAAATCTTAAGAATATTACGTTTCATGCGTGCATTTTTCCATATAATATATATATATATGTATGATTTACGATTCCAATATTTTTCCCGATTCCGATACAATTACCAATTCCGATACAATGATTACCTCCAGCGAAATATTATCTCCTCGAGCGAAATATCTCATAATAAATTCTCGATTCCGATACGATTCCGTATTTAATTCCCGATTCCGATCCAACTACCGATGCCGACTCCTATTCTTTATCTGTCTCTAAATATTTCACTATGGACTGGTAATTTTCCTGATTACTGTAACATCACATATTAAATGTGCAGATATTTCCGTAAACGTAAAATAAAACCACTGATCAGGATGATGTATAGATATTACCATTTCGTGTTTAGTAAAACCATACAATGACTAGTTTTTACATGGCAAAAACGGCACATACTTGGCAAGTAGGAATTATGAGAACTTAAGCAACGTTGGTGTAAGAAAACACCCAATGAGATTAACGCGGGGTTAAATATCCATCGGGACAAAACAAGAATTAAGACACGTTCCGTTGTTGCATATAGGCCCGTAGATTACGAAGGTTCGATTTAGTTGCAGCAGCCTATTAATTCTAGCTTCCATTATTTTGTCTTCTATTTTCATATTTCATAATCTATGTTCTGATAAATTGTACACAATTAATGTTTTACGGCTTGAAATTTATCAATCTAATACTTGTGATTTTTCTGGATTTTAATCGTTAATTCATAGTGTTCATCTCTTAACATTAAGTGGATTAATGCCTTGTTTTAATCGATTTCCTTGAAGCATAAACAATTTGATTATATATTGTATAATCATTGCAACCTGTGTAAGATTTTTAAAAAAATAATTGCGCAACAGACAACGAAGAAAATATACAAAATGTTTAAACCCTATATTTACGTACCAGATTTAACATACATGTTATCTTTATATATAAAAGTATATATTCTTCTTAAAAGATCTGCCCATTTTTTAAAAATATATTCTCTCCAATCATATATATATATATATATATATATATATATACATATATATATATATATATATATATATTATTCCAAATGTTTTTTTTTAAATGGAAAATGCGAAATAACCTATCTTACAACTATCGTGGCTAGATTTTGATATTGGATTAGAATTTTTTATATTTTAAATAAATTGGCTTAATGTCCTGTCTTGAGCTATTCTCATAAAATATAGACGTGATGTGTGTTTTTTTGTTATTAAAAAGTGCGAATGACGATATGGAAAGAACTGGATCCGAGCCCGTCACAACCAGGTCATCAGTATGTGATATATTCAATTCTACACGGCCAAGTGACATGAAAATATAAAATTAAATTTCGCATTTAGGCATAGTCAGACCGAACATACGGACTTATCTCATTCTCATTATCAATCTCGAATCTAAAAATTACAATAGGATTAAAAATAAAAACGGACCGACACGCGTATTACAGGACCAACCCTCTAAAATAGGTGCCAGCTTGGGGATAAATGGTACGTTCTTATTCAGAGTATTTACTGTGTTTGAATCGGTACGCCTTAGGCATACTAATCGCCTACATAAATTGGAACACCGTGATAAAAACGAATATGTTGCCGTCTAGAATCCCATGAGACCTGATTCAAAATAGGTCACCACTCAGTCCTGACGATGGCGTTGTCAGGCCGAATCCCGTTAAGCGTCATTCAAAATGAAGTGAAATATAGCCTGAAACATAAACATGTCGCAGTCGCAATAATCATGTATTCGAGCTGGCACCAGAAAGACTGTGTCTCACCAAAGAAATACACGTAAAAAATAAACAGGATATATAAACATTACTGATGCAAAATCAATGTCATGTCATAATAATAAAAAAGAAAAAGAAAATGTACCGATCATTCATGGTTTTCTACGTGCAGAATTAGTATTGTTGGATTTTGTACGCTAATATATCCTGTGTGTATCTATAGTTATATCTATCTATCTATCTATCTATCAATCTATCTATATATATATATATATATATTTATATATATATATATATATATATATATATATATATATATATATACAGAAAGTATATATATATATATATATATATATATATATATATATATATATATATATATATATATATATATGAGATGATTTTTGTGGACGAATTAGGCTTGGGTTCTTTGGACAATGTGAAAACATTGTTAATTCAGTGCACGCATAGCAGCAGCCGTAAAGTACAACGGTAAGAGGATTCGACTCTCGTTTAGGCAATCGGATTTCGACCTTGGCTTGATGTAGTTGTTTGTCTAGTCGCACTGATTAGCTGTGAAACAGCGAAATAGTACTGCATGTAAATGACTATATATATATATATATATATACATATATATATATATGTATGTATATATATATATATATATATATAGATGATGATTATATATATATATATATATGCGTATATGCAGAATTTTTCTCTATAGCATATTTCATTAAATAAAATAAGCGTGTTTTGTCTATGAATTCTATTTTCGATTCTTGTCAACTTACGATTAACAGTTTGCACTTCTGGTGAAACTGGCTGATGAAACTACCATGTATTTCAGAAATCCGAGTACTTTTAATTTTAACCAATTGAAAAAAAGGGTAAATAATAAACCAATTTTAACTAATGGAAGAAAGGAAAAATAAATATCCAATGAAGAGAAAAACACACGTAATACGTTGTTTAAACCCAGTTAGATTAATTTATTCCTGAAGATGCATCCTGAAGTATTGGAAAGTACTCGGTCTTAACATAAACATGGTATTTACATCAACCAGTTCCCGCCAGAAGTCTGTTATTCAGAAATCGGAAAGTATCGAAAATATAATTAATAAACAATAAAACGTATATTTTATTTAATGAAATATGCCATGTATATATATATATATATATATATATATATATATATATATATATATATATATATATATATAGGGTGTCCTAAAAGCAGTCGATCGTTAAAATTTCATAACTTAATGAATTTTTCATATTTTTATTTTATTTTCTCAGATCAACTAGAGTTACCCTTCCAAGATCATGATGAGCCGTTACAATACTGGGAAGCGGATATTTATCGTAGAGTCGTATTTTCGGTTGAATGAGTGAATACCAGAAACTCAAAGAGAATTTCGACGAAACTTCAACACAAGAAATACCCCGACTCCCAATGCAATAAAAGTTATGGTGGCTCGATTTCATGAGCAAGGGTCTATAGGTGACTTCCCTAAACCTGATAGATTCCGTACGGGAAGAAATTATGAGAATCGTCAGAGATTAACAGAGAGTGTGGCCGAAGATTGATCCATATCAGTAAGATCAAGTCAAATTGGGGTCTCTCGATTAATGTGGTTCCAGCAGGACGGTACAACGGTGAATACGGCACGAGAAACATTTAATCTTCCCCAGGAGATATTCGGCAAGAGAATAATTTCTCGTTGATGTGAGATAAATTAGCCACTACGCTCGCCAGATCTCACCTGTGCGGATTGCTTCCTATTGGGTTACCTCAAAGAGCGAGTATACGCAAACAACCACAATAAATACTATTAAAAAACATAGATGAGAGAACTAGGGTCATAAGCCCTGAAACAATAAGTGATTTCCTGGGTAATGCTCTGCAGAGAGCACTAGAGTGTGGACATTAAAATGGTGAACATTTGAGTTACATCATTATTCATAACTTAAATTAGACATTGTGAAAAAGATACCCAATATTAAGTTGTGTAAATAAAATTAGAATAAGTAGATTTTGATACTAATATATTCAAAAAATCACGGAGAGTCCCATCTACTCACATATGAAAATTGGTAAGCAGGGCTAAAATATTCAGGAAGTTAATCAAATTTAAAATCCGTTATCTTTATTTAGACATTATATATATATATATATATATATATATATATATATATATATATATATATATTGCTATTAGAAAGTTAGCCATTACATCTATGCTGTCAATATTAATGCCGTTTCTGCATAGTAAATCGACTACGATCAGCACCACGTCTGCAGTTGTGTAACATATAGATGCCCCGTCTGTATATTTGATTAAATTACATACGTGTATACATCGTATAAACATAAGAAAATAAAAATGTTGCCTCATCAGATGCAAATAATTAATTTCTTATTAAATTTACCAACCGAATATGCATACACGAGCGTGCGTGTATATTGGTTTGTGTATGTGAGAGTATAAATTATTCGAATGCAGTACGCGAGTCATCCAAACTGCAATAAAATATAATAAAACAAACACTTATATAACTTAGACTAAATAAAAGCGTAGTTTAATTAGAAATAAACGAAATTGTATGCAAATCATAATTTGAGGTGGTGGTGGAGTGTTGGAACGTATTGATTTCGTCGCGATAGATCCGGATTTTTTAAAATTGCTTTTATCGCCTATTACATTTGTACTATGAATGCACACAAGCACACACACGTACGAACACATACATACATGTATTCATATATATATATATATATATATATGTATATATATATGTATATATATATATATATATATATATATATATATATATATATATGACTTTACACATGGTTGCAACAGATGTAAAGTGATCCCGCTTGTTTTCTTTTCCTGATAAAAGAAATGATTCTTTTCCTTAATGTTTCATAGTTAAAATGGTTTCTATTTTATAAGTCTGAAGAAAGCCTGTTCTTGTGAAAATTTTCAAACGACATATTATTTGAATTTGTCGAAACGGTATTGTAACAATTGTAACTAACAAGGAAATACACTTTTTGTTGCTATCAACCCATTTCTTGAAGTCTTGCTTTTTGTTAAAACAATATATATATATATATATATATATATATATATATATATATATATATATATATATATATATGAAATAAAAATTAAATATTTGGATTTTACCGGCACTGGATTATTTATCTTCCACCAGACTATCCATTCATGTGTAATCACCTTTTTTCTTAACCATATTCCCTCTGATTCCAGTTTTTGTTATCAAGTAAGATCTTTGACTTACTTGTTGTTTCATCAAATACTTTTGACTGCAAAATCCGATCACGCATTTTTCTAATTCCGACCCTCTGATGAGAAGTAAAGTATTTCTTCGGAACTCCGTGGATTAAGGACTATCCACTTATCTAGTGTTTCCTTTTCAGATTAAATATGCTTTTTTAAACTAATTTCCAAGTGTTTTTAACATGTTTTATTAACTGTTTGCTCGTATATATATATATATATATATATATATATATATATATATATATATATATATATATATATATGGGACACTCTCTGTCTACGTTCATATTTTCAAACTCTATCTTATCAGAAACTGAAAGTCGCAGAGTGGCTCTATGTGCCTGAAATGATTGGATTTTCTCTTTTAATTTCTTTAGACGGTTAAAATATTTTTAAGCGATAAATATGGGTCAAATTTGAAAAAAATCGTCACATATTTTTAATGTTATCTTAGTTTATTTTTATTTTTTATTTTAATCGGTTCGTATGCTTGTTACGTTGGCGCAATAGTAAAGCAATCATGTCTTTTATTCTAGAGTTTGACTTTCGGTTTCGATTTTAGCCGATAGCAATCAAATACTTTTTTTCCTCATGAATCACGATTCTATAATAATGTATACAAACTCTGGAGAAATTAAGATATCATCAAAAGGAGGCTTATTTCTACTCAAATGCCAGTGAGTACCCATGCCTACTGTCAGTGAGAAATCAATTCTAAGGGGCTGTTACGATAGTGTAAAGTCATTTGCAAATATTATCTAAAGAGGCGAAGCATAATGGAAACCTGGGAAGACTTGTTGTCACTCAGCTTCCAGGGATGATTATATGTTGTTATCAAGGAGATGTCTTTGATGATCTGATGTATGTAAAAACTTCTTGTGAGCCAGTAATAATAAAATGAAATAAACTTGTTTCGCTGACGAGTGAGTGTTTCCGACCATGTATATAACTGTACGTTTAAAATATATAGCCTTGAATTTTTTATCACGGCCAAAAATATTTAAGAGTGTTCCAAATTGCATTGTTAAGATAAAATTAATGACCTGTTAGATTCAGTTGTTTGATGCAGATATTCACGGTTTTAACCCTAAGAGAGAAACTCATGTCATGGACCTCTGTCAAAAGCAGAGATATGTTGGTAAATATTTTTTCTTCCCTACGATTTATTAAAAAAATAGCGTGAAAATTGGATTTAACCTTAAACCACTAATTACAAATAACGCAGTACCAAATATGCATCAGCTAGGAATTTTAAAGTAGGCATTGATTTCGGATGCGTATGATGGCAGAACGCTATACCATATACGACCATATTCTAGCATAACTTGGTGCTTACGAATTTTTAGGTACCGTGCAATTTCTAAATATTTTTTCAGGTTAAATTCATGTTTTACGATATTTTTCTTACAGTGTAAGGCTGAAGCACATATTACTTACTAAACACCCTCCCTATGCAATAAATAGCTTTCAGAATACTAACATTATTTCAGCTTTTCCTATGAATACATTTTGAATAAAAACGTGATTAAATTTATCCCATTTAAAGTGTAAGAAGCCAATTCACCATTGTATGTAATTTAAATAAACCAGTCTGCTTAAAAATTTTACGTTTACAGCTTAATTTAAAACGTCACTTGTTAAAGAGCGTCTACATATATATTTCTACAGTTGACTATAGGAATTTAGGAACACAAGGTTTTATAATGTTGTCACCGTAACTTCATCTTGCTAACTATAATACCTTGCCCTGAACTTTATGCTGAATCATAGCCTGAAAAATACACTGAATATTCCAGCAAATTTTGTGAAAGTCCACCCCAGATAGAAAATAAGGTGTCTATTTCTTTTTTTTTTAATAAGGTGGTCATCACATATAAAGGCCCGGAAGCCTCTCAGGGATAAGGGTTATTGCATGTACAGTACGTTAGTCTGGAGATTTAATAAAGTGTCTACTTAAGGGGGCGGTTCATCAGGAATTTGTTTACGTTGGACTTTAAGACATCCATGTTGTAGTAAGATGAGAAGCAGGAAGACGGAACAGAGTTCCACAGGCGTGCAGTTCTAAGAAAAAAAGATTTGTTCATGGAATCTACGTTTTGATTTTGGCACAGATAGAGAGGGGGAGATTTATTACAGTGGTTGCAGATAGATGGGTGTTTTTCGTAAGAGATTGGCTAGGGGGGAACCAGACACAGGAGCTCAGACGAGCACCTGCCATGAAAATAAATATAAAGCAAAGATAGGTCTGCAACGGGAGAGAGGTTGCAAGGAAGAGAAAAGGGCATCCCCCACTAAGTATATTTTGTACTCTGTCAAGGCAGGATACGCTGTTTTTAGCAGCTCATGCCAAGATATGGCAGCCGTATTCCATCCTTGAACGTACTTGGCTTTTATATAGATAGAGAATTGCATCAGTAGTGAGATATCTTTTAGAGCGGTAGTAGGATCACACCATCTTTCCACCGACCGTGGCAACAGACTTGATGTACGTGTTCCATTTTAGATCAGGAGTAAAGGTCAACCCCAGAAGCTTGTTAAACCATGGGGCTTCTCCTAGAGGAGAGGCATTCATTTCAATTGATGCCAAATCGGGATCAGAGCGTTGATGGTGGAAAAATAGGAGTTTGGTTTTAGATGGATTAAAAGTAACCAACACGTCTTCCCCCACTGAACCACGCGCTCGAGATCAGAGGAGAGAGAATCAGAGAGAACTTTGTCATTTACAGCCTTTGTTGTGTTGCCGTAGATAATCGTTTCATTAGCATAGATGTCAACGAATGATTTAATTATGTGTTTTGGGAGATCAGTGATATAGAGCAGGAAGAGAGGTGTCCCCAGGATGGACCTCTCAGGGACTCGAGCATTAATACTGCAGCCCTCTGATTTTTATACATCGCCCACTACTCTTATGAGTCTATCAGAGAGAAATAATTTAATGATAGAGAAAACATTTCTAGTTATACCGTACGTGGAAATCTTGTGAAGTAGCCCTTTATGCAATACCTTGTGAAAGGTCTTTGATATGTCAGAAGCAATTGCCCTAGAAAGAAAGCCTTTGTCAAGAGATTCACTAATCCTATGAGGTATAACCGTTAGCACATCTGTGGTAGATCTTGCAGATCGGAAACCATATTGCGTGTCACTAAGAAGGTTATTTCTGCTGAGGTGGTTGATATTTCTCTATTTAATATGAATTCCAACAACTTACTCATGACACACAGGAGACTAATTAGACTGTACTGAAAGGGAGATAAGTTATCACCTGATTTCTTAAATACATGACATACTGATGAGATTTTCCAGGGTGTTGGGAAGTACTTCTCCTAAAGGCAACGCTTAAACAGTTTCTGGTTGATTTTTTTTAACACTATAATTGGAACGCCGTCACGGCCTGTTGCTTTACTGGAATAAAGGTTCTTGATTAGCTTTGCGACCTCATGCACAGATATTTGTATGTTACCTAGCGTGTTCTGTGTTATAGGAGGAAATATGGGGAGTTGATGGCTTTCGTCGCATAGGGTAGAATTAGCTGCAAAGTTCTTGGCAAATAGTTTGGCCTTGTTCGATGTTGACGAGATGACCCCTGGTCCATTGATAATTGTTGGGATAGAACGCACACTTCTGTTCAGGATCCTTCTTGTTATTTGCCAAAACTGATGGAAACCAAGCCCTAGATCAGCTACTTTAGATTTAACGGACTAAGCATATAACTCTCTTGCATTTTTATTACTCTTTTACAGTGGTTGCTAATGTCCTGAAACAGCTTTAGTCTCAGTGTATCTATTACGTTGGTAGCTATGGAAAAAGTGATTTTTGCATGATGGCAGCAGTACATTTTGGGGAGAACCATGGCTTGCTGTTAGGTTTTTGTTGGAATTTTTTTGGACGTATGAATTTGTCTATGCCTACAATTAATCATTCGAGCAGGTCTGACATATAGAGGACATATTGGAAAGCCTTTAAAACATGAAGACCTTTGGGGTTGGCAAACGACAAAAACAACACCCTTATTTTAATTTTTTACACGGGGAGGGAGAGTTTCATGCGACAATGTGCCAACGCTGGTTAACGGGCCCTGCTCGTAATTAAAATATATTACAGAAAAAAATAACCTATTATATAAATATTCCAAATATTCCAAGAATTAATTTTTACATATGTCGTAGAAAAATGATCCAAGCAGAGCATATTGCACGAACGAGGTTGCCCGTTGACAGATTTATTTAGTGAATTTTTCGTATATAAACTGTTTCTCACAGTACACTGGTCGTATCATTTTCGATTTGTAAATGGCCCCCAGGTGTCAGTTACCTTTTAAAGATGAATTATCAAACCAACCTAAAATAAAAAAAATAACATATTGGTAAAATGTGTAATTATAGCAAAATACATTAAAAACACTCTGTATGAAATAATTATATAAAGTTATTGATGCATAATTATATGTATAAGTATTGAAAAGTCTATTATGCATTTCAAGCATAGATAATGATATTTTAATTTTCAACTGTTTAATAAAAATAATAAAACACTTATTTCGTGAGGACAACATTATATATTATGATATAACTTTAGTATAACGATTGGCACAACACAAGAAACTTATAAATGTAGAATCTGTTGACGAAAATACTAAATGGTAAATTACACAGTCAATGTAAAAAAGTATACATATATATATACATATATATATATATATATATATAATATAAAACCGAACTCATGTGTGTGTATCTGGTCACGAATAGACTCCTATGTGGTTGACTATTATAGAACACTGATCACATATAATGATAGAATATGTATCGAGACACAGGAATGGGTATGTTTGATCTGGCATAAAAACGATTCATTAAAAGTGTTGGGTCTGCGTACGTACCTGATCCACAAGGTATTGAAATAAAAAATTAAAAAATGAAAAAAAACAAAAACTTTTACAAGTGATTTTGATATAGAGGTACATAATATATATATATATATATATATATATATATATATATATATATATATATATATGTATATACATACATATCTGGATAGAGCTGTACAAAGCTTGAAAGGCGTTATAAAAATATTTTAAAATAAAAAATGAAAAAAAGGCCGAAAACCCGTCAATTGTTGATGGCTACACTCTTTTATATATACGTTTTTCTCTCGTTTGAACAACCCAACCATAAATTTAAATATATATATATATATATATATATATATATATATATATATATATATATATATTTATATATATATACACACACATATATATCGTTATATATATATATATATATATATATATATATATATATATATATATATATATATATATATACATATTTACCGATCCTTATATATGTGACTTAGGTTTATTAACGAAGCAATGAGGTCTTGCCTTGCATGTCTTACTCACAATCTTTATACGCCTATATTGAGTGAACGTATCTTAATAAAATCCGTTCTCTTTTAGAATATCTCCTGGTGTTTGCGAGGCGTTGGTCATTCCAATTTAATCGGATTAATAAGAAACATTGGTCATCGATTGATTTATTTTCTTAGATCTCATCTCCAACCTATTTTCGCTTTAAATCCGCCGTGCGCTGAATAAGACCATCATTCGAGAATTATCAACTTATCAATCTAATACTTTATTTGTGAGTCATAATTAGATTTTAATGACGAATCGGCAAGGGTCAGCCACTCCTCAAATAATGATTAATGACTTAATAAGTAATCAATATGAAAAGAGAGAAATGTAGTGCCTTCACTTCTAGCTCTACCCCACGGAGTATAATATTCACATTATGTGTAAACTAGGCACAACATAAAGTATCATCTTCATCTCGTATGAATCCAAAGATGATTTTGTTAACAGTGGTTTCTCCGATAATTGTCTAGTACGAATATTTTTTGAAATACAGTGAGTACTTACGGAGGGGAGGGTCTACGAAAAGTTTGTCAACATTCTATATGAAAGACATTTTGTGGAACGAATTAGGCGGAAACTGAAACACCCATGTCTTCCGTCCGTGTCGTTAACTACTAGATCACCGTCACTTCCCACATGATGGGTAATAGTGTTAGAGTTTATAACTTTTGGATATAGATGAGTCTACTAAAAGCAGAGCTTTTTTGTAAAAAATATTGGTGGTATATTTTTCCCTATATATTAATTAACAGAAACCATATTTAGAATTACCCGTAATATTCCTGTAGATCACAAACAGGGCGAATTTTTTAGAAATAATCTAGTAGTCTTTTTTATTTATTTATAATTACCACATCTTAATTATATTTTATTGCAGCACGTAATTTTAAGTAAGATTAATGTTCTCATTAATCTTAATGACTCAATCGTCCTAAAATGTCTCTTCAAATTTCCCGATAAATGTTGTAGCGTACTTTATGATCTCGACCAAGTCGTTTCTGATTCTGACACTCAAATGCTGATCGCTACATTTTACACTGAGTCGACTGATAATAAGAAACAATTAAATTCCATCCTGGGCGAGTATTTTTGCTATCAGAACTTTCTAGTTGCCTATACGTTACATGGTCCTGTGTGTTGTATCCAAGAATATTAAAAACTTCTGTTATATCTTCTGAAATATAGATGACAGAAAGTATCCAGAGATTGCTGATACATTTTACTTGTTCACATTACAATTATGCCTACTTGGTGATCTCACAACAGTTGTTGCGAATTATTCCACTGTCATAAACACATTTTTCTACAGAATTTACAAAACAATGCCCATCATTAAAAACCAGTTAAATAATTTCCAGTGAAATTCCTCTTCAAACTCTTCCTTCGCCGAGTGGCGCCATTATCATCTTTCGTGATATATAAAAAAAAACGTTGGTACTTCTGTGGGCTTAGGGATGTGTTCAGACTATTATAATTATTTATTTAGTAAACATTGTCAAAATAAAGTAGTGTTTTGAAGGGACGGTGTGGCACCGGGTCTCCCTAAGTGCCAGTATTTGACGCTGTTATAATTAATATTGGAAATCAGTTTTCGCTCTTGTACAAGCACGCGAGGAATCACCAAATACTTTTTTTTAATATTGTGAGAATTAAACACCTGGAATGGAGTCGTTTCGTTGCATTTCAACTGAGGTCGTTATAATGGTATCTCTACACTGTATTATTATTTCTGCAGGCCTTTCACAATAAATTTCTTCTTTTTATAAGGGTAGATATATGCATTTACAATAAAATATTGGAAGGGTTTAAGAATCCCATCATCTTCATTAGTATTTCTGTTATACCAGTTTGTGTTTTGCTATTGTTATTGATGTGTTTATGCTGCTAGATCGATTATAAAAAAAATGGCCGTAAACTATCGGTGTCTTCTTTAGTCATACGCTCCTTACTTTCCGTAGCATTCTGGCGATTCCCAACGAACCAGTCTTCTGACGCACCAAACATTGCAAAGCATCCCTGTTTTTCAATCGACTTGAACAATCTTTTAATCTAACTCATCCTGGTTCACATCACAACAGGGACAGCTTCTTTCTTCTCCAATTTAACATCTTCTCCTTGCTCTTCCTCGATATTCACATCGACTGGTACTGCTATATCAATCTTTACTTCCGTGTGTTCCATTTCACTCTTACAGACTAAATCTGATTTTCCTTATCTAACTACACAATCACATAGAATATTCATATCACACAATAATTTAACACTATTTAACATTGACCACCTCTTCTTGAATATTCACTACTACCAAACTCGTTTTCTTAGATTTACTCCAGTAGAACTTTTATTTTTATTAGATCTGTAATTTTTTAAAAATTTTACTTTTAACCATTAACAAGGCGCTGTACACGCTCAAAGTTTTGCTTACAAAGTCAATGCAAGGGACTATCAGTCGTGTTATCCGTGCGATACTTTACATATTTTGTACTTAGCCGTTGGTTCTATACAATACAATTATGACTTTTTGCCTAACTTTAAGTTTCATTTTTCTAATCACCACTAGGACTTTTCCTTATACACTGCCTCTGGTATAAATCTACTGAATTGACCATACATTTTCTTAACAGAAAAAATCTCTTTAACTTTTGGTATTGTTAGTTTCCCGTCAAAAGGAGAGTGGACCTGCAAATTACTTTTTCCGTTCCTCTGTCCGCATTGCTCTCGATAACTACGCCTTGGAAATAAAAAGAACAACTCACATACATTAACTATAATATGAACAAAAACGTAACAAGACGGATGTTCCGGGAAAAATCCAGTTTCCCCCCTAAGTGTGCCTTTCGTGTTTTAATGGCTAATATTGACACTGTTGTACTTATCAACAAAAATTATGACTTGCATTTTTATAAAACTTTCTGAAAAGTTGTACCTAACTGATTTCTATTATTTTGTTTGTCTGTACTTCTGATAAATCTTTGGTGTGCCCCGGGAGTTATTTAGGCCTCAAGAAACACTCTATTTTGGAAACTATTTTACCATATTAATCCAAAATTTTCTATGTGTGCCTATTTAGTCGTGTTGCATGGTGCTGCCCCCAAATTTAAATATGCGCGGACTTTTGGGTTTATGGAATATGTCGCTTCTTTTTTTTTTCTTGCATGTCGAAGAACTCAAATTTACATATGTTAAGCCTGAAACTGCACCGTTTGTTCATGTTCACCAGGAGTTTGGGGCTATATGGGCAACTACTAAATTTAGTCATTTTTATGCATTGTTCACTTTGGACTCATGGTGAACCATGCAGGATTCACGTGTAATTTCCTTAAATTATTGGCTCTATACGACTTCGGTCATTTGCAATGTTTTTTTTAAATTGAAGCATACGCTGTGTAATGTTTCTCATTCCATACTTCCATTGCATCTTTGCTTGAATTTCATTATACTTCATTCCTCACATCTTTAATCCGTTAATATCTTTCAATATACACCTTTTGATCATTTTTAACATGAATTATTACTATTATTATAGGCTCACCTGGAGCTTTCACACGAGTCAGCAAACGATCTGATTGGAGACCTGTCGTGTTCTCTGGAACCTGAGTGACCACAAGTCTTCCCTGACGGCCAGCCCTCTCCTCCTCCTTCGATACCATTTGCAAATAAGTGTGCATCATCGCCACAGCCTCTTACCATTGATTTCTCGCTGGACTGTTGTTGTTATTATTATTATTATTATTATTATTATTATTATTATTATTATTATTATTATTATTATCATTATTTTTAGCAGCAGCAGCAGCAAGAGGTGTAATAATAGGTTCATGGAGGCGGGATTACGTTTTCTGCAGCGAGAGCCACTTTTAATCATGCCAATATATTCTCTTATTAATTTTCACACATATACAGCATTACTATTTTTCAGTTATTGGATGTGTTTACAAAATAAGTGAAATGTTTATGATAAATTGTAAATTGTCGCTAAAAGTCTAAGTCATATTTACATATTCACATTTCACATAATTTGAATTATTTTTACCTTACAAATTGGAACGCATATTGTTACAATAAATTAAACAGAGTGCCAGTAACATCTATTCTGCATATATATAAAGCAAAGCTGTCGGTATGTTTGAAGCTGTGTCGTGACATTATAGTCAAAAGGTTGATCAAAGAACCAAACTAACCGCAGATTTGAATCAGCATTTTAGATCCCGTGTTCTTAACGATGTCAGAAGTTCCTGGATCGTGTTTTATAAACTCATTATTTAAATTTAAAATAACTTAAAAATAACATTAGAAACAAATGTTCCGACATTTTGGCGTTTCTTTTTTCCAAGCCGACTAAACAACATATTACCAACAATCTGAGCTGTTAGTGCTATTTGCTATGGTATCTACTGCTTGTTTTATCTATGGTATCTACTGCTTGTTTTATCTGCTCATCTGTGACGTTATTTTGTAAGTTTTTTTTTATTCAAAAAGTTTATTTAACGTAACCTTGTATTGTACAGAATAAGTGGTACTAAATGAGTTGTGTTTGTACTCGTAAATAAAGTTTTATAAAACGTTTATTTTGTAACTGTAAAGATTTTTTCTTAAAAAAAAACCCGTAGCTGTTAGCTATTGTTTGTTGTCTATCAAGATGACACTGTGCAGGGATGTGAGATAACATGTAAGGTGAGCAGATATACCGATACATGTATCATTTGTGAACACTAATAAAGCATCTGAATACATATACAATGCTATTAGTTTTTACCTCTTGGTTACTATTTTTTTTACTCATATGTTGTAATCATTTGGTTTCTCATCCTTCGAGCACATGAATCCACTATCAAGTAAGTTCTATAGGAGGTTCATAAATGAACCATTTTTTATTTCATAATATAAGGAACATCGTTACCTACCTTAAGCGTTTTTGTGTGTGTACTTTGTGGGGTTCGGTCGCTTGACAAGAAAAAATGGCGATTAACAGTGTTTTTTATACTTGACGAGTAACGTAGATATACGTTGGTTCCATGCAAATGAGAGTATCCCTGAATATGAGATAAGCAGTGGATGGAATCGGGGGAGGTGTAGTCGGAATAAGAGATACTAGGGATACGAACACGTGCAACAAATTGTTTAAGTCAATTAGAAAATGGGTATGCTGAAAAGAGCACATGCCAATATTGAAACCAACTTTGACACTGGAAACCTTTCGGCTGTATATTACTTTTCGACAATAGATGGCAATTTTTTTTGTTGATGCGACTGATACATCCATTGTTGGGTGGATGGAAAATTTAGAACTTTAGCGTGAGCTTTGCGACATCAAAAATGTTGAGCGCGTCTGCCATTAAAATTGAGAGGTGTAGACTTCGTCATATACAGGCAAATTTGTAAGAAGCAGGAAGCAGACGCAAAACATATAAATCAAGCCTTCATAACCGCGTGTACTATTAGTGCATTTAACGCATATGCGCAGTTTTTCATTGAGGAACTTCGTCTATATAAGACGGTATACGAGTTAATACTTAGCTGCGACGCCTGGCTTGGTTCCTGAAGGATCGTTACTCGAATATTGGGTAGCATGCCCATTTCTCTCTGGATAACGGCATACGTTAAACATTTACTTCGTGCTTGATTAAGGATAGGAACAATTAGTGCGAAACAACTGTTGAATCGAAGACAACCCAGGTTACGCTGGCTTCACCGACACCCCAGTCAGTGAATATTCAGAATCAGGAGCACGTAATGACGATACAAAATTTGCTTGATAGAGATGTGGAAGTCCCAACCACAGGCGAAGGACTACATACAGATTTGTCAAGAGAGGACGGATAGTCGAATGCGCAAGGTTCGTCTTGACAAAGGTTGCTTTAGTTGGGATGACCATAATCATATAGTACGCAGTGCCACAGAAAGGTCGAACGAGAGTCGGCATCTGCGATATTATATTTGTCGAGCAACTGAAGAATAAAAAACGCCCCATCCATGGATGCCTCTGCGAACACACTACAACAGTGGAAGCGAAATGGATAACTGTTGTTATATTAGGAAAAAAGAAGTTGGCCCAGCCAAGGGTCTAATTTAATATTGGTTGTTATCTGCGGCAACAGAAGGTGCGTCCGCTGCTTTACTAGCGCGATTTGAACAGGTTTTGGATACGAACTTTATAGATAAAGAGTTGTCATTGGAAGTGGATGTTATTGGTTGGGTGTTGCCTACATTAAACTTATGATGCTAAACACATAAATAAAGTATAACTCTACGTTGCACTCGAGTAGTTAATTTCGCCTTTTAGTGGAAGGCAAATGTGTTACACTTGGACATTGATTCGGCTTGCGCGCCCTTATATATTTTCAAGAAAAATAGAAAGGCGCGTAAACACGAGATACTAGTAGGGCGACGGTTACGGACCTTGCAATAGCTGGCGAAAGAATATGGATTGACCATTGAGGTGAAACTTGTGAATTTCTCTCAGGACTGCACATCTAGGCATACTAGAGTGCTCATAGGTTGAGCGATCTGCTCAAGAAAAGAAAAAAAACCGGTGTTCGAGCGTTACACGATGTTAGAATGACGATTGCACGAGGACAAGATCGCTGACATCCATCACCAAAGTGGATATCCGAGTGTAAAGCGAACCCTGTACTTTGCTAGGTCGGTTGAAACGCAAGTGTCTAAAGAAATTGCTAAATCATTTGCGACAGCCTGTAAAATCTGAAAATCGCTAGACCCGACATCTGTTCGCATCGAAAAAAAAAGGAAAATTGGCATGAAGACTACTGGAAGCAGATTTGCGACATACATTACCCACGACAACGATGAAAAATTGCTAATAATCATACTTCTATTTAGTGTTCTTCTATTCTGCAATATATTAGCATCTGCGTCTACAAGATGACACCACTATCATCCGAGGGTTTAGAGGGTTCCTCTAGAGTGAGGACCACGATTTAAATACGCGCCGACAACGGCATTGCACTCACTAGTAATACATTTGATCAATTTACGAAGAATTAGAATGGGCATCTGCTGTTCCAATGTGCTTACTTACTGGTGAGAACGGAATTGTAAGACGATCTAATAAGACCGTTAGGACCATCCAAGGCCAGAAAAAAGTGGCAACACACCGAAGAAAGCTGATTTGTCTTTCACCTCTGTAGTGCATGGAACATACCATGGCTTGGCACTACATGAAAGATACAATGTCCTAATAAACGGTGTTGGAGCTAACCCGCCATCTGAACCAGGGTAGACTTGAAAGAAGTATAAAAAGGATACGTCGTTTGGGTTAAAAAAACACACACACAGAGCTGATGTACGACAAAGTATAGGAGTGACCGTCTTAATGAAGTGAACACTATGTGAAAAAGATGCAGTGCCCTGTCACATTTAAAAATACACCAATAACCGAAAAATCGTCACCGAGTGAGGAAAGCTATTCTTAGTATATGAACTTTTTTTATAATATTTGAATTCAAAAACACTGATCCTGATGCAATTAGCCTCCTTTATAATAAGTTGTCTATTAAAACTCCGAGCGTAGGCGAGAATATAATTGAGAATAAAGCCAATCTTGTTTTTTATTAGAAAAAAATACTCGAAAAAAAAAACGAATACTACAATCTGATCATGACTATGAGATCAGGAAGAAGTGTAAGGAAAATCTTAACTTACTTGACTAGCGTTTTCTAATTTTGTAGGATTCGATCGCTTCAAACGAAAAAAATGGCGACTTACAGTTGTTTTTTGGCCACGCATGAGAAACTCAAACTCTCAGCGCTTCTATGCAAATGAGACTGTCCCTGCACATACAAATATAAGGGAAGGGATTGGGAGGTGTAGTCTGATGGCAGTGTACAAGGTAGATGAACCTGTGCAACAGATTGCTCAAGTCAATTAAAAAAAAACTACACGTGGAAACCTACATATAATTTTTTGAAACTTACTTTCAAATTTGAAATCTTAATCTTGATTCTAACACCATGTTTGCCACATAATTGATAACAACAAAGAATATGTGGAAAATAATCCAAGTGTGACGAGTTCATAATCACATTTGAACACATCATATTATGCTTGTCTGGACAACTCGAAAAATATAGATGAAATAAGAAGCAAACAGAAATTGCTCCTGCTGATTAATTAAACCTGAATCAATGAGAAGAGATTGCTGAAATATACAAATATATTGAGATACAAAATATTAGTAAATATTTACGCAATTAGATATATTATCAAAATTAGTATGGTTTTGTTAATACAAATTCATAATGTGTAAAAACGGAGTTGGATTACGTCATGCAGTGTGTAACTAAAAGTTGTTGCGTGAATAATAATAGACTTACACAGGAACCAAGTCGGTGTTTAACTGGGAAACTTAGAATACAGACTGAAATAATATTTACACAATCATATATATATTATCAGATGCAACAAAAACAGTAATTACCCAAGGGTATAAAGCTCGTTTTTATTATATTCTAACATTTCAGTGAGAAACATCCGGTTCTAGGATTAGAAACTTGAGCAAACTGTACGCGGCGCGGTAAACCCCTTTCAAATATTCTGGCCGGAAATGCCCTAGGAAAATGCCCAAACGTAGACGAAATTCAATTCTAGGACTTCCGGTGTGCAGCCGTCTGTGTGTGTTATGTTTGCTCATGGCTGCTAGTGGAACTTCAGTGAAATACATCTATGCAAGCAGAATAAAATTAAATGGCAAAAAATTCAAAACCATAATATTACATGATTTTAATATTATTTATTTCATTCCGATATAATAGTAGTAAAAAAAATTACTGATACACATACGAGGAATGTAACTCGTCCTTAATCCGCGAAGTTTCGAAAGAAATACTTTCTTTCTCATTTAACACAGGAATATGTTTACATGTAACAACATTTAACACAGGAATATGTTTACATGTAACAAAGTGGATGTACATCTACACAGGTAAGTACGTATTAAAATGTATAACTAACCGGTTCCTTATGTTCATAGACATATACCTTGGAGTATGACACTCCGATATATTCTTCCGCCTAAACCGATCTATAATACCCTAAAAAAACAAATAACCCAACTTAGAACAATAACTACAATACTTAATCCCCATAAAACTACCTCAAACTCCTTCCCAAAATATATAAGTATAACCACTATCTCAAGTGCGTGTACGTTTATTATTGCGTATGTAGGTACATGTGTGTGGAACATGCCCATAGTTTACGACGTGTCACGCTGTATATTTGTACGTATATGCGTGCACAGATATCGGTGCGTATGTGCGAGTGAGTGTGTATCTTTGCAAATGTATGTATGGGTGCATGTATGTGTGCATATGTGTATGCGTGTATGCATGTATGGATGTGTGTGTGCATGCCTGTTTGGATGTGTATCTGTAAGTGTGTATGTATATGCGTGTTTGTGCGTAAATGCTCACGTGTGCAACCACATCAAATCATTAAAAACCTCCACTAACGAAAATATTGCGTTGATGCACCTAGAAATGAGTTTCTGTTTACATATATGTATACTCATGTCTACGTTCAACGAAAGTATTACGTCTATATATCCACGAAGGAATTTAGATTTACATCTATGTAGACAAATATGTCTATACCAATAACTGTCTCTTATCTGGGTGTATATGTGTGTCCATGTGTCCATGAGGGTATCGATATATGTACGTAGCTATGTATATGTATGTGTATGTGAGAGTATATGTGCCCGCTACCTGCTGTCCACATATGTATGTATGAGCGTGCAGCTGTGTGTAGGTCGATGTATGTGTTCACGAGTATAATCATCTGTATGTGCGCGTATGCTTGCATATATGCGCGGGAGTGCATGTATGTATGAGTCGATATACGCAGGTACGCTAATGTATACGCTTGCATGGATGTATGGGTGTATGTGTGTGTGTGTGTGTATATATGTGCGCATCCAAGCTTACGCACACGTACTCAACTTAATACTTAAAGGTCAATTGAGTCAACGAGAGCAATGCGGGTGTATATGTATGCATACATGCATATGCGCATGTGTTTACATGTTGAGGCTGATCTGTATGTGTACATGTGCGCGTTTCCTTATGTGTATGTGGGTGGGTATGCGCGCATGTGTGTGCTCGCGCGTGCGGCCGAAGGCTAACATTATCAAAGCACAACAACAAATATATAAAATAAATAAATAAATAAATAAAAATCAAATAGATAAACCGAATCGTAGCCCCCCGCCTCCAAGCCTAAGCGAACACCCAACAGGTCAAGCCATACTTACAAAGAAAGCATCTCACTAACGAGACGGCAACAACCTAAACGTTAGAACCCGAAATTTAATGTACCCCCTCCTCTTACCCCTCCACATATCCCTATGTCCTTAGTCACACCAGAGAGAAACTTCCCAGACTCCCCACAACCACCTTATGTTCTTGAACTCCAAAACGAAAAACGAAAGCATTACCGACCGACCAAGCACCCCGCCTCCCACCTTCCCCCCTTTTCTCTTTCTGCTTTTCTCGCACCCTTCCCTTGACATCATTCATTCCTTCATTCCACCATAAACGACCTTTTTTTGTAAAGTCTGAGGAGGCTACTTAACGATAAAAAACGGTCGTGTAGCTGAAACAAAAACGTAACTGAACAGAAAAAAAAACGAGTTGCTGTGGCTCAAATTGGCGCAATGGAAAAAAGTTCCAAAATCAGGAAATTCATGTTTATTATAGCTTCAATTTGCCAATTCTTATGGGTACACAGTGTTAGCTGCTCCATTTTCTCAGCTGTTGACGAGGTTTTCTGTTTTGGTGACTCTTGAACATGTAACATAAATTGTTAATGTGAAAAAAATACAGTCAGTGTGTAGCTGTAAGCTACACAATTGTAAAGATTGTTCCATGAGATATGTTGATGATTATTGCTAAGAACAATAAAATCGGAAAGTGCAATTTCTTAAAGTGTAATTGTGTATCCGGTTGAATCATAGGAATATATGGAATTAAGATATATCCACATGTGAAAGATCCTGTTAAGATTGTTGCTCCTATTTATAATGCCTCCAGGGTCGTTTTTTAACGTGGAGAAAAGGAACAAAAATAAAAATTGTCTCAGTCGTGAAGGAGTTCTCCTCCACTGACAGAGAACGAGAAATTGAAGTGCTGCATCTTAAGAACAGATACTACACTTTGGTCTTGTATTGATGTATCTATGATGGTGGTTTGTATGTATTATTGAAAGCGTGTATTGGTTTATATTTCACAACGTGTTAGTTAGTACGCCAATTTTCAGTTGCAGTACATGCAGTGGTCACCCTGGGAAATCTAGCTGTATGATAAATAACTACTTTATCTTCTTCCACAACGGTGTTGAGCGATGTGTATGTTACAACGTCACTTGTAATTTTACATTGAATATTAGCGTTAAGTTCATGGACGCCTTTTTATTTAGCTGCAAGTATAGCTGCAAGTATAGCTCGTTCACTCAGTCAATTGGAATTCGTATAATTAATTTGAATATCTGGGAAAACCGTTTTTAACCAACCCTTCTTTTGATATAATAAAATTACAGAAGTTAAGAGTCAAAGAATTTCGCCCTTAACTCGGATCAGCCGGTACTTTTCCGTACCCAATTTCCCACAAGTGATGCAAAAATGTCTGTTAGGATCGAGCAGTCTTCAACGTGACATGTATATTTGAGTTCCGTTCAATGTCTTCACATGACACCGAAAAGTAAAGAATTTGAGACAGCATTTATTTCATCTGCTGGTGTTGATTAAGGAATTACTGTTAACATTTGTTTGGAATCTCCTGCATTCCCAGATGGTCTGGCATTGCCACGCAAATGTTGCAAGGATCGACTAAGTGCCTCAAGTGATTTTTATGCATTCATCCCAAACAATAAGTTTGCATTTTTGCAATATTTTTCCCCATACTGGATGTTTTGGAAATGTTGAAATGAAATCCTTGGAAAAATTGAATATTTAGTAGTAGTTTAAAAGTAGACTACGTAGTTCATCTTGGTAGCAGTTATTCCGCATGCAGCAAGGGCGAAGGCTATGTCATTTTGTCACCGAATTGCTGCCAAAATCAATTTAATGAGAAAGGTTTTACTTGTTACTCCTGGTGTTGTTCAAGATAGCAGTAAGTGCCAAATAACTTCTATTCTCAGAGTTAGTAAATTAGGTGACAAAAATAGGACGTATCCATGTTTTGACAATGCCTTGTTCAGTGTAATTAATTTAGGAGACAAAAATAGGATAAGGGATAAGATTTGGAAAGAAAGAGAGTAAGATATCTTATACAGCTTAATTTTCTGCCGATCATTATCTCCTCTTAAAAAAAGATGCATAATTTATATTTAGATGTCATATTCATAAAATCACAGCTGACCTAAAACACATTATTATTTAGAAGGCCATCCTTATTTTCGATTGACGTTTGTTTCGCTCCTTATTTTCTAAGTGGGGGTGGGGGAGAAGGATGAAACCGCATTAGTTCTAAGAACAGATACTACACTTTGATCTTAGTCAAAGGACCACGTAACCGTCTGATACAGCTTAATTTTCTGCCGAGCATTACCTCCTATTAAAAAAAGATGCACAATTTATATTTAGATGTCATATTCCAAAAACACAGCTGAACTAAAAAAGAGATGCGCATTATATATTTTTCGTATATTCAGGATGTCATATTCCAAATATCACAAACGCTGAACTGCTGATTACAAATTCTGAAATAAAAACATTATTCAGAAAGCCATTCTTTTACTGGGGGTTGGGGCGAAAGATGATACCACTGTAATTCAAAGAACAGATACTACACTTTGATCTTAGTCAAAAGACCAAGTAACCGTCTTATACAGCTTAATTTTCTGCCGGGCATTATCTCCTCTTAAAAAAAGATGCATAATTTATATTTAGATATCATATTCCATAAATCACACAAGACCATCCTTATTTTCGATTGACGTTTGTTTCTCTTCTTATTTTCTTAGTGGGGTGGAGGGAGATGATGAAACCGCTTTAATTCTAAGAACAGATACTACACTTTGATCTTAGCCAAAAGAACAAGTAAAAAATGTGTATTATATATTTTTGAGGTTGGTATGAGGCATATTATGAGTTAGTGGGAGGAGGGGGCGAAAGATGAAACCGCTTTATTTCTAAGAACAGATACTACACTTTGACCTTAGCCAAAACAACAAGTAAAAAAAAAAAAAGATGCGCATTGGATAGAATTAGTGCATCTGTAGGAGCAAAATACCCAGCGTCGCCCGTAATAGAATGACATAGTACTAGCACGACATATATACTAGCTGATTACCCGGCATGGCCTGGGATTGGAAGAACACTCGGCGACGCCTGGGATTGGAAAAAATTGGTTGTTATATATATATATATGTACTAACCAAATGCCCAGCGTCGCCCGGGATAGATTACATAGGTGGATATCTGTACTAACCAAATACCCGGCATAGCCCAGGGTTGGATAAAATAGGTGTATATGGACTAGCAGAACAACCGGCGTCGCCCGGGATTGTATGACATAGGTGGATGTGTACTAGCAGAATACCAAGTGTCGCCTGGGATTGCATAATATAGGTGAAGTATAGGTCCGATTTGACAATTTTTAAGGCGCTTGTGGATTATAGGCCGATTTCAAAATTTGAAGGTGCTTGTGCAGTATAGGTCCCATTTAACAATTTTTAATGTGCTTGTGCAGTATATGTCCAATCTGAAAAATTTAGAAGGCGCTTAGTGCAGTATATGTCCGATGTGAAAATTTTGAAGGTGGTTGTGCATTATAGGTCCGATTTGAAAAATTTAGAAGGTGCTTGCGCAGTATATATGTTACAATATGCAAGTGACTTCCCTTGGATGTAGCTTCATTATCAGATTCTATTAGATTCATATACAATTATTTTCATAATATGCAAGTGACCTCCCTTTGATGTAGCTTCATTGTCGAATTCCATTATATTAATATACAATCATTGTTATAATATGCAAGTGACATCCCTTGAGTGTAGCTTCATTGTCGAATTCCATTAGATTAATATACAATCACTGTTACAATATGCAAGTGACCTCCCTTGACTGTAGCTTCATTGTCGAATTCATTTAGATTAATATACAATCATTGTTATAATATGTAAGTGACCTCCCTTGGATGTAGCTTCATTGTCGAATACCATTAGATTAATATACAATCATTATTATCATCTACAAGTGACCTTCCTTGGATATAGCTTCGTTTTTATTATCATTAGATTAATATACAATCATTGTTATAATATGCAAGTGGCATCCTTTGGATGAAGCGTCATTGTCGAATACCATTAGATTAATATAAAATCAGTGGGGCAATATGCAAGTGACCTCCCTTCGATGTAGCTTCATTGTCATAATTTGCGAGTGACCTCACTTAGATGTAGCATCATTGTCGAATACCATTAGATTAATATGAAATCATTTTTATATTATATAAGTGACCTCCCTTGGGTGTAGATTCATTGTAGAACACCATTAGAATAATATACAATCATTGTTATAATATTTAAGTGGCCTACCTTTTATGTAGCTTCATTGTCGAATACCATTAGGTTAATATACAATCATTGTAATAATATGCAAGTGGTCTCCCTTGGATGTAGTTTCGTTGTCGAATACCATTAGAATGATATGCAATCATTACTATAATATACAAGTGACCTCCCTTGGATGTAGCTTCATTGTCGAATATCATTACATAAATATACAATCATTGTTATAATATGCGAGTGAGCTCCCATGAATGTACCTTCATTGTCGACTACTTTTAGATTATGTAATTGACTTCCCTTGGATGTAGCTTCATTGTCGAATACCATTAGAATAATATACAATCATTTTTATAATATGCAAGTGACCTCCCTTGGATGTAGTTTTATTACTTTAGTAATAGGTGGGAGATAAAGTTGGGTAACTCATGAAACATGATTGCCGAAATAAGTAACATATCCAATAATTATGAAAACTTATGAAATGTAAGTTTATTTTATTTCTCTTTTTATAATGAAATAAACAGCCGAGAAAAAGCCTCAGAGTTATTTCTTTAGAAGGACGGGGTAAATTATCTGGGATTAATCATGAAAAATTACAGTTGAAATTAGTAACATATCCATGAATTATAAAAAATTATGAAATGTGAGTTATTCGATTGGTGTGTTTGTGATAAAATACCTAGCCAGACAATTATTGTGGAAATTAGTAACATATCCAAGAATTATGAAAAATTAAGTTGTAGTTATTTGATTGGTGTGTTTATAATGAAATAAACAACCCAGTCAATGTAGCAAATTTATGATTTTTATAAGAATTGGGCGATTATATGTGCGCACTCATTAAATGTGGTTGTCGAAATTCATAACATATCCAAGAATTATTAAAAATGATGAAATGTGAGGTATTTTATTGATGTGTTTGTAATGAAATTAACAGCTAAGAAATGCCTCAAAGGTGTTATGTTAGTAAGGGGAGAGGGATTATGTGATTGAACTCAGAAAAAAAATGACGTTTGAATATAGCAACATATCCAAAAATTATGAAAAATGATGAAATGTGAGTTATTTGATTGGTATATTCATAATGAAATCGACATACAAGACAATTTATGACAGTTATTATTTTAGCAAGAGGTGGCGATTATTTGGGTTACTTCGTTAAGTATAATCGTCGAAATTAATAACATATCCAAGAATTATGGAAAATGATATAATGTGAGTTACTTTGTTGGTGGGTTTGTAATGAAATAACCAGCCATACAATGTCTAAAAGTTATTATATTTATATAATATATATATATATATATATATATATATATATATATATATATATATATATATATATTTATGATAGTAGGGGCGATAATGTGGATTTTCTCATAAAAAATGATAGCAGAAATTAGTAACATACCATAGCCTATGTATCAATGTTTTTATTTTAGTAAGAGTGGAGGCGATAACGTATGGTGAGCTACGATGTTCACTCTTTCGCTGCCGGAAATTCAAGTGCCCCGAGACGTTTTCTGCGCAAGCGGCTAGAGGCGCCCTTTTTCTTTTTACTGAATTGCTCTGGAGGTTCAATGTTTTGATTTTTTTTTGACCAATCAGAGAGTTTTCCGGGCTGTCGGAAATTATGTGTCTGGGAGCCGGTGAAAATCTTTAAAAACCTCTGTATTTTCCAAAAAAAGGCAGTTAACAAAATTCAGAGATAGTGTTGGAAGATATATATATCACTACTGTCTGCAGCTCAAAACTAACGCGACAACACTGTGAACGTAGCAGGCGAGTCGGCTGATAAAACAATGTGGGCGAACACACAGACACAGTAACTAACTTTTGTATTCCCCCTTCTACTATCGCATGCTCATTTTTAATTAATTTTATGTAAACAATTATTTTAAAACTTCCTTAATCTCAACTAATCCCCCCTTTTGTTCACTCATAAATGAACTATTATTTTCATTGAAATATTTCCTAAGAAGTAATAAATCTTTTTTTATAAATTAAGAGTTAACTGTATTTAACTGCAGTAAATGGTGAATAATTGGAATCGTTGGGTGTAATCCTGATACCTAGAAGAACTATAGGAAGAGCAGATAACCAAGATTCTCTTCTGGAAATAATTGCTGTCTTTAATGTTCTGTGTGCTCGCTCGATCATTCCGTTTGCTTGGGGATGGTACGAAGTCGTTCTCAGCCTGTGGAACCCTATAATTTTTTACAGTTCTGAGAACAGCTCAGACTCGAATTGGCTACCTCTGTCTGTAACGACATGGAGGGGCACACCAAATCGCGATATCCACAGATCAACAAAAGCAGTTGATACTGACGCTGCAGTTATTTCGGTCAATGGACAAGCCTCTACCCATCTCGTATTTCTATCGATGCATGTTAATAAATAACGATAGGGAGAGAAATACGGGTCTGTTTTGCTCTTGACTGGTGGTAGAGGGCCAACAAGTTCAATGTGTACAGTTTGAAATCTGCTGGATGGCAATTCAAATGGATGCACTTCACTTTTTGTGTGTTTGTTTATCTTTGCTTGTTGGCAATGCTGACATTCCTTGCACCATTCCTTTATTGACTTGGCCATTTTGGGCCAAAAATATCTGGAAGTTATCATTTTAGTTGAACCAGCAATTCCAGGGTGTGACAAGTTGTGTAAACTGTCAAAAAAAGATTTCCGGAGCTTTTGTGTGACAAAAGGTCGTGGAAAAGGTAAAGACACGTCACATAGGATTGTATTATGTTCATTAATCTGATACGGCTTCAGTTGATCACATAGAGTTTTTGTTTCTTCATCAGTGGTTTGGTGATTGGCCATCTCCTGTAAGTCACAAATATCAATTGTGATTGCATACGCTGGTCGCGATAAGCAATCAGCTACAATGTTCTGTGAACCTTTTATGTGTGAAATATCAGTCACATATTCACTCAAGAAACAAAGGTGACGCTGTTGTCTATCGGATTTTAAAGGTGTTTGGCTTTTAAAGGCGCTGCAGAGCGGTTTATGATCTGTTAATAACAACAAGTTTCTGCCTTCCACCTGATGTTTAAAATACAAGACTGTTAAATAAGCAGCTAGCAATTCTCTGTCAAAGGTAGAATATTTTTGTTGAGTTTGTGATAACTTTTTTGAAAAGAATCCAATAGGAATTGGTTGATTGTCAATCATTTGATGAAGTGCTGCTCCAACAGCGTAACTGGAACTGTCCGTAAAAAGCTGATAATTAGTAGCTTTTCAATCGGGATAAGGTAGAGCGGTTACACCTGATAAACTTGTTTTTATCCTTTCAAAGGATTCAACTTCCTCCTTTGTAACATCTATTTTCTTATATTTTTGATTCAACCGAATACATTCGGTGAGTGGTAAACTGATTTCACTGAAATTTGGAACTAATTTTCTGTAAAAATTTGCCATGCCAAGGAATCGACGCAGTGATTTTGAATCGTTTGGTTGAGGAAATTCATTTAATTCGCGGATTTTCTTGTCACTTGGCTTAAGACCATCAACAGATATGTGAAATCCCAAAAATTCAAGTTGAAAAACATTGAAAATACATTTAGAAAGGGAAATTTTAAGGTCGTACTCACTGAGTTTCTGTAAAACAGTATCGAGGTGTTTGGAATGCTCTTCTTCACTATTTGAGAAAATAAGAATATCATCGATGTATATAAAACTACAATCGATGTCGCGGAAAATATTGTCCATCATCCTTTGGAAAGTACTAGATGCGTTCCGCAAACCGAAAGGCATGTAATTGTACTCATATAAACCGAAGGGTGTTGTGATGGCTGTTTTGCATACATCATCCGGATGGACTGGTACTTGGTGATAAGCAGAAGATAAATCAATTTTTGAAAAAACTTTCTTACCGTGCAGTTTTGATGACAAGGAATTTGTTTGGCACTTGGTATCGATCGGGTTTTGTTATAGTGTTTAGTAACCTGTAGTCACCTACAGGTCTATAAGTCCCATCAGATTTATTCACCATGTGCAAGGCCGAACTCCACTCTGATTTAGAGGGGGATATAATTCCGGCATTCTGGAGTTTCCTGAATTCCTCTTTTGCTATGTTGTATTTCTGGGCTGATAACTGCCTCGTTTTAGAGAAAGATGGAGGGTTACTGCCAGTTTCAATTCTATGAAACACTTTAGGTTTTGTTGCATTGGAATCGCGATGTGGAGAAATTAAGTTGGGATATTTTTGCGAAATTGTGTGAACTGTTGTGTCGGCAATGTTATCCGAGCATAAAGCAATGTTCATAAGTATTGGTGATGGCTGTGCGTTTGAATAGCTTTTGGTTGTTTGATCAATCACTTTGTTATTTGTGCAATCAACTATTAATCCAAAATGATTCAGAAAATCATAACCTAGGAGAGGTCTGGTAGTTTCTGCAATGGGAAAGGTCCAAGTGAAATCACGCCTCAAGTTATGAAGTGCCAGGTTTAATACTGCTTGACCGGAACATTCAATTTTCTGACCGTTAGCTGACACAATTGAGATGTTTGTTGGGTATATAACTATACCGCTTATATATTTTCTTGGGATTACAGATATTGCAGCTCCCGTATCCACAACAAAATTCAATTTTATAGCTCCTAACCGTGCGGCTACTTCAAGAAGCGGCGAAGATGTGGAAGCTATCACGCTTCGCCGGGTTAGTTTTCCGATGTTTTACTAAAAGCAGGGGAGGCAGGACGAGAACTGGGTTGCATTTGTACATTCCGTTTGTCTGGCCATTTACACCATGGTTTGCAATATTTTGCACGTTCGGCAAAATAAAGATGTGAACGGCAGATTTTGGGTATCTGATCCTTGTTAAAAGGACGAACTCCATTTGGACAATTATATGATTTTTGTGACGGATTACTTTTTCTTTGAGATCCGTCATCACTCTGGTTACGATGGTTTTGGTTCCATGATATCTGTTGTATTTGTGCGGCTTCCTGTCTATTAAAATATAACAACAGGTCATCGGACATTTTTCCAAGTCTTTCCAGATCTAGATCAATTTGTGCTGCTACCACGGGTTTGATCGAATGAGGTAGGGCTTGGATGAACTTATGTCGGACAATGTCTTCTCCAACACCAATTCTACCTGCTAACGACATGAGTTCGTTCAAATAAATCGAAGGACGTCCTGTCATGATTGAAGATGACATTAGTTTGTCCAGCATTTCAGGCTTTGATTTTTCATACTGATTAATCACAGCATCTTTTTACTTATCAAAGTCTTTTGATTCCAGTATGCTGTTTTGTAATTTTCCAACTATATCCGTTGGTAGTGACGCGAGAATATGATACATTTTTTGTCTTGGTTGCTTAATGTTCATAATACTGAACTGGGCTTCCATTATTGAAAACCAAGCTAGTACATTTGAATCAATAAATGCCGGAGTTTTCATCGCAATTGACTGCACTGGTTTATCTTGTTCTGCTGCCATGTCGACTTCGTTTTCTGCCATTTTAGTTTTCCCTTTTGTTATTCACACTTTCGCTGTATGTTGTCTTTTATAATTTTGTTATGAAGATAGGTTTTTATGTTAAAAATTTTTTTTTTTTTTTTGAAAAGTAGATTTTTATATTCAGAAGGATTTGTTTTATCGTTTTCATAAAAACATTTTTTTTATTTTTGTTGAATTTCCATAGTTTTTCGCGACCTTGGTGAAATTGTTTCTTGAGTTTTTTATTTACTTTTGTTGAAATTCACATCAAAAGTTGGTTATTTGAAGTATTAGAAGGCAGTTTTTTTTTGTTTGTTTGTTGGTCCATGGTGAATTTCTAGTGAAATTATTTCTTGGGTTTTCATTTTGTTTAGTTTCATTGAAATTCACATCAAAAGATTGGTTACTTGAAGCATCAGAAGATAGCCTTTTTTTTTATAGAAATGTTTGCGTGTTCAAAATAATCACGTCGGGGTCACCAGTTTTTGGCCTTTTCCAATGTTTCTTACATTTGTTTATTATTTATTAATTAATTTTACTATTATTGTGGGGAAAAGAAGTAAAGAGAGCAAGAAAGAGAGCCGAATTTACGATGTTCTTTCGTAGAAAATATATCAACAAAATAAATACAGTTAACTCTCAATTTATAAAAAAAGATTTATTACTTCTTAGGAAATATTTCAATGAAAATAATAGTTCATTTATGAGTGAACAAAAGGGGGGGATTAGTTGAGATTAAGGAAGTTTTAAAATAATTGTTTACATAAAATTAATTAAAAATGAGCATGCGATAGTAGAAGGGGGAATACAAAAGTTAGTTACTGTGTCTGTGTGTTCGCCCACATTGTTTTATCAGCCGACTCGCCTGCTACGTTCACAGTGTTGTCGCGTTAGTTTTGAGCTGCAGACAGTAGTGATATATATATATATCTTCCAACACTATCTCTGAATTTTGTTAACTGCCTTTTTTTGGAAAATACAGAGGTTTTTAAAGATTTTCACCGGCTCCCAGACACATAATTTCCGACAGCCCGGAAAACTCTCTGATTGGTCAAAAAAAAAAATCAAAACATTGAACCTCCAGAGCAATTCAGTAAAAAGAAAAAGGGCGCCTCTAGCCGCTTGCGCAGAAAACGTCTCGGGGTACTTGAATTTCCGGCAGCGAAAGAGTGAACATCGTAGCTCACCATAAACGTAAGTTTAATCATGTGACATGGTTGTTGAAATTAGTAACATATCCAAAAATTATGAAAAATGATTAAATGTGAGTTATTTGGATGATGTGTTTGTAATGAAAAAACAGCCAAGACAATTTCTTAAAGTTATTGTTTTAGACAGGTGAGCGATAATGTGGGTTAAATTGTCGAAATGTGTAACAATCCAAGAATTATGGGATTCAACGAGATACGTCAACATATATACTTACAGATTACCCGGAGTCACCCTGGATTCAACGAGATACATGCATATGTATGCAAGCAGAATACATGGTCACCTGGGATGTAATGAGATAGATGCAAATATGTACTAGCAGAATACTTGGCGTTGCCTTGGATTGAATTAGATTGATTGAAATATATACGAACAGAATACCTTGCGTCGCCCAGGATTTCATGAGATTGATTGAGATATATACTAGTAAAACACCCAGCGTTGCCCCGGATTAAAGGAAATAGGTGAGAATATATATTAGCCAAATACCTGGCATCGCTTGGGATTTGATGAGATAAATATGTTGCATATTACCTGTCCTTGCATATACATGCTGTAAATTACCTACCCTAGGTAAGATACAATTATTTCATATGTGTAATACCTGTCTCATGTAGGTAAAATATTCTTTTGCTCGAAATACTAAATGATACAAAAACATATAAAATTCCTCTCTCATAAGAATAATAAATATATTACATAACCAAATTCAATATTTTCATTGTTTATACGGTCCCGAGCAACGCTGGGTAGCCCCGCTAGTATAGATAGAAAAGAGAACGTGAGAGGGGAAATACAGAAAGAGAAAAAGATAGAGAGAGATAGAGGGATCGAGAGATAGACAAAATTAGAAACAGAGAGGGAGCGAGACAGAGGAAAGAAGAGAAGGAGGGAGATAGAGGGAAGAGAAAGGTAGATTGAGAGAGATGGATGGAGAGAGATATTAAGAGAAGAGGAAAGAAACAAAGAAACGATCAGTCAAATAATTTTATTTTTAGTTATGTTTAATTTTTTAATTTTACAATTTCTCTTTTACTCTTTTTACGATTGTTAAAAAACGCTTGTTTAATACGCAGGTGCAGACAGAATCGTTATTTTTCTTCATTTCAAAATAGTCGAGCGAAAAGAAACAAGAGAATAAAAGCTTTCAACCTATTTTGTTTTTATTTTGTAAATTGTATATGTGTGTGTGTGTGTGTGTGTGTGTGTGTTAATTTCGAGGGGGTGGCGAAAGAAAAGTGAAAAAATAATGAATAAATATTAGTACGAATAGCGGCGCACTCTTCCTCCGCCTACAAATTCAAGGCAGATTTACCCATATTTCTCACACACAGCCAGCAAACGATTGCTCCCTACGTCGCGCATAACATCTTTAACACCTTGCCTTTTTTTCCTCGCTCACATCTCTCTCC